>NC_088713.1:10556958-10880708 GCF_963576615.1 Watersipora subatra
TAGATAAAAAATGTGATTATAAAGAACAATGCTGGGATCCCATAGATTAGTGATTGAGTTGTCTAACTTTTATGGTCTATTTTATTAACAAAAAATAGTATCAAAGAAACCATCTCCGCAATGATTCTTTTATTATCTGCATATTCCATCAATAAAATGTTGCTCTGAAATTGTCGGTTCAATATGTTTAAAGGGAGATATTGCCAAAGGCGTTTCAAATTAATATCATTTTTTAAATAAATTTAATGTGAAGTTGATTTTTTAGCTATTAACAATTATACTGGGCAGAAGTTAAAAAAATGTTGGTATGGTGTCAATTTATCTGTTGACAAATCAATTAAGATAATTATTTGACGGTTTTGAACAATATGCTTTCCAATAAAGTGAGTTAATTTGTTTGGACCTTGTCACAAACTCTCGTTCAGACACATACCAATGATTACTATGTGATCTCACTCAGTTTTTATTGCTCTGCTGTAGCACTTTCCTACAAATTCAGTTTGGACCACGGTTGTAATTTCGTTTGTTGGAATGCGACTTCGTATCTGTTTGGCTCATAGCAAAAAAAAGTGTCCTCTGGATGATTGTTTCATATCCTATTTTATAGACAAATTTCTTAGCAACGAAATTTTAAATTTAACAGTGCTCATATGCCTTTTGTTGTAACTAGACTATGACTTGCTAAACTTCCACCAGAAACAACGTTTCTGTCATTCACCCATGGAACTGATAAATGATGTTTACGTTGTTTCCCCAGCAAAAGGATTAAACAAACAAGTATTTAGCTAACCTCTATATAAATTAATTTTGACATTGTAAATTGCTTTTGCTCCGAACTATGTCTCTCTTGATTGATAAAAAATATAAAAGCAAATATATCATGTTGTAATCTAATAGAACTCGAGAAAGTTTGAAAATTTGAAAATTGCTTCCAAGTTGATGCAGGTGGCTAATTACGAAAAATCTTACCCATGATCTAAATATACCAAAAATACATTGAATACAATGATATAAAATGTTACTGATGTTTTTTTGTGCATTTTGTTGTCAAGCTAGTGCTGGGATATGCTCGCCCTAATTAAACCCTTACAATGTAGGTTTTTAAAGAAGACGTATTAAAGAAATCTATGAGTTGTACATTTCAATGTCCCCAATAAGGGAATGTTTTAAATGCAACTAAAATAGTTGAGTCAAATGTTATAGAGATTGTTTTTGCTTATGGCTGATTGATGATCTTATGTAGATTAGCTGGGGTCAAAGTTCAGTATGTTGTAAATCTTGTTGGCTCCCGCAATGTTGGTGATAATGATCATGATTATTCCTGCTTTGTACCTACTGATTGTTCTCAATACGATTGTTCTGATAACTGCAAGAGTATGCTGTTTTGTTCATGTACGGAACTTGCTTGAACTTGGCGATTGCTTGTAATCCTCATTCAGTTAGCCTCTGAACTATTTCCATTTTCTTATTGCATGATGGCCAGACAACTGTTATGTTTTCGTATGTCCAACGTTCACTTCTTGACTTGCAAAAAACGTTGTGCAATGGCATTGTCATTCTGGTCATGTTGTTGTTTTAGTTTGTCGGATGCTATGCTAGGTGGTGTCTGCCTCAATTATATTAAAATGTTTATCTCATATTGGTCGGACAACTCTTATGATTGATTAAAGTCCGAAATTCTCTCCTTGACTTTTAAACAACAATTAATGACTCATTCTTAAAGGAATTTGCCTGGCTTTTACTGAGTATATGCTGATATGATAATAGCAGCTACACTATTGTCTTGTATTTTCTATGTGAGGTGTAAGATGTTCACATATGACCAGAGTTAGTAAGTGATCCTAGCTTCTCAGTCAATGAAACAATTGTCAGTCATTAACAATTTCAAATCTAGCTAGAATTGTCTCTGATATGTTTCAATGCTCCTGAAAGTAAGTCTGAATTGCAACAACCTAGTTATTTACATAGTATTAATAGTTTTCTTGAAAGTATTGGTGCTTTTAATCATTTTTGTGATCCAGGATTACACAAAAAGTAAAACGTAAAATTTCACTAGCATTTTTTAGAAAAATATCGTGACTCACTTTTATACAGATTAGATATTGTTTTATGCATATTTTTTTATTTTGCAGTGCGTAAAAGTCGAATGTAGAATTTAAGAAGGAGAAACGGACAGTCCAAGTCATGTGACAACAGATCCCTTCAATAAATAGTAAGTCATTATTGTCTTTTGAGTAGCATTGAGAGCTCCGTAATTCACAACAGGTCTGACTTATTTTCTCTTGTTCTATTTCCATTATTCTATCAATTTCATATTTATTCATTTCAATTGGTACAGAAAGAAAACGAATGTAATCGAGTAAGGTTTTCCAACTACTCCTGTTTTTCATTTCATTCCCTTGTATTGATTTTTTGTTTTCTTTTTGTATGATTAGTTACATATAATATTGCCTCATAAAAATTGATGGTTAATACCTGTGAATATACCTCTAACTATTTTAATTCATTCAGTGACCACACTCTTTAACTCCTAAAACCATTTCTGTTTTGAATTATTAGCGATTCATTGTGGTTATAGTATGCAAATAGTCTGTGATTAGTATTGGTTCACTGTGCCTGCTCATTGTTGATATAAGTAGTCCATGGTGTATTCAATGACATCGGTAACTCTTGATCATTAATATCTTCTTATAGGCTGCTGATACATATACAATTATACTTAAACAATTGCTTGCATCATACTTTCTGTATTTATGAAACAGTTATGCAGACTCCATTCAATTTTTTGGATAAACAGCACATCAAATAGAGAGTCTATAAAGTCAAAATTAGTAAATATTCTGAGCTGCAATGCATTTAGTTTGACAGGTCAATGCTAACAATCAATTGCGAGATAAAATAGGTTTTTACAGAACAAAACTGCGCTCAGGATAGGTATTGGTGTTTATTGGGTCAGCATATTAAAACTATTGTTTGCTTTCCATAAAATGTAAATTTTGACGCCTTTTGTGTTATATGCAATGCCAATAACCAGCCTACCTGCTGGAACCCGCTTGTATGAGTTGCATTTTTTGTGTGATTTCTAGCTTGCCAGATATTTACATGTCATCCAGCTGCGGTTTTAAACATGTTAATGACTTATAAAAGTTATTGATGAAAACACATGAAAAAACGATTAAAATAGTTATACAATGTACTATGTACAATGTAGTTATACAATGTTGTATAAATAGGAATATAATTGAAAATAGAAATTGACAACAGGAACTTAAAAGCAGTGAACACATTTTCAATGTTCGTACAGCCATATGACCTATTCCTGCATAAGTACTTTTCATACACTTTTTTCTATACTGAGCATTATACAACAAGTTATTAAAACTTTTTAGTGTTTTATTTTACAGTTCAGCAGATGCTATGACAGTATTAATGAGCAGAGAAAAAGATTACTAAGGAACGAAACAAGAAAGTTACTTAATGTTTATCAATGATGATTTCCTAACACTATTTATTTCATGTTTGTGTGTGGCCATTATAGAACCTTAGTTTGTGGATATCTTTGGAACATTACTGTGTTATTAAGAAAGTATATTATTATAGACTAATCTTAAAGCTTAAAAGTTGATTTACAACAAAACTCCCATTGCAGTTATTTGGTATCAAAATATTCACCATGTCTTAATCTGTTGTGTTGTAGGTGCAAAATATGTGTCTATTTTATCTTCCTTGTGATGCTTTCACTTTTAGCACTGATATCTTATAAGCTACCGTAAAAAATTGTTTACCTGTTTTAACCTTAGCTTGAAGGAGTACATATCATTTTCTAGTAAACATAACAAACCTGTTGGTCCCCAGTGATAATCGAAAGATGATGCATAAATTATTCACAAAGTATGGCTCACATTATCAAATTACGACTAGACGATTAGACCAAGCCGAAACAAAACTGTATAGTAGTGATCATCCATATTTGTTACAGATCTTCTGGTAGAACCGAAGCGTTGGTCATAAACTAGTGCTACGAGAAGTCTAATATTGGGCCTTTTATTGGCTTTTCAAAAATAACTAAATGTAATGACAACGTCTGAGAATTGAGCTGATTCCTATCTACGGCGGTTTTGTGATGGCTGTGATGAACTGTTCATTTTTGAGTTTTTAAGAAACTTTAATTGCATTTCTACATATTTTGCAGCTACAACATAGCAGAGTAAGACATGGTGAATCTTTTGATATCAAATAACTATAATGCAAACATTGTTGCAAGTCAACCTTTAAGGTTTATCAATGCTGATTTTGTAACACTAGTCAATTCATGCTCACGTAAATCCATATTAAAGCCTTAGTTGGTGGATTTTTCCAGAACATTACTGAGTGGTCAAGAAAGCCTCTTATTAGAATAGATCCAATAACAACAGTCAATTGTAATAGTTTACACTTTTTAAATCTGTATGTTAATGTTCAGTAGTCTCAAATATAGTGGTCGATATAGACAAGTTTGAGTGGTAAGCCTAGATATAAGATAATTTCAAAGATAGTCATCTTATAACAGTACAACCATAAATAGTCATATTATTAAAATGTCAAACTTCAATTTTTCAAAACATCTACGACTCTGCTTATTAGTAGGAAGTAAAAAGTAACAAATATTTTATGTTTTAAATATTTCAAGTAAAGTTTACAAAATTCTTTGTGTACTTAGCTCCAGTCATTTTTGTCATGTTGTTGATTTAGTTTGTCATAAGCTATGCGGTGTCTGCTTCATTTCTATTAAAGTGTTAAAATCATATTGGTCGGACAACTCTTATGCTTGATTAGAGTTCGAAATTCTTTCCTTGACTTTTAAAGAACAAATAATTACACATCCGTAAAGGATTTTGTCTGGCTTTTGCTGAGCATATGATGTTATGGTAGTAGCTGTTACACAATTGCCTTGTATTTTTCAGGGTAAATTTAGAGAGAATCGCGTATAAACAGAGTTTATTGCTGGTAATTCTAGCTTCTCTGTCAAATACATATTTGTCAGTCATTAAGGATTTCAAATCTATCTAGAAGTCTCTCTAATACTTTTCTATGCTTCTGAAAGTCATTCTGAGTTGCAACAACCTAGTTATCTACATAGTATTGTTAGCTTTTTGAAAGTACTGGTGCTTTAACCATTTTTGTGATCTGGGATTACACAAAAGGTAAAATGAGAAACTTCATTGGCCTTTTTGAAGGGAATATTGTTAATTAGATATTGTTTTATGAAAATTTTCTTGATTTTGCAGTCCATAAAAATTGGATGTAGAGTCTAAGATGGAGAAAAGGACAGTCCAAGTCATGTGATAACATATCCCTCCAATCAATGGTAAGCCATTAATGCTTTTTTGAATAGCATGAGAGCTCTGTGATTCACGACCTGTCTGACTTTTTTCTCTTGTTTAATTTCCATTATTCTATCATTTCTATTTTTATTCGTTTTATTTGGTACAACAAGAAGGCAAATGTAATCAAGTGAGGTATTTCAACCACTCATGTTTTTCATTGCCCTTGTGTTGATATTTCTTTTCTTATTGTACGATTAGTTACATATAATATGATCTCAGAAAAGTTGATGGCTAATACCTGTAGATCCAACTCTAATTATTTTTATCCGTTTAAGGACCCCACTCTTCAACTCCTAAAAACAATTTTATTTTGAATTATTAGTGATTAATTGTGGTTATACTATGTGAATAATTATTAATTATTATTTATTCATTGTGCTTGCTCATTGTTGATATAAGTAGTTTATGGTGTATTCAATGACAACAGTAACTCTTGCTTTTTAACACCTGCTTATAGCCTGTTGTTACACATACGATTATTTATATACATTTTCCTGCATCATACCTCCTGCATAAAGAAAACAGTTATGCAGATTTCATTCAATTTCCTGATAAACAGCACATCGTATAAATTGTCTGTAGAGTCAAAATTAGTAAATATTCAAAGCTGCATCACATTTAGTTTGATAGGTCAATGCTAAAAATCAATTGTGATACAAAATAAGTTTGTAAAAAGCAACATTATTAGGTTAATGACTACACTTAATTGATGTTTATCCTAATTAAACGTTAATTAGGATAAACACTCTGGATAGGCTAAAGTGTTTATCGGGGCAGCTGATGCAAATAACTGGTTAGTTTTTCAAAGGTAGATTGTGACAACATGTGTGTTATATGCAAAGTTAATCATTAGCATATCTTGAACAAACTGTTTGTAAGAGCTGGATTTTTGTGCGACTCTTTGCTTGCAAGATATGTACATGTTTTCCAGCTGTGGTTTGAAACCTGTTAATAACTAATAAAAGCTGGTGAGATAAACAACATAATAAAACTATTAAAATAATCATACAGATAAAAATTGATGGTCTTTAGAAAAAGGATCTTTAACCTTTGACTATAGGAAATGAAAAAGAATGAACCCATTTTAATATTTGTTCAGCCATATGACCTAGTCCTGCATGATTACAGTTCATACAGTTGTTTCTATACTGAGGACTATCACACATGACTTTAAAACTTGTTGGTTTTTATTTTGTTGTTCAGAAGATACTTTAACGATCCTGATGAGCAGAAAAAGAATATTAAAGAATCAAACATGAAAATTACTTACTGTTTATTAATGCTGGTTTCTTCACACTATTCAGTTTATGGTTGTGTGAGGTCATAATAAAGCCTTTGTTTGTGGATTTCTTCTAAACATTACTGCGTGATCAAGAAAGCATATTATTATAGGCTAATCTTTTGTTAGTTCAGGTGCTAATTAAAACTATATGATTACTAGAATTGAATAACTTGAGGACCGTTTTGGTTTCACAGCAAAACCTTGCATTTTTTTATGTCAGTCAATGTTGCACCGTTTTGCCCAAAATTGAAATGTGTTATAAAACTATGCTGAGGCAGTGAAGCCAGCATTTTCTTAAATTTTATTGTGACTAAATCGAAAGACTATTGTGAAGATAATAATCTTATAATAGTACATTCATAGATAGTCATATTATCATAGTGTTCACCTTCAACCTTTCAAAGCATCTACGACTCTACTTATTTGTAGTAAGTAAAATTTAACAAGTGTTTTATGTTTAAAATATCTCAAGTAAAGTTTACAATATCTTTTGTGTAGTTTAGCTCTATACGCTTATGGACTGTAATTTACATTAAAATTATATTGGTATTTGTCAACTGGCCGATGTAATGGCCATACTAAAATGTATAAATATGAGTTGAGGAGTTGTCTATTTGCTCCCTTCTTTCAAAGCTTTGTCTTTGTGGAATCACACCTCTTTGAGGGAAATGAATGGGCCTTAGACTACTTAAATTTTTTAGAATTTTACGTCTTGCTGAGGGTGTCATTGGTGGTTTATGTTAGCTAATTAGCTAGTTAATTAATTGATCCGCTAAAATCTAGTACCAATTTGGGAGTTTTCAATGTTTAGTCTTTAAAATAAAATCACCTGTACCACAAAGTGTTATAGATAAACACTGAAAAAATCTAGAAAAATGTTATGACTCAAGAATTAGTTATGAATCTGTCTAAGGCTATATGTTAATTTTCATGCAGAGAAAATATTGCTAAAAGAGCTATCGACACAATGAATAAATTATAGCCAACATATTCAAGTATGCAGAAGTCCATAGCAGTCAATTTTTAAATGGCTGAAGGAATGATTTGAAATTTTTGGTTTTCATATTAGTCGACCTATTTAATGCTCATAATCTATCTATTTAATACCTAAAACCAGAATGTGTTACCAAACTATGCTGAGGCAGTAAAGCAATCATTTATTTAATATTATTGTGAATAGATCCAAGGACTATTTTGATGATAACATCTTATAACAGTACAATCATACATGATCATATTATCAAAATGTTATGTCACAGTGTTCACCTTCAACCTTTCAAAATATCTGCAACTTTACTTATCAGTAGGAAGTAAAGAGTAACAAATACTTTATGTTTTCAATATTTCAAGAAAATATTACAATATACTTTGTGTAGTTAGATCTATACGCTTATGGACCCTATTTTGAATTAAATTTGTTTTATATATTAGTCAGTCTATTTAGTGCTCATACTTTCTTGTAAATATTAAGTTATTGAATTGAGTTATTGATAATATTATTATCCATATTAGAAGTATTAATGGTATTGCCAAAATCAAAAACTTATAAATACTCTGATGATCTTAGTTCCCACTTAATCAACATTATGCATTTCAATTGTATATTTCAGGCTTTGCATACAAATAATCTTCATATGTTATACTCAAATGCTGCAATTTTTTATGCACCAGGGCTAAAAATTTGAGATCAATGCACTATAACATAAATAGTTTAGCATAAATTTCACAGAGAGGTAAACTTGGTTAATTCAACGCATGAAAAAAAATCATTTGAGAAATTAAAAAAACGTTATTATTAGCTTGTATCATCTCATTAATGAAAAGATAATTTGTTTGGTTATTTAGCAGCAACAAAATAAATGCTATTAGTACTAAGGTTAAAAACATCAGATATGACTAGATATACGAGACTAAACTCTCTCTAAGCTAAAGTGTGAGTTGTAGCAACATAAAGATTCGATAGTCAAAGATGACAACTCTCATAACCCAGCTAAATGCGTAGTGTAACTCCATATCGATAGTCAAAAAAGACCATTCTGATGACCCACTTAAATGCGTGGTGTAAATCCATACTGCTTGTTTGTTATAGTACTATATAATCTCAAACAAGACAAAAGTTTTCGTAATATTAAACAATAATGAATGAGATAACCAGCATACATGTGGTTTGTCACCACTCTGTTTGGCCAATGGAGTCTCTGAAAGGTCTCATACATCTAGCCATGGTAAAGCAGACATTTATATTTAACTACAAGTGCAATACCAGCGCGACGTAACACAAAGTGATTGCCATCAGTTACTGCCTAATCAGCAACGACTGGAGTAATACCTAAATTTCTACAAGTGGTAAACATAGTGTGGAGTTTGTTTGCTACCGATCTTATGATAAAGCAGTCATGACAAAACTGAAGGATTTGATAGTCAAAAATGATAACCCAGATAAATATTTATTGTAAATCCATACTGCCTGCTGATAAAATTCTAATAAAGCAAGCATGGCAAAAATGTAAGTCAGTTTTTTAGAGTTTTTAAAGTAACTTATACATGTATATGGTTTTTTTTTATTGGGCAACCTCATTCTATCTAGTTTCCATCTAACTTTGTAGTCTGTGTCTGGTCGATACTATGAAGAGTCTGTGAAAGATTGATTCATTGGAACATTCACTGAATATTTGGGTTCATTACTTGGACTCATCAGTCTGTCTACCTCTGAAATTCCTCAAGTTTCATGCAATGTTTAGGAATAGATTTGTTTAAATACATCAGACCTGTTGTTCCGCAATCAGCAACTTATAGCAGTTTCTGGACGGTCATGCGCTATTCATCTTTCTATTAAAGCAACAATTTATTGCTACTAGCGCCTAGGTTTACTGTGGAGGGGCTCCCACATCAACATCTCATTTGTTTCTGCACTAAATGTATTTATATGTAAATTAGCTGCATTACTGACATTCAAGCAATAGGTTATTTTACATAATCATAGTTTTAGATGTTGACATCCTTTGTGTAAGCTGCAATGTCAAGCATAAACATTTCTCTGACAACATGGTCTACTCACTAGTTTATTTATGCTCCTTTTTGCCTGCAAAACATTTACATACTATCCAGCTGTAATACTACATTGAAATACTTGTGCTAAGCTTGGATTTCAAAATAGGTACCTGTCATCTAGCTGCTGTTATGAACAAGTTGGTTTTTAATATAAACTAAAAAGTGAATGGAAATCACAATCATCATAAAACAGGTATATAGACCAGAATTTATGCTCTTTAGAAATGAGCTACAGTTCATGAAAATGGTATATCTAATTGAATAAACACATTTTTGACATTTGTTCAGCCACAAAACCTATTCACACATGAATGCACTTCATTTGCATGGTCCCAAACTGATGATAGTAACGCATGATTTTCAAAAGTTTTTTGTTGTTTCCTTTTAATGCTTTGCAGAGTTCTGCCTTGAAAATTTAATGAAAATTTTCAGTACTCATGATCAAACCTTTTTTTATAGATATATTTTTTGTTTGTCTAAGAATTAACTTAAAATCAGTATGCCTAGTAAAATTCAATTACTTGATAGGCATTCAGTCTCATTTGACCTTTGCTTAATTTATTTCAAGATAAGTTTTGATGTCACTAAATGGGGCACTGTTTGCCAAAAGATAAATTTTGTTACGAAGCCAAGTTGAGACAGCACATCAATAAATGTTTCTTCAATCTTTAGAATAGAACCAAGAAATACAATCTTTTATAAATGCCTACTCATTTTGTATCAGTATTTCACTGCTCAGTAACGAGTCTGAAATATATTGGTCGACGCAGAGAAGTTTGAGTTTTACGGCGGAAGACTAAAACACGCTAGGCAATTTTATCGCATGCATCATGAGGAGCGCAAATAGATCACTTGCATATTCTTAAGCGCACTGGCGAGGGAGAACATAGGCATGCTTGCACACAGCCACTAAAATTCCAGATCACCAATTTTTGGAATTGGTAATAAACAAAGTAATTAAAATTAGAGTGATGCTTTATAGACAACGACATAAACAACTTCTGATTTTGTCAGACGCACTAACTCACTTCCCCAAATTGCACACTACAAGAAATCATTAGCAAAAAGAGCAATTCAATTTTTTTTTAAATAATATTTAAAATTTTGTTAACTTATTTACTTAATACAATAAAAATGGTTTTAAAAAGGGTAACTTTGTATTTTTTGCGTGGGTTGACATACAGGTCTGAGTATGCGCGCATTAAATCTATGAACCATTCAGTATTTATTTTGATGATGATTCCATTGTAACATAATAGAAAAACTTTGTTTCTGTTCAATGAAACGATTGACATAAACAAACTAGCAGCCAGAGCAGGGTATTTCTAGTAGACCACAACTAATCAAAAGGCACTTCACATGCAATACAGTTCTGGTTGAGCAGATCCAGTGTTATTATAGTCAGCATCAACTCACTGCAAATCACCCAGCATGTACATAGCATGTGTGTATTTAGCTCTATGTAGTTATGGCTACTAGTATAAAATTACTCTCCGTAGTTAATTGTAGACATGCGCTCTTCTTGCCATAGTGGCAGGTTTCTCAATGAGTCGTTGAGTTGTTTATGTGCCCTTTTCTTTGAAAGCTGTGTCTTCAATGCTTGCCACCCCTTTAAGTGAAGCAAATGGGCTCTAGGCTAGTAAGCTGAATATTTGACTCATTCGGCTGGTAGAGATTGCTTGGTGTCTTTAGGGATTTGAGTTTGTTTTCTGCTGCTCATTTTCTTGGCATTCATTGTAATTAGTCACACTTTTATAGCTGTCATCTGTACAATGCTGACTAACATTAGCTGTCTTATGTTTTTTATGGTTGATTTTGATACTTCACAGAAAAATACAAAATTTTTTTTTAAATATTTAGGTTTTTAAAGAAGACGTATTAAAGAAATCTATGAGTTGTACATTTCAATGTCCCCAATAAGGGAATGTTTTAAATGCAACTAAAATAGTTGAGTCAAATGTTATGAAGATTGTTTTTGCTCATGGATGATTTATGTTCTTATGTAAATTAGCTGGGGTCAAAGTTCAGTATGTTGTAAACCTTGTTGGCCCCTGCAATGTTGGTGATAATGGTCACAAATATTCTTGCTTTTTACCTACTTACTTTTCTCAAGAAGTTTGTTCTGATAATGGCAGGTGTATGCTGTTCTCTTCTTGAATGGAACTTGATTGAAATTTGCTTGGCGATTGATTGCGGTCCTCATTCAGTTAGCCTCTGAACTGCTTACTATTTCAAATTTTGTTACTTCCTGATGGTCAAACAACTTTTATGCTTTCATATGTCTGAGGTTCAGACAGAAATTGTTGTGCAATGGCATTGTCATTTTGTCATGTTGCGGTTTTAGTTGGTTCTAAGCTATGCTAGGTGGTGTCTGCTTTATTTTTATCAAAATGTTTATCTCATATTGGTCGGACAACTTCTATGCTTGATTGAAGTTCGAAATTCTTTCCTTGAAATTCCCACAGCAATTAATAACAAATCCATGAAAATTTTTGCCGGTTTTTTGGTGAGTATATGCCATTATGGTAGTACCTGTTACACTATTGCCTTGTGTTTTTCTACGTGTAATGTTAGAGAAGCTCACGTACATGTACGGCCAGAGTTTAGTAAGTGATCCTAGATGCTCTGTCAATGAGATATTTGTCAGTCATTGAGGATTTGAAATCTATCTAGAATTGGCTCTAACATTTTTCTATGCTCCTGAAAGTCATTCTCAATTGCAAACCCCTAGTTATTGACATAGTATTGATAGCTTTTTAGGAAGTATTGGTACATTGACATTTTCTATGATCCCTGATTACACAAAACGTAATACGAGAAACTTCATTGGCATTTTTCAGAAAAAATATTGTGACTAACTTTTATACAGATAAGATATTGTTTTATGCATAATTTCTTCATTTTGCAGTGCATAAAAGTCGAATGTAATGTCTAAGAAGGAGAACAGGACAGTCCAAGAAATGTGATAACAAATCTCTTTAATCAATGGTAAGCCATTAATGCTCTTTTGAGTAGCATCGACAGTTCTGTGATTCACAATGGGTCTGAATTTTTTTCTCTTGTATTTCCATTATTCTATCAATTCAATATTTACTTATTTTATATGATAAAAATGAGGCCAATGTAATCAAGTAAGGTTTTTTAACCACTCCTGCCATTCATTGCCCTTGTGTTGATTTTCCTCTCATTTTTGTACCATTAGTTTGATATAATATGGTCTCATAAAAAATTGATGGCTAATACCTGTGAATGCAACTCTAATTCTTTTAATCCGTTCGGTGACCCCACTCTTTAACTTCTAAAAACATTTTTGTTTTGAATTATTAGTGATTCATTGTAGTTATACTATGTAAATAGTTAGTGATTATTATTCATTCATTATGTCTGCTCATTGTTGATATAAGTGGATCATGGTGTATTCAATGACATTGGTAACTCTTCATTTCTATTATCTTCATACATGCTGTTGATACATATACAATTATACAATTAACTTTTTCTGCATCAAACTTCCGATATCAAGAAAATAGCTACGCAGATTTCATTCAATTTTTTGATAAACATCACATCGTATAAAAAGTCTATATAGTTAAAATTAGTAACTATTCAGAGCTGCAATGCATTTAGTTTGACAGGTCAATGCTACCAATCAACTGCGATATAAAATAAGTTTGTACAAAGCAATACTACGCTCAGGATAGGCCATGGTGTTTATTGGGTCAGCCGATGCAAATAGTTGGTTGCTTTTTTCAAATGTAGATTTTGAAACCATTTGAGTTATATGCAAAGCCAATCATTAGCATATCTCGACTAACCTGTTTGTATGAGCTGAATTTTTGTGCGACTCCTAGCTTGCAAGATATGTACACGTTATCCAGCTGTGGTTTTAAACTTGTTAATGACTAATAAAAGCTGATGAGTGAAACACCGCGATAAAACTATTAAAATAGTTATAAAAATAAAAATTGATGGTCTATAGGTAAAAAATAGGAAATCAAAAAGAGTGAACACATTTTAATATTTGTACAGCCCTATGAGCTATTCCTGCATGAGTACATTGCATACACTTACTTCTATACTGAGCACTACAGCACATGTTTTAAAACTTTTTTGCTGCATAATTTTATTGTTCACCCTATTCTTTGACAGTTTTAATAAGCAGAAAACAAAGGTACGAATAATAACAGAAGAAACATGAAAAGTGCTCAATGTTTATTTGTTTATCTTTATTGTTTGCTTATTTTCTAACACTTGTCATTTCATGGTCGTGCAATGATTTAAAACAAACACAATTTTTAATTCTTTTAGCCTTGCACCATAAAGGATATCCGAGGGGAGGTTGTAGATTGCATTGAATAATGTATATACTTGTGGCTTTTGTATTTCTGTTATAGAAATATTGATAAATATACATGTATATGTATAAAAAAATAATAAAAAATTAAGTTATGACATACTAATAAATGAGTTCTCTGGCTTTTTTTCTCATATTGAGGATCTAAGTGAGAAAACTCTATTCTGATTTTAAAAGTTGCTCAATGTTTATTGTGAGGCTGTAATAAAGCTTGAGTTTGTGATTTTTTTCAAAAAATTACGGTGTGATCAATGAGGTTTCGTTTTGAGGTTAATTTTTTGTTTTTCTAGCTACTAATTAAAATCATATGATCTCTAAATTTGAATTACTTTAGGAACATTTGGTCCTAAAATAATTCAAATTCAAAACATTTGGTCCTACATCAAACTTTCAATATTTATTTACTTTTTCTCAAGACCATTTTTATGTCAGTCAAAGTAGTACTGTTTGGCCCAAAAATTAACACTGGTAGCAAAACTAAGCTGAGACAGTGAGGCAATCAATTTTTCATTTTATTGTAAATAGATCAAAGAACTACAAAGTTATAATTTTCACATTTTTATATCAGTATTTACTGTTCAGCGGTCTCAATTATACTGGTCGACACGGACAAGTTTGAGGTTCGAGAATAAGATTATTTTGAAGATAGTCATCTTGTAACAGTATAATCATAGATAGTCATATTATCTAAATGTCAAACTTCAACCTTTCAAAGCATCTATGACTTCACTTATTAGCAGGAAAATAAAATGTAACAAATGTTTTACATTTTTAAAATCTCAAGAGAAGATTACAATAATATTGTAATCTTCTCTCGAGATTTAAAAAATGTAAAACAAAGGATATTATCCTTTGTGTAGTTAGCTTTATGTGGTTATGGCTTTTATTTACATTAATTTTCCATTGGCATTTATCAACTGGCCGGTTTAATGGCCATACTGAGCAATTTCAACCTAAGTTGAGTAGTCGTTTATTTGCTCTTTCCTTTCAAACATTTGTCTTCATGACCTGCCACCTCTTTGAGCGAAATGAAGGATCTCCAGACTGCTTGATAACTTTTAGACTTTTTCGGCTATTTGAGGGTTAAGGATGTCTTTAGCAGTTTATGTAAGCTAATTAGCTTGTTAATTAATTTATCTGCTCAAATATAACACCGAATGATGAATTGTCAAATTTAATTTTTAAAATAAGGTAATTTGGACCAAAATGTGTTATGGGCAACACTGTGAATATTTGGAACAAATTTATCACTCAAGATTCACTGACGAAACTGTTTAGTGTTTATGTTCATTTGTATGCAGATAAAATATTGCTAAGGAAGCTATCTACGCAATAAATAAGTTATAACCACATATTCAAAAAAATAAACCCATAGCAGTCAGCTTGCAACTAACAGACATAATGATTTGAATTTTTGTCTTTACATTAATTGATTTATCTAATGCTCGTAATCTTTTATAGATATTACTTATTAAAATAATTTAGTGATAATATTATTAATTTTAACATTCATATTAGTTATATTAATAATATTTAAATCTATTACATATTTAAAGATCTTACTTCCAACTTAATCAACACTATGCATTTCAATTGTATATTTCAAGCTTGACATACAAATATTTTCATATTTAATACTTAAACGCTGCACTGCTTTCATGCGCCGGTGCCAAACATTTGTGATTAATTCACTAAAACATATATAGTTTAGCATAAATATTACAGTGAGATAAAACTGGTTTAATGAGTGCATAAGAAATAAAGTGTTTAAGAAAAAAACAAACTCTTCTTGTATCATCTCATAAACAAAAACATATTTTTCATTTAGTTATTTAGCAGCAACAAAACCATTGCTTCTAATATTACTTTTAAAAAGCATCTAATATGACTAAATACAATAGACTAAAACTTTTTAAAGTAGAAGGATAATCTGTAGCAACAGAGAGATTCGATAGACAAAAATGGCCAATCTAATAACTCAGCTAAATGCTTTGTGTAAATCCATACTGCCTTTTTATTATAGTACTAGATAATCTCGAACAAAATATAAGTTATTGTGATATTCAAACCATAATACATGGAATAATCACCATGTTTCATCACCGCTCCATTTGGCCAATAAAGTCTCTAAAAGGTCTCACACATCTAGTCATGTTGAGGTAGCCAATTACATTCAAATACTAGTGCTATCACGGCGTGACACAACCCAAAGTGATTGTCGTCAGTTACTGCTTAATTAGTCATGACAGGAGTAATGCTTTGACTTCTACAAGTGGTAAACATAGTGTAGTATGGAGTTGGTTTGCTACCAAAGTCCTTATAAACCAGGCATGGCAAGAATTTAAGTCAGTTTTTAAGAGTTTTTAAAGTAATTTATAGATTTATATTTTCATTTAGCAAACTCATTCTATCTAGGTTTCATTTAACTTTGAAGTCTGTGTTAGGTCGATATTATGAAAAGTCTGAAAAATTGAGTCACTGAAAAAAAAATTGAATAATTGGGTTCATTACTTGTTATAGGACTCGTCAGAATGCCTACCTCTGAATATCATCAAGTTTCAAGGACTGTTTCGGGATGCCTTAGTTTTAATACAGTAAATTGCTGTATTCAAACTAAGGCATTCCGTTTTATCATCTACCACAGGGCACAACATTGGATAATCCTCTTTTTGCTTTAGCTTTGGCCGTCTGTCTAGTTTAGACAGTTGAGTTTTTGTTATTGCTGTCATCCAAGTCTGTGAAGGTTGTGAATTCTGACTACAATGATCCATCACTTCATCTTTTGTTTTGCTTATCGATCAGGTCATTTGTTAGTTGGCTCTATATTCAATGTTCACTACTCTCTTGCTTGCTATAGGTTTCTTGCTGTTACTTGCTCGCTGTTAGTTGCTTTTCTGATCCATTTGCCCACCAAGTTAGGATACAATTTATTAAGACCTTCACATGGCTGACATTGTTGTTTTCTTACAAAGTTGTTTTCTTGTTGTTTCTCTTACTCATTTGGGTATTAAAGCATTTTGTTTGAATTTTATCTTGTAACTTGTGTTTTTCGGCCCGTCTTGATTCTCCAAGTATAGTGTTAGCAGTGACATTAAATTTTACATCGCCCAGCTTGTTTTACAGTTATTCCATTTGCTCCATAAAGCATGTTAAAGTTGTCTCATCATGATTTCTTGCCAATGAACCGACTGATCATTTTGCATTACGCCGTCCAATGTCTGGCTATAAGACGTAATATCCTTATTGTTTAACTGTTTTGTTACCCAGCTTAATTTTTCGTGGGAAATAATTAAATGTACATTGGAACCTAACATTTTACAAGGATGCATATAATGGAGTATAACCTAAGAGCAATCGTTATTAAAAAACATTTTGACATTAAACGGATTACCATAAATTTTACATTAGCCGGTATCATAAAAAATATAGTTATAATAGTCCTGCAGGATGGGGGCACAAACTTTTTGGTCTATTTTCTTTTACCCGATGCGCCAAATCAAGCGTGCTCCAGGTCAGGCAAGTTGTCACTACTACTATAGGCTATGGTATTATTATTGTTAAAAATAATTGCTGTCTAAAGCATTATTGCTGAATATATATTTACCACAAGCCTACAAGCTGTAACATAATGTATCTACCATAATTGGGCACTAAATAGTTTTTTTCTGAGAAAATAATTTTTTTGCAAAGCCAAACTTTGCTCAGTGGCAGTAGTAATTTTTTTATCTGCTGTACACCAAATTTCGTTTATAGGTGCCCACACAATAGGCTAATTAATTACAATGAATCTTTACCATATGACAGTATTTTGTTTTAGTGTAGCCATTGTAAGGCCAAGATGTCAAATACAGTAGCAAAGAAACCCTTAGTGATTATCTAATGCAGACATCCTGTGGTGAAAACATCGAAATTTTAGATGCTTATCGCACATATGGAAATTTAATGACAATATAGTTTACTAACCTTAGTAACTATAGTTAACTACAGTGACTTTGTTGTGCTTAGTGTATTTAGTCGTTACGATCTGTAATACAGTGTAATATTAGAATGTACTATGTGCATAACATAGCATAATGTGTATTTACCTTTGATACAGACGTAAAAATAAACATTGAGGTACAGTTTAAAAACCTTAGCCTATTAAACGCATAATTAAAAATAAGTTTTGTTAGGAATTTTCTTAACTAAACTTTAACTTTATTATCGGCTAACATTTAATGATTTAACTGTTTCTGGTTTTGTTTTCACTATAACCATGATAATGTTGAACTGAAAGAGAAAACATCATACCTCTTTAAACATTGTAGAAACAATTTCGATTGTGAATTTCAAGATGAAATTTATTGAAGTTGCATGGCAAAAAATTCTGTATGGCAGGCTGACAAAAAAGTGTTGTTCTACATCATAAGACATTAAATCGTATAGCAGAGTGCTTAGACTCGAAGTAATTAATCATTTTACAAACTAACCAGAAACATTTTGTTTATAGCTACTGAAGCCATATAAAACTCTCAACCACACACAAAAACTGCGCTGGTCCTTACAGCTCTGTGTGTGGTACACTGTAATAGGTTTTATATATAGTTGCAGCTCTTCCAGTTTTGCCTCAACACTTGGTTCGGGTATTTTCCATCCGTTGGCTTTATGATCAACTGCATAACTAGATGGCATATCACGCTCAAGACAGATGATCCTGTCTCAGAGATTGTTTCTGTGAATACTTTGAAAATTAGAGCTCTGTGGATTTTTGGTTGCTTGGTTTCATATTTGCTGCGGGACTGACTGTCCATAGATCTTTTTCCATTTAAAAGTTACAGTTAGATGCTGACTTACTAATGTATTTCCTATCTTGCTGCTGTCAGTAGATGTGTTGTTTGTGCCAGGTCTGCCCTTACCAGGTTATTCAGGCCACAGCTTATTTTTCATAGTTTCTTATGTTTTATTTTTATTCACTACAGTAATGATTGCATGGGCTGATCAATCCATCAGAAACTTCATTTGACTGCACCAGTATCTGCAAACTTTCAAAAGCGCTTTTGTTGTATTGCTTTTGGGGTGGTTTAGTAGGCTTCTATTGGAGGTCACTGGCAGGACTCTGATAAATGAACATTAATTTATTTCTGGTCTAGTGTGCTTGCATTCATTGTGGGAGACAGCCTATTTGTTATGGGAGTTATTTCAGCATAGTATTTACCAATACTTTCAAACCATCATTTCTATAGTTTAGATCTATTAAGTTTGTTATCTCATCTTTTACTGCAAATCCTTCAGCTAATTCAGTTGTGAGCGTGTGATGTATTTCCTCAATGTTTGGCTTCCTGGCCGTAAAATTTTAGCGTGCTATTAGAGAGAACATTCATTGAAAAAATAATTATAGCATGTTTCTTCAATCCTCATGACAAATGCTCAAAGCTTTGCAGTTCAATTCATAATTGTTTGTCCAGTTCTAGTTTAGCATTTATTTCTCCTTGAGAGCAATTTTAAAAACTTTCTTTTTTTGCAACATTGTGGCCATATTTGTAATGTTTGCAAGTCACTAGTCCCCTGACTTTTTGCCTTGTCTAGATGAAAGTTTTGTGTTTTGCAGGTGATTTTTGCATTTGTTTAATATGAATTGAGAGTAAAACCATATCTGAACCGTCAAATATATAATAAGAAAACAATGGCTGTCTACTTCCGAATGGTTGACAGATTTTTATCTTTTGACTAGGCCTTAACGTGTATAAACAAGGTGTTTACCCATGTTTTTGTCCCATCATATCTTGCATCCCGTTATCTTTGTGGCTCGTATACTAGGTTAAACTTCACATAAAGTTTTAAGTAATTCATTTGAAGTGGTGTTCCTAACTCCAGTAAGAACTAAAAGCATATTTTTTTCTTATTCCAGTTAGAGCTGCCTCTGCTAATCTAGCCATACCAGTCATTTCTAATCAAGTTTTGTAAAACTTAATAAGTGAGGTTTCTCATGGAATGGTCTTTTTGGGCATATCACATTCCAGATTTGTTTCCTGTGTTTGATGCCACTTTGCTTTTAGCACAAGTTTCGATCGATATCAGTAAATTGAGTTGATGATTATCACTCTGTGTTTGTTTAAAGAAGTAATGTTCTTTGCGAGCTTTCCCTAGCACTCTATCTAATATTCTGTGCAATAATGTCGAAAAATATTTTTCTAATCAGTGATTTAGTAGTTCTTAGCAATCATCATTTCTTTCTGGTTCATATTATTATTTGCATAGATTTGGTAAGAAAATTGGTCACTCTGAAACATGAATTTGACTGTGCTTACTTTATCATTAGGTTTCTTTTCTGCGTGAACTTTTGTTGGCTTTTCCTGTTGAAATTCCATACCTTTCTCATGTTGTACTTTTCTAGTTACCGTAAACTTTGCATTTGAATGCCAATTTTATTTTATTTGAGATTCATTGTGGGAAAGAGGCTAGAAATTAGAATGTCAATTTTTATTCCTACATAACATTACTCCTATTTGAACACCACTTTTATTTGACCAACACTTTTTGACATTTTAAACCTTCACAAACCCATATGAGCAAGTGATCAGTAGAACAGTGTCCGGAAATAGGCAAATAATGACTCGATTTCATATGTAGCTGCTAATTTGTTGGTTTTTCTATTCAGATCGAATGTCATTTACCAACTTCAACTACATTTATTTATGTTTTATCGTAATAAACTTTGATTGCAACACCATGGAAATAATGAGCAACTGTGTCAAACTAATACTACTTTTTTAGTTTAACACGGTTATAATACTTTGACTTGTTGGAAAAAAACCTTTTCTGTAATTGTGATGCTTTAGAAAATTTGTGCCAAGCACACATACTGCTAAAGGTTTATTGATATTTTTACAAAAAAGTTTTTCAGATAGCAGCGCGTAAATGTTTTGGTCTGCTAAAACTGGTTTAGATGTCTAACACTAATTAGTTTGACGGGTTATGACCTGCTAAGGGATGCTGAAATAGATCCATATGAAACCAAAAATTCCAATGGAACTTGCCAAGAAAATTATGCAAATTATCTTTTGTCTAAAAAATATTAAATTTTGTTCTTGATCTGGTATGAAAAAAATTGATATCTTGTAATATAAAATAGTAAAGTTTGGCTCCCGAAAAATCATAAAGCTTTTTTTAATTAGCTCAAGAAATATAACTATTGATTGATTTACTGGCAGGGCACAATGACTTCAAAAGTGATAAAGCAACTGCTTAGCTTGGTTTGATTGTACAACTGATTTGAATTATTTAGATAATTCTTATATTTTTCTCTAAAAAAGGATTCTGGTAGGATCATGTCTCCAGTAAATAGAACCGCTATTGCAAAGTAATTGTTTAACCCTATTCAACTAGTTATTGATTCAATTGGGACTGAAAAGAAAACGCTTTTTGTATTGCCTTCTTGTAGGCTCATTGTGGGTTGTGAGCATAGAAGCGGAGGGTTGCAAGATGCTGAGCTACAAAATAGGTCATAAGAAGAAATGCTAGCGCCTTTGCTGAGGTAAGAGACAATAGGGTTGCTTGTAGTTCAAAATTAAGGACAATAAAATATGATATTTAGTCAGGCGTGCTGAGCTTCACTGCATAATCATTCAAATAGGTTTGCAATAATGTAATGCATGCCCATTATACAGTCCCCAAATAATCTAGCTACACACCATGATAAGATGCATTTCGGATGCATAGTGAAGAGATTTGCTGTGGCAACACGCATCAACGTTAAGAATTGATTATTTATGTTGACAAATAGTTTGCCCAATGTGTGACCAATTGGTTCTTGTCGTGTGAAGCTTATGAAATTTTCATTGTTATAGCACGTTTTCTTAAAATATCATTGTGATATTCACCATTTAATGAGAATTATCAAAAGTTGTGCTGCTGGTGGCATTGCAATATTATGCAAAAAAAGTGTTACATGCTATTAATTCATATGCATGCAAAAATATAAAAATACCTAAACTTCTTGTTGTGCTTAAAACTGTGAAGTGAAAGAATTGTAATATTTTCTACTAAGCAAGTCATTATTTTAAATACAGCTGTTCTGGGTTATAATAAGAGTATTTTCCTCTGTTCATAAATCACTGTTTCCATGGCGCACATGATTCACAAAATTATATGAATCAATCAACAAGTCAACAGCATCATCAAAGTGTTCCAATTTCGCAAGCTGAGCAAGTTTTGAGATTTTAAAAACCTCATCGAGTCAATAATTCTTGAGAATTATGGAAACAGCACTTACGAATGATGCGCACTAAAATACCTCTCTCGCTATTAAGTTTCAAGCATTTTCTATACTTATGGTGTCCTTTTTTAATTAGGTTTCACATGTTTTCATTGCTGATACGGGTGTTACTATTTGCTAGCGGGGTCACAAATTATTAACCTATAACATGAAATTCTTGTTTTTTTCTCAACGAAGCGCCAAAGTCAATACAGAATACTCTGAATGCCCATGAAAACATTTAATCCGCACTGTAACACAACTTGTGCACAACTTCAAATCCGCAATACCATCATGATGCACGTAATGGAAACATAGTGGATAGTTGTTCGATGACCCCTTGTTATTATTGCCCTTCAAAATATGTTATGTATAGTGCTGTATGTAAAAGTGACTCATAGATCATTTCTTTTTGACAAATCAAGAAAATTGCTATCTTCTGTTGTTTTTGTGCACTGCTCCAAGGGTCATACTTTATTAAAGAAATTATTAGACTACTATATGACAACAGCTTCTGAGGTACAATACTTAACTTTAGAATACCACATAAATTGTGGCTCATAGGTCAACTTGATGTATAAGTGGATGTCTAAGTTTTGATGTAAAAATCATGGTTTTGACATGTACTCACCATATCAATCGAATTTATTATCTGACCTGAATTGTTTAATTGGAGTTTCAGTAGCAGCAGAGGCAGGCGATGCTTAGCTTAAGCAGAAGCAATTAAACACGCATTCAGCAAAATTCTAATGTTTTTTTGTGGCATTGGCTGTACGACTAACAAAAGAATGTTAGGCGGCAGTTTTAGTGAATGACACGCGGTGTGAACAACAACACTTCACATTGGTATTTACACCTCTCACCACGAGAAAAAAATGCCACCTCTAATAATCCATATCTAACAGAACAACAATGCTACAAGACAGAGTTGTTTCAGGAATTGTTACTTTTGTAAAAAAGATGATGAATGCATAATGATACTGGATGCATAAATGATTTACTAAAAGGTGAGCTTGCAGGCAGATACTACAACAAGATCTTTAAGTTTGTTAAAAATCAAGTTATCTCATAAAATATATCTAGCAATGTCAATTTGAATGTTAAAGAGTGGAACTTCGTATGAATATATCTCATGTTGTCTAGGATGACTAATATTGTAGTATTTTATAAATTAATCCATGTTGGTCATATCATCTAATTTTAAATGATGCAAATTTTGATCTTTGGATTCACATAATGAAAAGTCCAAAATGGATTTCTAAGCTTAAAAATCTGTGCTAATTTTTGCCTTATGTGCCGGAATTTAAGATATTGGCAGAAATTTAAAAATACAGACGTGCTATTAATCAGATATTGTACCAAATTAAATAGTTTAATCATTGTGTAACTACTTCACGAACAACTGTTAAGGGTCAAAGTCCTAAATTTGCCACAATTTGCATGTCAATTGCACAAGCGTTGAAGGAGAAGAAGTCTTTTCATTATTTTAACAGTGATATGCCCATTTTAAAAATGTAAACCTTTTCAATCAATTCTAAAAGTTTTGGCAATACAAAACTCATAGGTTGCTAAAACTATTTAATTTCTAGAAAAGTATTGAAAAGCAACTGTGGCTGTATATACATCATACTATAGAAATAGAATATGGTTATAGAATCACATCAACTTACTTATGCGAAAATTTTGCGGAGTGTGCTGACATGAAATATTTCAATATACACAATTAAGTTTTCTGTTTAATGCTGATTGTGCCCTTTGAAATAATATATGCATCTCTGCTTACAAATATATAGTGAATTTGTTTAAAGTTCATTAACTATGTTTCAGATGTCTCAAAGCCGTGCATTTTGAAGCTTTTGAAAATACTTTCTGCTTGTGAGACAATCAGTTTTACTTAGGTTTCAGAGTAGAGCATTACCTATTTAGTAAGCGTCTGTTCAGTAACTAGTGGAAAGGCCCTGGTTATTGCTGATGCGTGCAATACTTGTTATAGTGAAAGGGTGTTTATCTTTTGTGAAAAACTGCTCAGTCATCTCAGGCGAAATAATCTAATTGCAAACCAACATTATAGGTTATGCACCTATGAGCTGTATTATTGATGGTGGAATTCAAGCCTTTGATTCACGCTTTAGAAAATTTGTAATAATATTTACTTAATTCTTAGATATTGCTGCAAACAATACAACATTTCTAAGAGATTACTTTTCTTAAAGAAGCCAGTCAGTCAACCAAATACCTATCAAAATACAACTATGGCTGCACTGAGAGTCATGCCTAGCAAATGGCTGATGTTCAACATAAAGTGGGTTTCCAGTCAGCTTATTTCCACATTTGTTTATTCAATGTTTAACTACTGATCAATAAGTACTACGATGAAATGAATATACTTAGTTTAAAAGTTTCATTCGGCTAAATGAAAATACTTGCATATCTGCGTGCTTTTGAGTACTATAAATATTTAAACATGCAAAAATATGTAACCATGCCTACATAATGTCTAAATGTTTTGAACAGCTAATATTTAGGATAGATCTTTAAAGGCCAAAAATGGTTTGGTCACTTTCTTATAGTTGCTCCTTTGGTACCAGCTGCAAAAGTTAATTACGCTGTGAAAGATAGGAAAAATCCAAAATACCTAAAATATTTTCTGTAATATGAGTGGTGGTCTTATGGCTGTTTGTCTATCTATTGCCGTAGTTAGTAGTCAGGTTAAATTATTCTTTTCAACTCCAACTCGTGTCATTCAGCATTATAGACTGACACGCTAACACCTATACCAATTGACCACATTCAAGTACTTAACAATACTTGTGCTGCTTTAGTTATTTTATATGCTAGATAGACTACAAATTCCCCTTTCATACAACCAACGACCAAAGTGATAATGGAAAAAAGGAAGGGTACTGCTGGTTGTTGAAAAGTAGTTACAAAAGGTCAGAATTCTACAAAAGTAAAACTTTTTAGTTAGATGTTGTAGGCTTCGCCTAAAATGTCTACTAAAGAATTCTTTGAATCAAATGAGTTGTTGTTATTATTTTGAGTAGCTGGTTGTTGAACATTAGCATTTGATGTTGATGGTTGCTGTGAGGATCTTCTATTTCTCCTCCTCCGTAATAACTCGGAGACACGTAGACGACCACTGGGTCGACGTGGTGTTCTGGTAGGTTGTATATCCATGCTAGTTGTCAAATTGTTTTGAAATGAAATTCAAAAGGTCAATTATGCAAAACAAGAGGTTGTATAAAAATCAGACCTAATCTACTACTATCTCAAACCTGTTTTACAACCATAAAATCAATATTAATTCAAGTTGTAGGCCTAACCTACTGTACGTAATTTAACTAACAACAGCAATAATGAAATATGTTTATTATATCTCTAAAATACAATATTAAAAGTAAAATGGCAAGCCGCCATGTAATATACAGAGTTTGAAAGTCGTGTTGAAAAGTAGGTTGTGTTGAATGTAGAATGGTTTTGACAGCGATATGTAACAGAAAGCTAGCATTAGCATTAACACGTCTGGAAGTTTTCTGCTAACTGGAGTAAAATAAAGAAATATTCTTATCAAAAAGGGGCATTGTAGTTCGGCCCTAGCTTATAGATAAGATGTAAATAAGTCTGGCTAATGTTCTAGACAATTTTATAACACTTTTGGTAATTGGACCAAAAACATAGGCTGATAAACTGTGTACCACATTTTTGAACATGTAAATCGGTGTACGCCTCAAACGGTCTATGTTAACTAAAGAAACCTTCGGCAATTAGACAATGCACTCATTATATACTTCGATGTCGTATATTCTAATGATTATTCTTATTATTAGTTCAATATCACAATTAAATATTATAATAATTTTTATGATAAAATTAAATAATTAATTCAAATAATAAAATCGGCAAAAAAAAAAACAATTAATTTTCAGTACTTCTAAGTTAATTAGAGAAACCTTCGGCCATTGAACAATGCCATAGACTAGTGAAATATGCACACTTTTTTTCGTGAATTTGGACGACCTAATGTGCATACTAGCTGTCACATGGCCTTATTGTCATTTTATTGGCCGGATTCAATTTGGATCAAAAAAGGCATCTCAAGTTCCTGTTTTGATTTTAGATCGAATTAATCTGTTTGTTTATGTGTCATCCGATCAGATGGGTTAGTTTTAAGATATTGGTGTAACCTTTCAAAGACTTGGTAACATATTTAAATATTTTTGTATGTGTTTTGTATCATTATTATAATCAAACGACTCTACACAAAATGGTTAAATTTCTCAAAGAGATTTCGGTACAAGAGTTTCGTCATGGCCATTAACGGATAATTTTTCGGGAGTTGTGCGCACATGTGCATTTATCATAAATCTCCCGAACAATCACTTTGCTCGTGTATTGTTGTGGGATCAACCTGATAATCGCTAATGGCACACTAGATTAGTATTGTACTACATTATATATTAAAGATAACATTATACATTATTTTCTCTCGCAACTCTGCCAAACAAGAATAAAATATTACAGCACTAACAAATAGATTCTTGTCATTCAAATGAAATTTTAAATTTGTGTCTTCATGATTCTTTACATTATATGAAGTTCTTTGCATAAAACAAAGACTTTACATAACTGTTTAGCATTATGCAGCATTTAAATTATTAAAGATATGCAGTATGGAAGGTTTTGCTGTACTCTCATGAAGACACTGTATTACCAGGAATTGGATTTGTACCATCTGCATAGATATAGATATTTCTCCAAGTATGGATGTGTGTTATTCCGGCAATAGCTTTAGCAAATGCTGATTATTTCACCAATGCGGCTACGCATTACGATGCCCCTATTAACAAATATTTTTTGTAAAGTACATTTACTATATCTGGGATCGAGGCCAATTCTTCTCACGAACAATTATATTGTCTCTGAGAGAACAGCCTAGAGATTATCTCTCCGTTTGGTCAGACATAGGCAGTACGATATTTCATTTTTGCATTTGTACCAGTATCAAAAGGTATCAGCATTGTCGTTTTCAAAATTTTGATGGATAGCTTTTGTTGGAAAATTAATCTTTCTTTATAAACACACATTTATATGCAATAATGGTTATTATTAATTCACCATTTACAGGATTTTTAGTTGGTTTTATTCAGTTCATATTAATGGTATCATTACCAAATTATCTTTCATTATAACCATAGCAAAACCAATTTAATTTAGCTATTACTTGTAATGTTATTCACGTTTACATCTAAACCTTTTTTATAAGCATTTTACTATTATACTATTATATATTAGTATTATTATTATTATTTGTTCTGCGCAAAACATTTTTCTCATAGTATGAAATTTACAAATTTTTAATCAAAGTTTAAAAACCTTTATAATTGTTTTTATTTTCTTTCAAGTTATTTAAATCACACAAAATACAGTTTTTATAGTATGTAGTGTGAAAGTTAGAACAGCAAATGTAGTTTTGTGTTAAATACAAATACATTTTCTGTCTAAAGACATATTCATTACTCTGGCAATGCCGGGTTTCACAGCTAATCTAAGTTAAAAATGTTTAAACAAGTATTTCCTCGCATTACTTGGTAGGTTTGAAAAATTATCACAAGGATGTTTGAATTAAAGATTCATTATTTACCGGTTTGTATACAAACCTTATGGAGCGTGTAACCAGTGGTGCAACTTAATATTGTAGTATTACATAAAAACATTAGGCAATTTTTTCTAGTAAGTCTGTGAGCTTTGTTTTTGTGAGTGTTGCCACTGTTCAAAAAATATAATTTTAATTCAAAACTACTGTATTCATCGGTATTAAGAGCGGTAGATACTTACTTTTGTATTTCTTTATAGTTGGTTAGATGATTGTCGGTGAATATGTTTGCGGGTAGCGAGCAATGTGCTACCAAAACAATGCAGTTTGAATTACAACAGAGAGGTGGGCTGCTGCAAAGTAGGTAACACCGGATTTCGAAATTATATGAAAATGAGATTTAAAACTATTGAAAAAAGCTCGTACTTTCAATAACAAATTTCATAAAATCTTTTTCTGTTTACTGCCATAGACAAAAAAGCTGCTGCTTTCTGCCTGCAGTGTCTTCTTTCTTGCAGCTAGTCAAATGCTTGTAAAGCTACTAAAAAAAGTTTACCAGTTTGGCAGATAGTTCTATGTCAGTACGAAACGACCTATCAACTTTTAACCAGCCCTGATAATTTCTGTCACTTACAGGCGAATAAGATTACTTGTTTCTTATTATTCAAATTTAAAACAATAGCAATGTGGTGAACATTAGCGCCCTCAGAAATGCCAATGTAATCAGACTTTAACAAGTTTGCTTCTCAAGTTAAACATAATGAATGTTTAAAAAAAGGAAAATGAAATACACCAGCAATAAAAGTAACACCAAAGTTGACTTCACTTCATCTCATTGTAAAGAATGCAAAAACATTGATTTTATACAACGCGATGTAACTTATTTCATCACAAATTGGGTGTTTAATCAGGAATTCATGAAAAAGAGACTTTCAAAAGTTGGGTATGGTTGCACCTGCAATGAGTTTGATTATACAATTGAATAATTTTGATGGTGGCCCCTGAAATCTACTTAATTTTTTTTTTTGGGTTTTATGGTATTTTCTTTGTTTAAATGATAAGCGATTGTTATTATGGGCGTATTAATAATGTTCTAATCCAACTGTAATTGAAGCAATTGGAACTATAACCTATCAGTTTCGCAAGTATAATCCTAACCACTTTAAACATCTCATTTAAAGTGTACTATATTTCCCAACAAACTTTTCAAACCAACGCTAATTGTCTCAAAATACTCCCTGGAAGGTTGAATAAGTTGATTCAATGACAAAGCACTTAAGTTTAGTTGCTAAGTTTTTTTTTCTCAAAAGGTATTTAATATATTTATTTTTTAATTACATCATTTAGTAAAACGCTAGAAAACATGCTCTGATTGCTTACTAAATGCAACACATATTTTCTTATGCAGAACTGCCTGGGTTTGTCTTTACTGTACACATACAATAAAAATGTTAAAGTCTCACACAGCAGGTGCTTCTAAATTGTAAATAAGCCAGTTCAAGAATGTTAAAACTATGAGGATCCTACTTTATAAGAACAGTACAATACAAGCAATTTGCCTAGCCGGTTCCAATACTTATTTTAACTTACCCCTTTGGTCATATAAAAGTAAACAGCTTCACTTTACCATTTTTAAATTTGGTAGGCTGTGCCATAACTGCTGCATTAATTGCTTGCATTGACAACATTTCTCTTTTTTTTTAAACAATCTGACAGATTTTATAGAACATATGTATGGTAATTCTACAATTAGTTGATGAGAAGCACACATCTTGGAGGTTTATTGACGACGGTTTGCTTTTTGGAAACAGCCAAATTAACTCTGCAAAGTAAAACTAAAAACATATATTTTCCGTCTGCAACAAAACAACAGAATATTATTACTATTGCTACTATTTAAATAAAAGTTGCTACCTGTTTGTCGCCTAGTTTTACCCAGAGGTCAAGCTTAGAATAAAAGATAACTTTTAGCGATACTTTGAGTATTGGCATTGCGATTGGCGGCCTGACAGTGTAACACTTGCATCGGTCAATCGTCTTCAAGTATATATGAAAAATGGTGCAGCTACATATTCTCTGTTTTGTCAACTCATCTGACAATCCATTATGATGAACTAAAATATTGTCAAAGTTGGATAATGCATATAGATATATATACACATGTATATATATATTTATATATATAATAGATATAACGCTATAGGCATGTCAGCTTTGTTTTCGCAAGTGTGACAAGATAAATTAACATTAAAATCAAATGAGAGAACCTGCCTGATTAAGCACTTAACGTTGTATGGACTTTTTTGCGTAGTACGAAGCCAAAGTCTCACATGATTTTTTGTTGTTATCTGGAACACACATTGTAGGGAGTATACCTTATAAACATCTACTGTATACATGCAAAGTAAAATTAACAGTCAGGTAAAATATATGAAGATGGAAGAACGATCAATGTCACAATGGTTCAAAAATAAGATATAGACATTTTAATGTTTACAAAGTTTTTTTGGTTGGGCATACAACTTATATCATAAAAAAACCTTTTAGCTGGTAGTCAATAAGGATGCTACCAAGGAATGTGATCAACAAAAAACCGGTAGACATAATTTGGGGTGGCACTACATGACCTAAGTTAAAACCACTACACAGACATTGATCGAGTTACTTTGGAAACCATTGACAACTTTCTACACATTATGTTTAATTAGGTGAAAATGTTACCATGTCACAATATACTAATTTTAAACACTACTTTTGCATTAAAATATAGGGTTTGACTACCCAAATTTCAACCAAACAAAAGTGGACATGTCACAATAATACAACTACTTTTTTAATGTGTCCTAGAAAAACTGCATTATTTTGGTTTTGCATTACACTACACACATTTTGTTTTGCATCACACTACACACATTTTGCTGTGCATCAAACTACACACATTTTGCTTTGCATCACACTACACACATTTTGTTTTGCATCACACTACACACATTTTGTTTTGCATCACACTACACACATTTTGCTTTGCATCACACTACACACATTTTGTTTTGCATCACACTACACACATTTTGTTTTGCATCACACTACACACATTTTGCTTTGCATCACACTACACACATTTTGTTTTGCATCACACTACACACATTTTGCTGTGCATCAAACTACACACATTTTGCTTTGCATCACACTACACACATTTTGTTTTGCATCACACTACACACATTTTGCTGTGCATCAAACTACACACATTTTGCTTTGCATCACACTACACACATTTTGTTTTGCGTCACACTACAGACATTTTGTTTTGCATGACAATACACACACATTGCTTTGCATCACACTACACACATTTTGCTTTGCATCACACTACACACATTTTGTTTTGCATCACAATACACACACAATGCTTTGCATCACACTACACACATTTTGCTTTGCATCACACTACACACATTTTGTTTTGCATCACACTACACACATTTTGCTTTGCATCACACTACACACATTTTGTTTTGCATCACACTACACACATTTTGCTGTGCATCAAACTACACACATTTTGCTTTGCATCACACTAAACACATTTTGTTTTGCATCACACTACACACATTTTGTTTTGCATCACACTACACACATTTTGCTTTGCATTACACTACACACATTTTGTTTTGCATCACACTACACACATTTTGCTGTGCATCAAACTACAGACATTTTGCTTTGCATCACACTACACACATTTTGTTTTGCATCACACTACACACATTTTGTTTTGCATGACAATACACACACATTGCTTTGCATCACACTACACACATTTTGCTTTGCATCACACTACACACATTTTGTTTTGCATCACAATACACACACATTGCTTTGCATCACAGTACACACATTTTGCTTTGCATCACACTACACACATTTTGTTTTGCATCACACTACACACATTTTGCTTTGCATCACACTACACACATTTTGCTTTGCATCACACTACACACATTTTGATTTGCATCACACTACACACATTTTGTTTTGCATCACACTACACACATTTTGCTTTACATCACACTACACACATTTTGTTTTGCATCACACTACACACATTTTGCTTTGCATCACACTACACACATTTTGTTTTACATCACACTACACACATTTTGCTTTGCATCACACTACACACATTTTGTTTTACATCACACTACACACATTTTGCTGTGCATTACACTACACACATTTTGCTTTACATCACACTACACACATTTTGTTTTACATCACACTACACACATTTTGCTTTGCATTACACTACACACATTTTGCTTTACATCACACTACACACATTTTGTTTTGCATCACACTACACACATTTTGCTTTGCATCACACTACACACATTTTGTTTTACATCACACTACACACATTTTGCTTTGCATCACACTACACACATTTTGTTTTACATCACACTACACACATTTTGCTGTGCATTAAACTACACACATTTTGCTTTGCATCACACTACACACATTTTGTTTTGCATCACACTACACACATTTTGCTTTGCATCACACTACACACATTTTGTTTTGCATCACACTACACACATTTTGTTTTGCATAACAATACACACACATTGCTTTGCATCACACTACACACATTTTGCTTTGCATCACACTACACACATTTTGTTTTGCATCACAAGTCACACACATTGCTTTGCATCACACTACACACATTTTGCTTTGCATCACACTACACACATTTTGTTTTGCATCACAATACACACACATTGCTTTGCACCACACTACACACATTTTGCTTTGCATCACACTACACACATTTTGTTTTGCATCACAATACACACACATTGCTTTGCATCACACTACACACATTTTGCTTTGCATCACACTACACACATTTTGTTTTGCGTCACAATACACACACATTGCTTTGCATCACACTACACACATTTGGCTTCGCATCACACTACACACATTTTGATTTGCATCACAATTCACACACTATGCTTTGCATCACACTACACACATTTTGCTTTGCATCACACTACACACATTTTGTTTTGCATCACAATACACACACATTGCTTTGCATCACACTACACACATTTTGCTTTGCATCACACTACACACATTTTGTTTTGCATCACAATACACACACACATTGCTTTGCATCACACTACACACATTTTGCTTTGCATCACACTACACACATTTTGTTTTGCATCACAATACACACACATTGCTTTGCATCACACTACACACATTTGGCTTTGCATCACACTACACACATTTTGTTTTGCATCACACTAAACACATTTTGTTTTGCATCACAATACACACATTGCTTTGCGTAACACTACACACATTTTGCTTTGCATCACACTACACACATTTTGTTTTGCATCACAATACACACACATTGCTTTGCATCACACTACACGCATTTTGCTTTGCATCACACTACACACATTTTGTTTTGCATCACACTACACACATTTTGCTTTGCATCACCCTACACACATTTTGCTTTGCATCAAACTACACGCTTTTGCACACACACTTGGTTTTGCTTATTCGTACTCTTCGGATATTTTCTTTTACTCCAACTGCCTCTGTTTATGGTATTGAGTTATTGACCCTTTAACTGCCATCCATGTACTAATTTAGCTATTGTCCCATTGCCAGCCATTTTGCTGAAAATTGCAGATGTTGCTCCACGATATGAATACAATTTTTTTCAACTTGAACCTCTATCTGGAATGTTTTTATTATATATTTTATTTTTGCAAACTTGTTAACGAATAGTGCTTTAAAAAATTCAATGTACCTTCACTTTGTGCATTTTTAAAGCTATGTGAAGCTACGATCCCCACGTAGCTAGAGCGATACTCAACAATGTTCTTTGTTCTTACACAACCATTAATTTCACCACCATTAAACTCAGTGCTGCTACTTGAATTGTCTGTGCAATCACAAAAATCTGAATCTGATTTAGCAATAGTGTTATTAACATACATAATTATGTGTTTGCTAACACGGATGGCACTTACAAAAACTTACACAAAAATGTTCGTTTTCAGGTTAGAAATTCTCAAACAAAATTTGAAAGTGCTTCATTGTTTTAGGGTAATTTTATAGAGAAATCTCACATGATCAACATGAGAAAGTCTCTGCTTTCTAACTTGGAAGTTACTTAAGAAAGCCATAATAACACCAAATAGTTTGACCGTCTGAAAGAAAAAAACTACTGTTATAAGTTGGAAATTCCCAAACAAATACGCGTTGCTATTGGCTGAAGTTAATCACATGACTGGAGAATGATCGTTGTTGCTCTGTAGCTGTTGAAAATTGATCATTTTTGCAAAGAGCTAGTTTATTTTAAGCAAGAATATCTCTGGAAATTGATAATTTTTGCTGAAACTTGGTCTCAGAGACTAAACTTTGTTGCCAGAACTATTCAAAAGAAGGTAAATCTAGTATCTTGAGCAAATGCAACATTGATCATTCTTCCGTTGAGGTCTTCATATGATAAGTTATGAATATTCTGGTATTATATTTAATGCCTATATTATTATAGAGGCATTGAAGTACGTCAACAGGATTTTTACTTTTAGAGCCCTGGCCATTCTTGTCGATGTGTGTCAGAAACCCTGGGTAATTTGTCCTATAATTCAAAGATTTAAAAATATTAAAAAATATATGTAAATGTGTTGATGATACTATGACAGTTGATATTACACTAATTAAAAGGTGGGACAATCTCCAGCAAATGTCATTAAACAGAAAAATCCTATTCCACCATTATTCAGACTGAACCTACAAAAATTTGAGCGATTTAAAAAACTACTCAACGTGTTTACAGCAGTATCATATTTATTGAACCCACATTCATCATCATTTTATGAGTCAAAATATACTAAAAGATTATAGTTAGTATAACATAAAAAACTTCATTTGCAATACTTTCATATATAACTCACTAACAAACAAGTTGTATTGATTTTTTTGCAATGTTGTTCTAATAAAAATTGTTATTATAACAAAAGCAGTAAATAAAAGCACTTAAAATTTGTTAAAAACAAAAATAAAATTTTGGGTGTAACTTCCTGTGCAAAAATTCATTTGATTTTTTTCACACTGTTACTTAGAAATAACAATTGTTAACAGAGCCATGCGAAAGCCGGTATTTTGTCGGCTAAGGTTTTTGATACAACTTACACAGTGCCGGAATTATTGTTATTAGAGTTCAAAAGGTTAACAAATACATTTTGTCAGCAGCGATAAACTCAGAGAGCTAATAACAACACAAATTTGCATAAATAATATCTAAAGATTTGGTTAATACCCAAAACTGTTGAAAAAAGCCATTGGAAATGATAAATGCTTTTGTAAATTTTTACTATAGTAAAATCCATGTCCGTCAAATTCTAATTGAATTTGAGAATGCAGTCGACTTCACACTCTTTGCTTTATGAATTTTTAGGTAGTATGAAGGAAAACAAATGCAATTTTTTTTTACGTAAGTTGGAATTATATGTATATTATATGATTTTTTACTGTGATTCAGCTCCATTGAACTAACATATTTGTAAAGTTCAGCAAAACTAAAGTAATTTATCTATGGATCAAGCGTTGTTTTCCCAGGAGATTTGTGAGCATAAAAATCTAATGAGTTTGGTAGCTTTATTTAAGTTTTGACATCAGAAGGATACTTTTTTCCAATACTATAAAGGATAATATATTTCCTTCACACCTACATTTGAACGCAATAATAAAAAGGAACCGCTTTACTATGCATCCAAGTCTTTGTAGAGCCTAGGTTTTAGAGAAAAATATTTGGATACTATTTAACTGTCAGAAAATGGTAGGGAGTTACTGCCGATTGACAAAAGAGGGAATTTCATTTTTTTGCATGCTTGAAATTTAGTTTTATCATAACAGGAAACTCATACCAGATCTCAAACACATTAGATTAATACCAATAGGTGTAATTAATGATTGTCTAATTAATCCTGGTCTCTAATCAAAAATATATTTAATTTATAATGTTTATATCATGCCCAAAGTTCTCTACTTTGATCAGATGCTCATCTTATAAAATTGAAAAAAACTTTGAATCTGAAACAGTTATCAAAGCTATCTAATCTTTTCGTTTATAGCGCATATACAGCCACTGTTTGTTTGAGTTTAACAGCTACAAAAAAAATCTCAAAACTTGAATCTTCAAAAATTTAACAGTATTTCAGATGTCAATAGAGATTAGCATACAAAAGATGAGTTTTTACTATTTACAGACCATAATTAATTATCAACTCGGAGCCATGGCTAGCAAAGGGCCAGACCCAAGTTTCTCTGATGACTCTGATGATGCTGGAGAAAATTTACCAGGTATGGCAGGTCTTTTGTGAGAAGTTAAACAGATTTTCCTTTACGTTAGTTTGAGGTTATAAACTGTGTATACTGTAAGTCCTCATGCTCAAGCCACGCGGCGTGTGCTTAAAAACAGATGACTCACGAAAAAAAAATCATCTAACAAGCCGCATATGCCCACAGACCGCAGCTAATGACTGAGGTTTTGTCGTCCTTGAGCACTTCGGGAGTGAGAGTGTTAGGACGAGTTTCACTATACCCCTGTCCTCTTGAATAGAAAACAGGCTACATCAGTACACATGAAAATAATTTTCTTTTACTTCAAAGTTCGAATTAACATTCTTAAACACTTGCATCAAAAAATTACTTGCCATGCCTCAGATAGATTTTTATTGCGCTGTTAGAAGGCTTCACGTTTATGGAGAGATGCCGGTCAAGCATGAAAAGGTGTTAATAACCTCTGAATGTGATGAGTTAAACATGAGCATTAAATTATTCTTTAGTCTAAAGTATTCCATAAACATGACTATAAAAATAAACGAGTAGGTCGCCAAAACCCTGTACATAAAGTGTATCATGACGGCGATTCTATGGTTATAGCCCGAAACTGAGCTGAGACAGCATTTATTGAGAAGCCGCCCTGAGCCCCACATAAGTTTAAAAAACTTGGCATTAGCCGCGGCCTATGACCTTGAACCAAAAGCCAGGCCCAACGGCAATACATGTGGCTTGAGCATAAGGGCTAACAGTAATTTAATAAATTTTACGTTAAATCAAGTAGCTGACAATAAAGTAAATAACTCAAACTGACATCCATTTAATCCTAAAAACAGAAGGTTGAAAGACCCACAATAACGTATATGTTAATTGATTGCTAGAATTTTAGAAGATAAAAAGTTAAGCAACTATGACAAAGCAAGTTTATGAAAAGAGCTCAAGCATTGCACTCTATGTGATTATACAGTTACGATGAGAAAGTATTTCAATAAAAGATTTGGCATTGAAAAACAATAAACAAGTAAATTGTTATGCGCAAAATTATGCTTAGTTTGTGTATAAATTGCAGACATGCTCTCGTTTGTAATAATAAAAGTCTTTGAACAGAAAATATATTTTCATTTGACATAAAAAACTTTTGCTATTCTAACTGTTAAACTTTATCTTTTGAAAAAAGTGTTTTTGCGCCGTTGAAATAAATTAGAAAAAAACATAGAACAACTTTGAAGGTTTTAAAATTTTTTAAAGTAATTACAACTTTTGATTTTCATATTATGAAATAAGTTTTTTGTTGACATAAAATAGGAGAAAATATAAAACTGTCAGGGTATTTTAATCCAAAAGCCAAATCGTTGGCAAGTAATGGTTAAATATAGTCTGTTTTGCTAGAATGAAAATGAAAGATTATTTGGTATACAATCAAATAATTTTAGTTTGTTTCAGTGCTGAAATCATGAAGTGAAAACATTGTATAGAGTGATATATAAACCTATAGTAAGTATGAAACTCTAACAACTTTTGCTAAACCTCATTCAAATGATCATCATTGAAAGATAGTAACAAAACGACGTTGGGCTCAGGAGCTATAGTTACCTATTATAACATTACTGCATTTTGTGGTTATGATTTGCTTGAAAAGGTAATATTTCAATGTATTACACTACGTGCAGTACATACCACGGAGAGTTTTTACCTTTGAGACAGACGCGTAACAAAAACTTGAGATTTTCTTTTTAACACAAGAGATGCTGCTGAAATGGATAAAAAACAACACATATCTTTTACCAGTATTGTGGGAGGTATTTCTGGAAGAAATAGCATATTGATATTTTAGTTATTTCATCGTAATCATTACAAGGTATGCCAATTTTTCACCAATACGTCATCGAGAAAAAGGTATATGATAAGATATAGAAGTATGAGAATAGTGTTAAACGCATTGCCAAAAGCTTTCGGTTTCAATCTTCATGTGGTCCAATCAAACCCATGGCTAAATTTTTATTCTAAAATCTCAATTACTATGGCTAGACAGATCACCAGACACTGATATATATATATATATATATATATATATACATGTATATATAATTATATATTTATAAATATATATATATATATATATACATATATACATACATGTATATATACATATAAATATATATATTTGCACAAAGGTCATTAAAAAAGTGATGAGCTTTGGGCGGAGCTCATCAACTTTTTGATTTGATCTGGTGTCAGCACATGGACTTTCTTAAAGTCTGTGAGGAGTAGTATGTAATATGGGGGTTCTGGACCAGAATTTTCGCCCTGGCATTTTTAGTCATCTTTAGACTAAAAATCCTAGAATTTTAGAAAGTTTTCAAAGTCATTGCTGATTTTGAAAAAAATAAAATGGAGAGAGTTAGAAACAGGCACGGCTGTCACCTAGGTGACACGCGACTGCAGGACCTTTCGATGCTGGTCACGCTTGCTTTTTGCACCTATTTATTATACAAAATTCTTTAAACCTCTGATTGTCTATTTATTATACGTCGACATACAATAAAACCGTCAACCAATTTTAAAAACCGTCAACCAATTTTAAAAACTGTCAACCAATTTTAAAAACCGTCAACCAATTTTAAAAACCGTCAACCAATTTTAAAAACTGTCAACATAAAATAAATGGATAAGCTAAAGAAACTACATTATTCGCCGTCTGGCTATCAGCGTGGTAAGACAGCTGCTAGGAAGCTGCATGAAAAAACCCCCGAATTGAAACGAAGTCAGATTCAAAACTGGCTTGACCGTCAACCCATCTACCAGATTTACAAGGCAAAGCCAAAGCGTATAAAATTTCCCCACTACAGCCAAGAAAAACCAAACCATACTCACCAAATTGATCTTCTGAGCCTTCCCCCTGACAAGGGGTACAAGTACGCGCTGACAGTGGTGGACATCGCTTCTAGATACAAAGAGGCGGAGCCACTCAAAAAGAAAACGGCGGCTGATACGATTGAGGCTATTAAATGTATATATAATAGGTCACCACTAGAATATCCAAAAGAAATAATGTCTGACAAAGGGCGTGAGTTTATGGGAACTTTCACAGAGCTGATGAACGAGAAAGGCATAAAAATATCTAGAAGCCTTAATAAGAAAAAGGTAGCGTTTGTAGAGCGTTTTAATAGAACGTTGTCAGAAAGATTGTTTGCTCACCAGTATGCTGAGGAAATTAAAACTGACAAGACCAACCGAGAGTGGGTAAAGAGGTTGCCGGGTGTAGTGGCTGCGATAAATGATGAAGAAACTAGTATGATAAATATGAAACCGATGGATGCTATAAAACTTGACAGTGTAACACATCCCGAGTATGACGAGGTCACTGAAGACTTGCCGATAGACTCATTGGTGCGGTATTTGTACAAACCCGGAGAAGAGCACAATGACACGCGGTACAGAGCCACTGATGCCATTTGGTCAGTAGATGTATACACCATAGATGAGATTCGTTCAGCTGAGAATCAACCATCCGTGTACACGCTCCAAGGCATTGATGACCGAACGTTTACTGCAGAGCAGCTGCAAGTTGTACCACCCGATACGGAGGGATTAGATATACAATAAATGACGGAAAAAATATATCCCAAACTGCCGACAGCGCCTCCGGATGGAGGTTTTGAGCGGTACAACAGAGTGCGCGACATTCGCAATGAGCTGCAGGTTCTGAGAGACAATCGGAATGGTTATTACAAGAAATACAGCAAGGCGGTAAGTGGTCTACAGAATGCTCAAATAACTCTATCGTCACTGGCCGCCATGGAATCGACAGCTGGTATCGCTACATCCCTTACTATAGTAGGGCTGCCCATTGGTGTGGTACTAACGGGTCTAGGTGTTGCGTCAGGTCTGATGGCTGCGGTACTGACACCCATAGCGAAGCACTGCGCCAAGAAAAAGGTCAAGCATGCCAAGAAGCACACCATTCTGTGCACTGGCATATCTGTGCTAAACAAAAAGATCTCGCGCGTGCTGGATGATAACTTTATTAATGACGCGGAGTTTGAGGACATTGTGAATGAATACAATGCCGTACGTCGGGAGCTCGAGTCTTTTGACGTTGACAAAATAAGAGCGGAGGCTAAAGAAGAGCTAACTCAGCAGCTGCTTCAGCGTATGCCTGGCGCAAAAGAAGCTGAACAGTAAACCTCACAAATTTTATACTCTCGAGTATAAAATTTTATTTAAATATATTTGCGGGCAGCCCGGCATCTTGTAGTTTCTTTAGAACAAAGCTAGCCGTTGCAATTTCTGCGGACAGCATCGCGAGACTTTTGAATTTCATTTCGACGGGTCTATCCTTGAAACTCAGTTCCTTAACCGCTTTTCTAGTGACTACTAACCCTGTAGCTAACAAAGCGCCTTGGTACAGCGCGTTACCAATATCCTTGAGAGTGTTGTTCATCTGCGCCATTTATTATACTAAAATATTCTCGCTTTTACAGCGGGCGTTGGTGTAGGCTTTGGTGTGGGAGTTGGTGTAGGCGTTAGTGCTAGTGGCTTTGTGTACCATTGCCAACCTATCAACAGTAGAGCTATACCGAGACCGACGGTTGTCCATGCGTGTTCAGTTTCTTTGGGATGTTCAGTTTCTTCGGGATGTTCAGTTTCCTGGGTTATCGCGGAGAGCTCATCATTAATGTCGCTCAGAGGTTCTAGAGGAGTCTGCATCGGCGTCATCCTCTTGGGGTTCTTCTTGACCGTTGTCATTTATTTCTAGAGAATTTCCTACCCACTTGTAGTCGATGTGGTTGGCAGTAGTGAGCAGTACTGAGAAAGGGGCCAAATACATTCCGTAGTCGTAGTAGAATGGCGGGAAATATTCTTTGAGGAATGCCTCGACAAAGACGTCTTTGTTTAGTTCAGCTTCCAGTTCCACCTCATCTACAGACACGACTCTAGACACAGATTTTGTCCAGAGTTTGGCGAACACCTTGGATACGTTACCGGCAACGTTGTCAATGATGCTCTGCTCGTGTTTGAGATATAACTTTTTAACTTCATTCTCTGACATTTTGGCAAGGTCTTCTTCCGTCTTGACGCGTGCCTTTACCAGCCTTTTTCGATAGTTGGCATCATGTACTGATGTCTCTTCAGCCTGCTCCGGTAGTGAAATTGTTGGTTCCATTTTATTATACAACCGTTTCCATGTCAGGTAGCACTTGATGATTACAAAGCTTCCCAGAGAAAAGAAGAGTGAACCCGTCGCGTAGAATATTTGTTCAATCATTTGCTAAGGATCAAATACTGTCCAAGGTCAGTGTTGACAAACAGCATAAAAGTATTTAGTAGTCCAGCCTTTATTTCAGCGTGGCGCTTTGACGGGATAATGTCATTCTCGCTGGTAAGAGTCTCAAAAGACTTTTTACAAGTGTTTTTGGTTACCAAGACCCAATGAATATTTTCTCTAAAATCTTTGGGAGCTGAAACGTAGCGCTGCGTTATGAACCAAGTGGTTAGGTTGACATGGCACCCGCTAAAAGCGAGCCAGCTGAGTGATGTACGGTGTTTTTCGAGGTCTTTTTCCGCGCTGCAGTCGTCAATGATGATTAGCGACTTTTTACCCGACAGTTGGCCGCCTTTTTTGTGTCGCTTGATCAGGCTTTCTAGGTTGTCAACCAAGTTACCGTTGCACAAAACTGTGCACCTATTCAGCCAAGGACGATTGTAAGTCTTGTTGTCATGGAATATGGGACAGATGATAAAAATGTGATCAAAAGCATGAAGATAATACCTTTCAATTAAATTTAGCGCGTGAGTAGTCTTACCCGAGTTTGTTCGTTCGCAAATGATTGCGTTGTGCGGATGCTTTGGAAGTAAATTGTTCATTTATTGTTCGATATTACTCAGTTGGTTATTTACAAAAGATACGCGTTTGTCAGTCACTAGAAATACAAACGCTTTGAGATCGTCTTGCGTTACATATTTTGATAGCTTAAGCTTGACATAGTCTTTGATCTGTCGACCTGTCCCACTCGATCTTTCATCATTCAAAGTCCTCATATCTATAAGTAAACAAAACTTGTCCGTGTAAAATTTTTCTTGGTTGATGAACGCTTCTCCATCACCAAAGTACTTGACCGCGTCCTGATACGAGTAGACTGCTAAGTAATTTGATGTAAATCGCTGGTTTGTCGCGCCATCTATATCTATTATGAGAGCTTTTATCATCGGATTATTATAAATAATGTCAACAGAGTTATCCGCCTTGAAAAACACCAAGATCGCTCGAAGACTTTCATAGCTCGCGTTTATGTTTATTTCAAACTCGGACTCTTCTTTTTGTATATCCTTGGTCGTGTGAGATTTGTAATCGTTGATAATGTGACTATGATTAGAATATTTTTGTTTAATACCTTCAGCCAAACTGGGTTCTAAAATGTAGTCATATTCTAAGCAGAGGTTGGTCAGCGTATACTTACCCGCGGCGAATTTGATATGAAACTCTACATTGTTTTGGATCGCCTGCGGAGTAAAGGCGGCGTAAGTCAAAAATGATCCTAGGTGAAAAGAATATCTCTCACCGTGAATCTTTGCGAGAATGTCTTCAGCCACGCCGTTTATTGAATGTCGTTTCTTTTTAGTCGCTGTAGACTGAATACCTCTATGCGTAAGATCGTAAGTATACTTTTGCTTCGAATGCCAAAACTCTCTATATATCGCTAGATGAGCGTAATTGGATATGTCGGATATTGTTTGACCATTTATGGTCATCTTAAACTTTTCTACGATCGCCGATGTAAGGTGATCGGGAATGTCCGCTTCAGTTCCATCGCTGGCTAGTTTGAAATTGTAGGTTAGATTAAGCGAATTGGGGTAAAGAACTGTATTGGGCGTTAGCTGGGGCATTTTAATTACTAGCTCATCGCTAGGACTCGCTGTAGATGGATTGTGCACGACTCTGCGCGCATCTTGTGCTCTTTTAGACCCTGCCTGTCTCTCGCGGACAGGTTATGGTTTAATTCTCCTGTATACATTTATTATAATAAATAAATATGGAATTGGAAGGTAAAGACTTTAACCCCGATGTCGATGAAATCCCGGGAGAAACATCATTTATTGAGCCCGTATCATCATTTACCGAGCCGCGCATTCATGAACAAAATGATGCGATATCCAAGGCGAATAATTGGCTCGCTCAAGCTGACTTGCCCAGCATTGATGAAATAATTTTAAAAAAGGGGAAAGGTAGGGTTGTAGATAAACGATTGTTTTCGGCTATTGTTGAAGTTGTAAAACCCCGAGATGTTGATGGAATAAATGCGGCTATAAATATTTATGACGGATACTCGCGGCGCGGAGGTACTTATGATGACTTTGTTAGTAAAAGGTTTCTTACGCGAGAAGAAATTGATAGCTATCTCGCCTCTTCTATGGATAGTGTACCTAATCCTCCCGTTAACACGCCGGGTGTAGACACGCACACGCAAAATACAATCGGTTTAAAACTATCCAAGCTGGATATATACTCTGGTATAAATCATTCCAAGTTTGTTCCGATGGATGACGGTGGCCTCGCGGTAAAAACGAGCAAAGGCTCGCAAATGTTGACTTATGTGCGTAACCCTGAGCTTTTTGTCAAGAATCCAAAGATCCCAACCGCGGAATATCAAGGACTTTTTGGCTTGAACAAAGACGAATATACGAAAAGAGTAGAAAAAGCCAATGCTAGAACCATCGCTCCGGTGGATGAAGAAGTGGATGCGGATCAAGGCAATTTGACTGACTTCAAGTCATGACTATCTAAACAGGGAGATACGGTGAAAGACCGAGCAAAAAATTTCATAGATCGGCTCAAAAGTAACAGAAAAACATCAGAGTTTAATTATCGCGAAGAATTTCAAATGAGTGATATAGCGGGAAGGTTACCGGAACGAGAGTTAGTAGCTATTGATCAGAGATTTCAAACTATAGAAGGACAAATATCAGTGGCTGTGTCAAAAGCTGCGAACCTGACAGAGCAGATACAACAACTCGATGCTAAAGAGGACAAATCTCCTAATGAACTCGCAAAGTTGCAACAACTAAAAGAAGAGTTGGATGCGCAAAACGGTTTAATCAGTGATCTAAAAGGAGACCTTTCGGATAATACAGCAAAGATGCGAAAGCAGCGCAACCTAATTTTAGGCATTGGTGGTGGGTTAGCCGCTGGAGGAATTTTAACGGCCATATTCGAAGCGGTAGCGAATGCGTTGGGATCTGATGCGGTAAAAGATCTTATTCCTAAATCTACCGATCCGAAGGATATTATCGAAAGCGGCATTGGCAAAATTATCAAGAAAAATCTGGAAGACTTGGCCGCGTACTTTCATGACAGATATCTAAACACTTCCGGCGCAGTACAAGCATTTTGGCACATGATGGAAAATGCTGTAGATTATCTCGAAAGCAACTTATGGATAATCATCGCCGCGGCATTAACTTTGTTAGTGTATGAAATAAATAAGCACAGATAAATCTTTTATGGCGTCATAAAAGATTGTTACGAGGAAGTGTTGAGGTTTGCGAAGATTGCAAAGATTGTTACGAGGAATTTTTACAAAGATTGTTGAGGTTTGCGAAGATTGCAAAGATTGTTACCTTATTGGATTAGCGCGGAACTCCTACACCCGCAGCCGTGGCAGCGCCTACAAAAACTCGCTCATATTTTTTTTGTTCAGAGCTAGGGGTGTAATCTAAAGAAGGCGCTTTTAAATCAGGGTGAGGTAGTGTAGGCTTTTCACCGTAGAGCTTTTCATAAGTATCAAAGGCCGAATTTACCGAGTATATTTCATCGGTAGCCTCCTGCTTTCGAGCATTTTGCTCGTTTAGCCAATCTTGGTTTTTGGCTCGTTTGATGTTGTAATCCGCTTGTTCAGCGTTTAGCTTTTCTAATGCCGCATTATGTCTCTTGGCTTTTTCCTGAGCTACATTTTGTCAATCTTTGAAAAAAGATAATTTCCACCGGCGAACGCTAAAGAGTTTACGACGGCTCCCACTACCATAATCGCGATACTAGCCATTTATTATATCTCATAAAATACTATAAGCTCTTTTATATTAGGACTGGATATGAGACAGGTCACAATTCCCTCTACCCGAAGATTGATCGCGTGAAGTTTATTAGTTAACAACCCGGAATACATTCCTACAACCTCGGATTCGTCATTTAAAAATTGTATATCCAATTCCACTCCGGGTGTGTACGGTCGGTAGAGAATAATATCCTTAATAGTTCCACCTCGAGGAATAACTGGCATAAACAAGGATTTACCATCATAAAGCCTCGCCCGATCTAGCTTGACTTGATGCACATTTACAGATTTTGATTTACTGCCATACATTTATTCTACGATAACTCGAACTCCGCAATAAATTTTCCGGGATAAGCGTTACCTCGTTCATCCGAGATTGACACGTTTAAGCTGTTGAGCTCGCCAATGAGCATGGATTTGTAATTATTAGTAGGATGGTGTTGTATTATTTCTCCCACATCAGTTCTGCCTATGGGAATAATTGAAAGGAGATTTGATCGTTTACCGTTCCATAAATTTTTAGACGTGTCTATTCCATCGATGTATAAATACAAACACAATGGGGTCAGATATAAATATTCATTCTCTATCAGTTTGGCTAGTCCACCCGTAATTGTCGCGTCAGTACTAACCTTTAAAGTGTTTTGATGAACTTTAAATGAGCCTGGTAATTTGGAAAGGCGCTGCTCGTACGTGTAATACCCCGGCTGAATAGTAGTCGTTCTACCGTTGTACGTGTAACTGGTCACCTCGGTCAAATTGTAAAAAGATAAATATAACGTAATTGTCTTAAGGCTAATACTGGTTGCCTTCACGGATCGATCGAGCTCAATGCGACCGGTTTTGTTTATTGTCAAAGAGGTCATTTATTAATAAATGACTGGACAACTATCTAGCGGTTATCCCATAGATTTTTACAACTTAACTGTCGTCGTAGCGATAGACGAACATAACAAAATATCGTATAGCTTTGTCAAAAAGTTTGTCGATATCTCACTAGCACCGGTAGTGATAAAAAGCTTTGATGATGTCAATCGATGGTATGATGACCCCATGTTATATTATTTTCAGCAATATAAGTTTGCCTTATACTGCGCGACTGCTTTGTGCGGTGTGAGTAAAGATCAGCTGACACGAGGTCTACCTCTTACAAAAGCTATTTTAAACTTTCACGTTATGTACCAAACTAAAAAGATGTTGGCGCAAATGGAGATTAGAAATCCCGGCGATCGAGATTTTGATCCGTACAACAATCCTTACAACAAAACCGAGTACTGCAAATTGCTCAATGAGTTTAGAGTAACCGCTAAAGATATTCCTGAGATTGATCAACCAGCCAGAGGTCTCGGATTTATCATACAAGACGGTGGTAGTAAAGTAGGTTCTCTACAAAAACAGTTGGCTGATCTAGGCAGGCATCACAAACCGTATCCAAAATATCCATCAAGCAGTAAAGATAAGACGGATATGGATGTACAACGGAGTGGTGCCAATGGTTGGGGTACTTATTACCAGTTTCCGGAGTGGAATTCGAGTGCGGGTACTAAAATGGTTTCGGTAACTCAAGACCCATTTGACTACAAAAGGGTAGTGCCCGATCATAGTAAGTCATTCACATCCCCCGGAATTGTTAGACTTAATGATAGTATTAGAGCTTACGTCTACTGTTTACTGGGAGCTCAGGTGCAAGCTAGACAAGCGGGTTCCTCCCTCGAGTCTCAACAAGAATTTTTAGTTCTGGTCAATGACTTGATCATGAAAAAGCAATCTCTCCAAGATTCTATATCAAACTTTGAGGACGCCCTCACTAAAACTCGCGGGCAAACAAATTATGTTATAGCCAAAGGTCTGTACATGATACCGTCAGACTTGAACTTGAACGCTTTAGGACAAAGCGTAAAAGGATTTAACGATAAAATTAAAATAGCCCAAGCGTTTGATAGCGTAGGAATAAAACCTCCACCACCGAAACCAAAACCCACACCGCTAAAGCCTTCACCAAAACCCAAACCCGCGCAACAGCCAAAACCTGCGCAACCTGCACCACAACCTGTGCCACTACAACAGCCACTGAAACCTGCACCACTAAAGCAGCCTCCAGCACCGACACTAAAATCAACTCCTTCTGTAAAGCCATCTATATTTCCTACAGAATTATTTTCACCAAAACCTGCCCCTTCTGTAAAGCCATCAACAGAATTGTCACCGTCCGAGGGCAACGTTCACGAAGGAAATAAATTGTTAATTGGCAGCACTATAGTCATCGCGGGTATAGCTTATTCCATGATGTAATTTTATACGACCGTATAAAATTATGACAATGCGGCTTGTAGAGCCGCCTTTTTCATTGTTTTGTACCCGGGTATATCTTTTGCCTTGGCCAGCTTTTTGAGTTCGGGTAAGTTAACGCACAGTTCTGGTGGCATTCTATTATCATACCTAGGTATGGGTCTACCTCGAACTGTATATCTTTCCGTTGACTCTTTATATTCGTCATACACAGGGGGTCGGACGAGATCAAACAACTCCATCGCATTGATCCATCTTTGACTCAAACTTTCTTTTGGTTTCCTATTCAAGAAGCGCGGCATTGTTAATGTCATTTATTCTATAATGTCCATGTGCCAAGCTATTTATTGAATCTAGGTAATAGCGTTTGTCGTCAAAGGCCGACAGAGTCTTTTTTTTAAAAGTCCAGTTCTGGATCTCATGCAGTCGTGATCGGAGAGTTGTCATTTCCACTTCCGCAGCAGGATTTCCGGTATTCAGACACCGCTTGTACGTATCAAAGCTTAGATTTTTAGTTACACATTTTTTCACACCTTTGCACTTACTCACACTTTTGTTTCGTTTCTTAATTTCAGTTATCAGACACTTACAGTTGTTAGAGTCTTTGCAGGAACATTTTATTCCTTTACTAGGTTTACTCTTTTTATTGGGTATGAGGTTTGCCTCAACAGATTTATCGAGATTCCAAGGTTGATACTTTATGCAGTATGACTTAGCCCTAAGAGCCACAAGCTCTGCAATTGGTTGTCCACCACCTTTATCCTTGGGCAGACCTATCACTTTCTTGTTTTTCTCGCTGTAGCACGGGTGAACAGATCTAAAATGGCCTGACCGACGTAAATAGGTTTGTTTAGGGCCACTGTAGATTTGCTCATGAGAATGGCCGCCAAGTTGTCATTAAACTCTTTCTTACACTTGAATCGCGGCTTATTTATGAGCTTTTGTTTGCGATTCATTTTAGTAGTCAACTCTACATCTATCCGTTTGCGAACATTCTCCATTGATTTCTCGAATACCGCATTGTTCATGAGCTTGAAAAAATCTTTCTCAAAATCAGTCTTAGCTTGCTTTCGAAGATCGGTGTTTAGTCAAATGTACGGCTCCATCCATTCACTTTCTTTAAACTTGAGAGCTCGGTGTACTTTAGTCAAATGCAGACCTTTTTTCAAATAATACTTTAAGATACTGTGATGTACGACGTACTTGCGCTTATCTCGAAGGTTTGGCACCAGCTTAGGAACTTTTGCATAGCACGGCTCTCCAAGCTTGTCAAGCTCTCCCACATTGCGCATATACTCTGACCACTGATCAGGTTTCATTGATTCGGGTGCCAGGGGATAATCATTGTGTTTGTCGTGGAGCTTGTTTGGATATTCTAGATCTACCTCCGCCATGTAGCCCTCATCATCATTAATGTCTGGCAGCCCTTTCAATTTCACCCATTCGAAACCACCAGTCGGTAGCTTTTGCGACATGGCCCACCCGTACAGGTTATTCTCATCCAAGTACATCAGGTAGGTAGCTCGTTTCATTTTACCATACCCCTCCACATAAGGATTGTTGGCCTTGGCGTATCGCAAGCCTCCGCATGTAGACACACCACCTCTTATACCACTCTCTACAAAATTGTACATGTCTACATCACTGATGAGCTCCAGTTCTTGTTTTGTTATTTTAAGCAATGCATCCCATGACAATGAGGGTGCTGAGATGTAGTGACACGGATCGAGACCATATACATCCATGGCTGTCGATCTATGGCTCTCAAAAACATCAGTCAAAAGCAAGACATCCGTCTTAAGATAGAGATCGTGATAATCACCCAAAGTCTCACTCCCCAGCTCCTTCCACACTTTTTGAGCATGCCGATAGTCCTCATCACTTATACCGGCATAATTGTCAAGCGATGAACTAAAGTACTTTTTATCCGGGAGTCGTCGTTCTTTAAACCGCTCGTGAGAATCCATGTACTCGTACGGATATACACCCTTCCTGGAAAGTAGCCCGGCATGCTCTGGATACTCTCGTTTCAGGTGCGGTAGATCATCTAGGCCTTCCACCATTGTAGCCAATGAGCTATTGAGGTGCTGGAGGCTGTCCATAAACTTAAAGTGACCTATTCTCATTGACTTGTACTTTTCATCCGTGTTCGCTATAACTTCGATGCCCTTGTACCCCTCGCAAGCCTTGACAATTAAATGAGAGTCATACCTCTTGAGGTTGTGAAATATCACGTTAATCTTTTTTGTCTGTCTGTGCTTGAGATTGCAGCTATTGTGCGCGGGGCCTCTGTACGACCCAGAGACATGATCATGATCTCTAACTAGATAATCTTCTTCCGTAGCCTCGCGCCCACACATGTAGCACTCTGTCGCAGTTTTAAATTCTCGCTCTTGCTCCGGAGTGATTATTATTTTCGCGATTGGAATGCTATCTACCAACTCTTCTATTCTATCCAGCTCTGCAAAGTATCTCTCCATGCAATCCTCACCCCTGTAAGTCTCAAACCTCAATGACTTTCCTAAGCTGTTCACCAGGTTTACGCCGTAGCCACACGCTGTATGGACTTTGGTATTTTTGTCTATAATAGACTCAAAGTCCGCGTAGACGGTGTAAGGCGCCTTTTCCATATTTTTAAAGTTCTTAAACTTCATGACCGAGCCAGGTTCAGGCATCTTGATGACGCAAGTACCATCGTGAGCGGCTAGGCACCCTTTGATGTGGTCCTTAAATGTTCTCTCACACGTTGAGTGGTGGAGGCATCGTAGGCAGGTATACTTAGACTCTTTGTGCTCTGTCTGGGCATACATTAGCGCTGACATACTCTTGATCCACATGTAGTGATTTTTATAAAGAATTAAATTCACCTCTGGGAGACCTTTTGCACTATCTGTATACAACCGGTCATCCGTGTGAACAATCTCCATTCCACCATCTTTCCACTCAAACACATTAATCACAAGTTTGTTCTTGTTAGCAAACTTTTGAATCTGGTCTATGGTGACCGGGTACTTTAACATTTTGGTATTCAAGCTGTTTTGATATGGCGCGTAATTTGATAACCTGTCTACGTGATCTGATGATGGGTATAGGCATGAGAGTATTGCCCACAAGAAGCACTTGTTATCATCCAAAGCCTCTGGATCTATTTCTTTTATTTTTTTAACTAACACTGATTTCTCGGTTTTGGTAGTAAAAGGAATGTCCATAGATTTTGCAATCCGTTTTATCACTGCCATTGTTTTGGCACCTCCATTGTTGACGTTTATGATGGCATTTTTGTTCGCTAAAGCTTTAGGGGTTGGTTTGTACGTTCCACCTCTTAGAGGTTTCCACCGATAAATTTCCAAATAAAATCTAGATACTCGCTCCAAAATCCACCCCGAACCGTTGTTCGTAAATTCATCAATTTTTCTGATTATATTCGCTAGCTGTCTGTTTAATTCTTCATCCAGATTGGTTGATGCTAGGATTGGTACGGCGCCTTCTCTAGGGGTACCCCAGAATCGAGTGATTATAGTACCACGCTCCAGATGGGAAAATGCAACTTCAGCACTTACACGAAGTTTTTTAGTTCGGTTAAACGCATCATTAATCCTACCTATAATGACGGGTTTGGCGTGATTCCATACAAAGTCTATGTTGGCTGATTGATAACTGGATACATCTATAGTAGATTTGTTGGTGACCTCATCTATAAAAGTTGTTCTTATCTCCACCCGTGGCGCTCTGTCAACACCTCTCAATGCGCCCACCAAGTCCGCTTTTTTCACACGCGGCCCAACTGTTATATCTCTGGCTCGAGCTAAAGATTTTAGATCTTTCATACTCAAGTCATCCACTGTAAGACGTTTCTTGCCATCGACAATATCCTTTAACTCGGCTTTTCTCAGCTTCGCTGTATTCCCAAACCCCATACGCTTCGCCTCCTCCCTCATCTGACTGGAGGTAGAGTCTCCGTACAGGTTTCTCACATTGTGGAGGGCATCATCCGGGTGTGGCTTTTTGTAAGTACCGTCTACCACTATTGGTATACCCTTACTAGTTTTACCAATCACTTTGGATCGATCGCCAGCACGATACGCGAGCTCTGCTTTGCTCATTTTGCTGTATCCCTTTACACCGCTTCGCTTGGCATCCTTTCGAAGCCAGCTCAAATTCCCCTCTCCATAGAGGTTTCTAATGTCAGACACTGCCTCAGGTGGTGCCCGCTTTCTAACTCTCTTTTCCATTTTATTTATTATTACAAAGCTTTAAACCTAAATCGATTGATGTAGGTTTAAAGAATTTTGTATAATAAATAGGTGCAAAAAGCAAGCGTGACCAGCATCGAAAGGTCCTGCAGTCGCGTGTCACCTAGGTGACAGCCGTGCCTGTTTCTAACTCTCTCCATTTTATTTTTTTCAAAATCAGCAATGATTTTGAAAACTTTCTAAAATTCTAGGATTTTTAGTCTAAAGATGACTAAAAATGCCAGGGCGAAAATTCTGGTCCAGAACCCCCATATTACATACTACTGTGAGGCGACTTAGTTGTTTCGTGGCAGGAATTCAACTCTCATTGGTAATGATATCTGCGTCCCTTGCTTTAGCTCTGAGCCGCACTCATGAGGCTTCAATAGCCAAAACAGTACTGTCTGTGGCATGAGTATATATACATAACTATATATTGCATAAAGTTACATTGCCTTCACTGATATGCCTGCAACAGTTTGCACCGAAAACTAGATTTTCATGCGCAATAGAAGTGGGGTTTTGAGCATCGATAAATTGAAAGCAGTGGTAAGATAGTCGAAAGGATGCTGCAAAACTACATGCTATAAATCTGCCTATTTATTAGTTGTGGATTAAAACTCTATAAAATGATACAAATGTGTATTAATAAAAAAGTGAACTAAACGAAAAGAATTTATTTTACAAACAGAAACAAAAACTAACAATTTTAAAACAAAAAATGTTTGCATCATTTGCTCGGATAGCTGCGTTCTGATTGTGGCTTTTGATGGAGAACATATTTTAGTTTTACAATAACATTCAAAGGATATTCTTGCCTCAGCTCTTCTTCTGCAATGCTAAACTAGTTGATAATAGCTATCAAACAGTATATTGGCAGAGCAAAACTTTTACACACCTCATTTAGCACATATACAACTTGTAAAAGTTTGGTCGCTTAAAAGAACCTTTAGCCCAAAACTTGCAAGTTTTTTATGCACTTTCTGTAAAGTACTAAAATTGTGTTAAACACTGGAGTACTATTAGCCTGAGATAGCGATTATTTCTATGTCGTTGATTTGAAAGTTAATTTGACATAATAAATTTAATCCGTTTTTATACATGTAGGCTACTCTGAAGTGGAAAGACTGTTTTAAACCAGAAACTACTATTAGGCTGAAGCCGTTATTAGTTATGGTTATGGTGTTGCTTTTATAGCTTTAATAACTTAAAATGAACTGCATTGGAGTGGAACAACAGAATAATTGCTGGTTATTTTGGTAAAAAATCCATTATTGATACAATTTTGTGAACACTTTCCTAATGATCAACTTATTTTATGGGTTTATAAAGATTGAGGATAGTCAAAGTGTCAGTCAAAAGTAACATTTGCTGACATTTGCTGACAATACCACAATGTGTATTAGTAGAAAAATTGTACCATAAAAGTCAATACTATGAAATTATAAATGTGTTTAAAACAATGTTTATGATTTATTTAACGCTTACATTGTTGCGTCAATCAAAGAGCGCCGATTGACAATCTTTATTTATTGAACAGTTCAGCATTTTGGGTCGATCTCAACTGAAGCTAACAACAATGTGGAATTCACCCCAGCTGATGTTCAGTGTGACAGACTAAAAGAAGGTATGTAGCAATGTTCAATTTTGTGTAGTTTGATTCAAAATAAGACTCTAAAATGTCCTTTACAGCCTCCTGTTTGACATATATAAGTGAACAGGCTCGTATCAGTTATTTTGGGTGTTAAAATATTGTTGTGCCATCTCTACAACAAAAAGGTTTTTTTTAAAAAACAATAAAAAATTTTTTAACAGCATAAAAGACTACTTCCCGTGTAAAATATTTCATGAAAAAGGTATACATCATAGAAAGTGTACATTCATTTAACTCTTTTGCTACAGTAAGCCGATTTATCGGCTATCACAGTAAAAGAAGTACAGCCCGTAAGGAGATGCATCAGTTTATTAATGGGGTTTCACTTTTCTTTTCATCACAAAGCCTACGCACTAGCTAAACCAATCAAGCTTTGTCTCAAGCAAAGCAACCTTGTTGCTAATCAGGTGCAACTATTCAACAAAATCTTTGCTCAGCTCTTTTTATTCTAACTATTTTTGCAAAAAAGGAAAACCAAATTGATATCGCTCGAGGAATAAAAAAAATTCACTGCACTTTTTCAATGCAGAGGAAGCTTCAGAAATGTTGCAAGAGTAGCACTCACTAAGCAGTTTTATATTTATTTTGTATCAATTTGTGTTTTGGAAAAATATGGGCTCTACCGTAAAAGAATATCTGTGTTCATTCTCGAGACATTGCACAAGTACTAGCAGTATATATATTTTTAAAAAATTCCTTTGAAGTAACTTGATCAGAATAGCAAAGTATATCCAGTAGTGAAAGAGCTAAGGCTTCAGTCTAAAGCAGAACAGGACTAATGTTTTTATTTTGCTTCAATGATGTTAGCAATAATCAGTTTGTAGAAGTAGAAAATAAGTACTTAAAACGTACGAAAAACAATTACTTGTGTCAAGTTTGTAACCAGGAGTTGTTATACACAATGTTTTGTATATAGATCTCCTTAGATAAGTTTTATTATGCAATTGTTTGCAGTATGTTAGATTGATTTTCCGAAAAGCAACACCTACATAAATTACCAAGCTATTCAGTTAAATAATGGTTGATAATTCATAAACAACAACCGTTGCAAATGAAGAAAAAAAATTCAAGTTATGAGACCTTGAGACATCAATAGGTCAGGTCAATTTTCAGTACTGTTAAAGTTCATTTTCAAAATTGATAATGGCGTTTTTTGATGATTGCATTAAAAGCCACTTAGTTTTTTATGAGTCTAAGTTACTCTGAAACTGAGTTGAAAAATTGTGTGGTTTGACAGATTTTTTGTTCAAGATTTTCCCGAGGACTATGGCGAACAATCATCATTGCCATTATACAGCTAGTGGTGTAATTGACTATTTTGTTAGCAATATAACATCATTTACTTGTGTACTTGATTACTTTATTGATTTTTTGCTCGATTTCGTATAATTCAGACAGGACACGCTACTAAAACTCATGATAGCTCTTATTATTTAACATTTAGTATATGTATTTAATGTAATGACCACCATCGGCATCACTTTTTTTAATCCGAATAAAGACGAACTTGTTTCCTTTATTCAGCTACTGTTGTGATGAAATGCCTTTTATCAAGTTAAACAATTAGAGTTTGCTAGAAAGAGTCGGTATTTATGGTTAATTTTTATCATCTTATCTTTATAATTCTTCCACATGAACTGAATTTAATGTTTCTAGCCCCTGAATTTCAATCTTTGCCTTTGCTATTGCTGAACATAGCAAGTGGTTTAAAAAATGGTTGCTCTCTATGGTTAGCAGCTCCCATTTCATTTTTATTAATATCTTACTTTTGTATTCTTTCAATTTCAGGCTTTCCCCAGCAAAGTGCTGCTAGTGGAGTAGAAACTCGTTTGATAAACATGCCAAAAAGATTCGAAGTCACTATTAGTCAAGGTAACACAGCACGATGACTTACGAAAAATACTAACAAGATAGATTTTGGTTTCTATTTGGATCATAGCTAATTGCTCATTTCACCCTTGAAATGTTTTTTCTTTTTCCAAGTGTTTCAACTACGGCTTTAGCAGTATGTGGCAAAATAATTTCATCCCTTTTTTATGTTTAGATTGTTAGTTGTCACATTTTGCTTACTCAAACTAACTAAATTATTGTTTTATTGTTTTATCTGTTATTTTAAAACTATATTCCAAGCGGGCATCTGACGCCAATGCTGATAATTTAATTATTGTCGAAAAATTTTAAAAATTAAATTACGAAAAGGGTGCTGAAAATAAAGTCATATTTTGCGGATCATGATCTGAAAGTAGTAAAAAGTTGGACTCCAACAACAGAAAATGTCTTTGGGGTTAGTAACAAATGTATAAGGCGCAAAAAAAGACAGAGGTTACAGTTACTGAAATAAGTTATACGTACACTCAACACTGAGTGGTCGCAGCTAAACAAACGAGTTTGTACATAGGTACTTGTACAGTGTGCTGCAGGAAAAAGGTTGGTAATAGTGTAGTTGTGTTGTCAAATACAAGTACATGTACTTCGCAAAATAAATGTATATGACTTGGCAAAAACCTTCCTTGGGGTAATAACTTACACAACACAATTTCCTTTGTATTAGAGCAAGGAAAATTGGGGTTTCAAAAGTTGTTTATATTATCATGGTCAAATACTTACATTTAGAATTTTCAGGTACTGGAAGAGGGAAGAGGAAGAGCAAAAGAGCATGAATATTGCAATAATTGTTATTAATAATAATAACAAATCACATTTTACGGTGGTTTCGGTATGTTGTGGAGAAAGCTGAAAATCGCTTCTAATGGTCATTTTTGAGTTTATCTCTAATAAAAAATAAACTCCAATTGCTTCCAGTCTCGGTGATTGAGACAGAATAGATAGAACAAAAACTAGAAAGCCCAAGCGCTACAAAGTGCTACATTAGACATGTGGATGGCTCCTTCAAAAAATTCACAGGCCTCCCATAATGGATGGCAACAGAGAGCACGTCAAGCCACATTTCAAACAGAACCTCAAAAAGTTCAAATCTATTTCTGCGACCATTATTGGAGTTTGAACCAAGTTTTTGCACGTAGTACCTCTTTTAATACAAGTTTTAACCCTTTTACTGCGATATGCGAATTTATGCTATGTTTATCATCAACTGCCTTGTACGAACTTTGCGAAATTTAAATTTGCTGAGCAGTAACAAAATTGTATTGATTTGCTACGGCATAACCAACCATTTTGGGGCTTCTATAGAATTGACATGGGTTTTTCAAATGTTTTCTCAAAACTTAGCTTATGTTCACAAAGGAAAGAATGATCTTTGATTAGGAATTTTCAAGTGAAAAACTTACATTATTTCTCTACGCTGGAACGTTCTAGTTTTAACACAGAGTTTATAATCACATCCCTTGTTAAAATGAAAGGAAAAGCTTCTGTTAATGACATAGCCAATTCAAGTTCATATTTTAGTAAAAACTCACATAATGAAAGTGACTGAATAAACTGTGAGGGTGGTGAAAGTAATAGTGTTGCATGAATGAAAAACATTAAAAAAAGTTTTTAGCAATCATAGCTTTAACAATGCACAGCTGGAAGCTACATTGAATTATTTTGCATAATTCTATCGTTTTCAACAAATTAGAAACAAAAAAAATGTATTAAAAACTTCTGGATAGTGTTTAAAATTTTTAAAAATTGGATCCATGCAATGGTGCAAAATTGTCAATTTTCGGTACATTGGCCGGCAGTAATCAAAGATCAATTTTGTACATACACGTAGATTGCAGTAAAAGGAATGAAACAGTTTTTTTATAGCATTGGAGGGCAGCGGATACCGAATGAAACTAAAAGCTTCACAATACCATTGTGGAACTGTTTTAAAAGTCATTGGATTGATTGAAAAATCATGGATGTTGGTGCCAACTAAAGCCCTTCTGTCTTGATTCAGGGATACTGAAAAAAGACAACTTCAATGGACAACCATCATTGTTTACCTTCAAAGTTAGCAGAGTACACAAAGTATGACAAATGAAATGATGTTTTCATTTTAATTTACAGCCCTGCTATTCGAAGTGGCATGATTGTTTTGAAAATGTCTTATCTTTGTATAGCACCCCTGTTGAAATTTCATCTTAATACATTTGCTTAACTTACCTGTTATGAATTCATGTTTTTATGCTTTGGGTGTCACACAAGCAAACCGTTTATTTTTTGTGGCAGCTCTTAATTTTGCTTTTACTGGTTTATTGTTTACATTCTAATTAATATTGGAATCCTGAATAACCTGTCTGCTTTTTGGGAGAGCTTTTATCAAATAAATGTGAGCCCATTACCGGACATGAGGCAAAGTTGATTTATATACGCTTGTGGGCATGCTATGATGGTGAAAATAACCATTTAATTGCAAATGTGGTCCGGAAAATACTGCGATCAAATATTTTTGCTATTTACACACATTATTAGGCTGTGAGATGGGGTTTAAACTTTGGCTTGCCAAGCTTGGTGTTTGTTTTGGATGTCACAATGTTTTTGTCTAACTTTATACAAACGCTTAACTGTACAAATATATGATAAAAATAATTTAAAGTGTTGATTGTGGTTATTAATTGACATTATTCAATTTGCAGGATATGATTCACCTACTTTTGTGAGCAATGTCCAAGAGGATGAACACGTTTCTACACCTTGCATTAACAACGAGTTTGAAGATCTTCCTTTGGCTGAAGGTGAGAAATAGACAGTTACATGTGCCAACATAAACTTTGCAAGAATATTCTGTAGCAATATTCCATATGCCTTTATCTGCCTTTGAAAATTTTGTCATTTTCATTAATTCGTTGTTCGATGTCTAATCGATGTGATATGAAACGCAATTGGAAGTAGCATCTTAATAAATGCTCTGATATTGTTGGAAACCTAACGAGTTTAAAAAAAAAATTATTGATGCTACTAACTCAACAAATGAGGTAGACAAAACACAGATCCAAAAATCTAAAAGTCAATCCAAATAAAAAAGGTTGTGTTTACGGAAAATGTTTAAAAAAGAAAGATTAAAATAAAGTGTTAGTGAGCAGTCCTTCAAGTATGATGTCTGCTTAGTTTATTGAAAGCCGAGGCTGCTTGTGTTTTTTTTTTTCATAAAAATTATGCTTAAACATTGGCTCAACAATCTTGCCTGGACCAGTCTGAGTTGATTGGTGGGAAATCATCATTGAGTTCAGGCATGCCTCATTGTCTAAAGCAATTTTTTAAGGTTAAATGCCATTCGGACTGCCAACACTGACCTCATTTTAAAAGCTGCATGAATTGTGAGATTGAATCCAAACAAAAAGAGTAAAATATGATAATATTGGAAGAAAAAGAGATATATTTTTCTACGATGAAACTTTGTTTTGCTGTTGGCAGATAACAACATACGAGCTACCTATGAAAACCTCTTTGATGATCCACCTTGCTTTCAAATCCAAGAGGTACTTACGCAGTGCATCACAGATTTGGAGCGGTATGTTTTGCTGATCAATGTTGTTCTAAAATTTTCTAGAATGTTATCAACTGGGTCTTTAAAAATATGGTTTTTAAAAGGCTATTCAATGAGATTAGGTCCCGAGATAAATGTCATGAGAATTGTTTGAATAATTTATCATGAATCTTACCCGTTCAATAAACAACAAAATATGGCCATTTTTTTAAAATTAGGTTCTATGCAAAATGCATATTGAATTACAAATCTTTAAAGAAAATAGAATGAACAACAAACTATACAAAATAGCATAATGAGCAATTGAAGCTCGGTGTATGCTAAAGATGTTATTTACTCTGAGTGCAATTCATTACATTATTTAGGATTAAAAATAAGTATTAAATTGATTTTCAGGATACAGTCTATTTCTGATATGTACATGATACTTTTACATAAGACTGCCTCAACATACGAGAATCTCGAGGTACAGTTTCTTCCTTGATACATGAGTAATATTTTATTTAGAAGAATACGAGCCGGTTATCAATAGTTACTAGAATATATGGCCAAGTATGCAAAAGGCTGTTTTTGAGAACAGCATTTCTCTCCAAATCAGTTTAAAAAGTGTTTTAAAATGTTTCCGTAAAAGTTCTAGTGAATGCGAAGTAGAAACCGACTAACCGGAAAAATAAAATTAAAACTAAAACAATAAATTTTAAGTAGGTTAAACACAATATTAAAGGTTTACTTCAAATAAGTGCTTATTAAACTAAATTTATCAAAGCTAAATTCCAAATTTCTATTACGAAGGGTCACAAAAGTTTAGTGTGCCAAACACGTTGCTCTCAAGTCTCCCTCAGACAGCTGTTATTCACAATGTCTTTCTCAAAGAGAAAAACTCCTAATAGTACATATTGTAGATAGTGATTATACAATTAATAACAACTAAATAGTTATGGTTGATACTGAACTACAACAATCTACAACACTTTTTTCTACTGTTATATCTTGTTTAGGTGGTGTCTTTCTAGTATGGCAACAAATTGATTTATAATTTGTGGTTTTTTACAAAAAATAGTGTCGTGATAGGACACTATCTGACTTGGGAGCTCAGTCCCAGAATGCATGAAGCCAATCTGCCAAGGTATTACTGTACACTCAAAGTATATCAAATCTAAATGGTTTATTTTAGAATAAAACGCATGTATGGGATCCAACAATTGTTGGTTTTTTCTGCGCCTGGACCAAAAGTCTGTGTCTGCGGGGAAGATATCGAACGAATCCGTCAAGAGATAGAAGATGTTTTTTTAGATTTTGAAATTGAGGTCAGAGTTCAAAACCTACCATCTTCTGGCAGTATTCCGCATATTTCATGGCTAGCTCGTCTCAGAAAGATCTTTGGAGATGTTGTTCAAAAAGAAGTTGAAAGTGAGCTAATTGTAACAGCTATAGAGAAACAGTTTGATGGAAGCCAGCTTGAAGTAATGTATGCTATTGTCCCAGCACACCTGCTGCACAGCGCGGATAAAAACAAGCAACCACCAGGTTCAATAAACCTTGTTGAACCTGCCTCTCAGCAATTCAGCTTTGCCTTTGTTAAAGAAGAGACTCAAGCTTGCAAGCTCCTGGCTACTCCAATTTTCAAGTACAGAATCACAAGAAAAATCCAAAAAGATGAACAGATTCATTCGTATATGAATGACATTGCACTGATGAAGTTTTGGCAAAAACCGAGACAAGCCCTCAACTCCGCAGTAAAGCCACTGCCTATTCCAAAAAAGTCATACATCGACTTTCTGTCTCGAAGGCAATCGGTCGTGATGGTTGGAGGTCATGCAGGACGAATCATTCCTTTGCCTAATGTTATAGGAAATGATAGCTGGTCTTTGGGTCTTCACCTTGCCTTTGTCATCCCTTCTTCAGGATCAAACCAATCACAGAGGTAGGTCAATGGAAATGATATACAACTTGATTAAAAAGAAATCAGTTTATTTATGTAAATGTCAGATTTATTTTATCAGGCATTATTCCTTGAAAAAGAAAATAAAACAGCAAAAAATTAAAAAAGCTAGTGCAATCGCATTTGATGTTTTTAAATTAACTAACTGTATAAATTCACTTTTTTTTGTTTCGATAGTGGGGATTTATAGACTAACATTGTAGCTAATTAACTACAATTTTTGTGTACAAAACTGCAAGGCCTAAATTGCTCATTAGGTATTTGTCATTACTACCCGCTTTCATTGGATGCAATGAACTTTACCTAAAACTGGTAAGATGCATTTTCCAGACCAAAGAAATAAGCTTTTCACCATGAAAAGTGAATGCTTATCTGTCACCCAACAAGGGATAAAACTATTGATAATATTTAGATTACACCTATTGATTAGAATGTTCTTTTATTAACATACATAAAAATAAAAATTGTGATTGCTTTAACAATAACAGATGAGAAGGGTTGGCATTGCTGTGTGCCAGTTCTGTACGCTTTCTCTTTGCTTTTACATTTCTGTATTTTGGAAATTTTCTATGAACAATTTTTCAATTTTGGTTTTAAGAAGACAAAAAGTTTTCTCTTTTTATTACAATATGAATTTGGTATGCCAGTTATCTGCTAGCTCAGTTTTTTTGCAACTGAATATATTTATTAGCAAGACAACAACAGAAATCACGCCAGCGTAATCACTCAACTAGTACTCAGGGTCTTTTTGTTTACCCTGGTAATTACTTTAATAATGTTAGATCATTCACACAGACCAAATATATATTACATTAAAACATGTACAAAACTAGATGGCCTTAACAGAAATGATTTGGAAAAGACAATTAGCAAACTGTATGTATGTTAATATGTCTCAATCCGACATTCAGACAACAGCTTTGCAATTTGTGAAAAAAAAAACAAATAAAATACCATAGCACTAAACTCATTCATTTTTACCTACTAGTTTGTAAGGTAGTTTCTAGTAATTGCTAATTTAAATTACTGCATCAATAAAGTTTGTGACCATATTATTGGAAGATAAATTAGACTCCACGTACGAATAAGTACCGGCAGTCATTGATGCTTTGCTTTATGAAGTAATAGGCAAAAATGTTTAGGCAAAATTTTATTAGGCATTTTTAAAACATGAAAAATAATATTCTTTAATAGTTAAAACACGATGGACTGGTTTAGACAGCAACAAACATCATGTAGGTCATATAAAAAAATCATAAAAGTTAAAGATAATGGGTCATATTGAATAATTTTGTTTGATGCATGCGCATACATCTGTGATGCCGCCTTGTGTCTACTCACACTCATGCTCGAACTGTGTCAGTAGTCTTAAAGCATGCTCATGCGTTCGCTTCTAGCTGAATATTTTATTACATTGTTTCATGCACATATAAGTGCTGATTAGTTTAGCATATTTCACTTTTATTTGAAGCTTTGAAGAGGGTGACTGTGGAAAGATTTTACACATCCAAGACAAACAGGGTCATTGGATACCAGTCGCTATGTTGGTGGGCAAATATACAGTAGAAATACCAGAGTATGGGTCAAGCATTTACATTGCTATCATTCTGAATGAAGCCCTGAATGAGATAGAGAAAGATTTTGGAGAAATGATCTCTAACATCCAGCTTCATCCAACCGCCTCTCTCCATTTTGGTATGAATAGAATTAACATTTTTTATAATGCTTCTCATGTCAACGGCTGCTCAAAATGTTAATTTGCTGCACTGTGTAATAATGACTGCTGTCTGTCAAGTGATCCATTGAAAGTAACAGCCTGCTTTGCAGGATGATTCATTTCCTCAGTGGCCGAATATGTACTGTAGCAATAACATTTCTTGTCGATTATGATCTGTGTCAACTGCTCTACAAGTCAAAAATCAGCTGCTTGATAAAATCATTATGAACTTGAAAATTAACGCTTTGACTGGGGAAACAACAAAAATGTCGTTTTTCGGTTGCGTGGGGAAATGAATTTATGTTGCGTTTGGTATATGTTTATAAAGCGGTCGCCTAGTAACATTAAACAAAGAATATGATCCTTAGTAAAATTTAAATATCATCAACAAGATATGACTCAATAAATTACAATATGAAACAACTATCTGAGAGACGTTGCCTTGTGCTAAAAGCTAAAGAAATCGCAACTCTTTGGAACAAAATGAGTTGGAAAAATCAGGCAATATCGGCACGACATTCAAAATGATAAAATAAGATTTTATTTGCTTTTACAATCATTAGTGATTTTTTGTCTGATCAGAATAAAAATTATTCAGATAATAGATGTGATGTCAACCTTTAGGACTTTTGAGTATATTGAGAAAAGTGATTGTTATGTTAGCACAAACGGCTATGCTGTAGCGTTGGGCTCTACCGAAAGCATAGCTTCTAAGCATTTTATACAGGGACAATTGTACATAGTTGTAGCTTTTTGTAGTGATACATATGATAACAAATGTCTATGTACAAATGATTTTGTTAATAGAAAGACATTTCAGTTTTAGGTATGCATGTTCATAGAATACCAAACTCATTGAATTTTCAAAAAATAAGTTACCTTCCTTTCGGGCGTTTCTGTGTGACTTTAACTTAGACAAAGAGTTAATAAGCAGTTGAAATAATTATTAAGCCTAGATAATCATCACAAAAAACTTTAACTGAACAGGAAAACATCTATAGACTAATTTATCACATTAACCCTGACCTAATTTGCAAGATTAAAAGTGTATTTTCTCCGATGAGTCACGGGTGTTCTCATCCTTTATTTACAAATACTGTAATACCTTGAGTTGTGAGTGTCCAGACATAGGAACATATTGAAATACAAGAGACCTCTGAAAATAAAAATTTGTTTCAGAAAAATTTGGGTCATGATCATACCGGACAGTTATAAATGTGCTGGAAAATGGCTAAGTACACAGGAGGCCATTTACAAGAACAGCGTCACGTGGTCTTCGTAATCTATCAGTTTGAAAGGCTAAAAGCAAAGTGGAAATGGGTTAAATAGTCAAATCAAAAGAAAAAGGAGCAAAATGAACATGAAATTAGAGTTAAGTTCGTGTAAAATAAGACTGGGACTAATTTTAAGTGTATGTATTTATACCGTGCTAAACTGAAAAAAAGTTAAATTTGAAGTTTGTAGCGCAAAGTGTCATGAAAGTTTAGCCCACCAAACATCTGTCTTTTAAATTTCTCTTAGAATGCTGTTAGTCAGGCTAACAGCTTTTACAGAGGGCATCACTTATATCAAAGGGAAGAACTCCATACATCATTAGACCTAAAAACCATACTTAATCCTTTCACTACCATCCATGTACAAAGTTAGCATTCAGCCTATCTACCACCATTTTATTGAAAAATATTTACTTCACTGCATGATATGTATACAATTTGGTAATTTCAATCTTGATCTAGAATATATTTTTACTAATGTTATGTTGCCAACATGTAATAATCCATTACAACTTCCTCTTACAAAAGGTATAAACTTACTATATATATTTATATATATATATATATATATATATATATATATATATATATATATATATATATATATATATATATATATATATATATATATATATATATATATTGATATATATATATATCTATATATATATGTATATATATATATATATACTTGCTGACACTATAGCGGATTTGAATTCAGAAGCAATTATTTAATCAGATAAAGAAAGAAACAGTGGTTATTCAACAGGTGTTGAAATAAATAGTTTTATAAGTTTATAACTTTTGTAGGAGGAAATTGTAATGGATTGTTACAGCTCTGTAGCGATCTTTGATTTACATACACTGAATTTCTTTTCTAACTCTGTTTTTAACATGTTGGCAACATAGCATAAGTAAAAACATATTCTAAACCAGGATTGAAATATATATACAACTGTACATATTTATCAAAATTTGTGTGTCTGTCCAGCTAGAGCAATTAAAATCTTGAAAATGAAGTTTTGCATTTTGATGAATTTGGACTCATTGAGATTTTTGCAAGTTTGAAATTCACGCGCTCTACCGCTGAACTATACAAGGTATATTGATGAGAGCTATATACCATATAGCTTAGGCAAATGAAATACGTCGTACTATTTGAAACTATGAATTCTGATAATTCTATGAAAGAATGATGGCTTTACGTGTTGTCTTAAAATCTTTTTTCGATTTTTAGCAAGGTTCAATTGCTATATTGCGACCAGGGCCCACTTTTTTCAAACAGACAATTGCATTATCTTCGTAGGAAAACTTCAACTTTCTTTTTGTTCAGTCAGACAAAAACAGAGCCGTATCCCATTTTTACATTTGTGCCAGCATAGAGAGGTAACAGTATATTTGTATTCAAACGATTGACGAATAGCTTGTGGTGGAACAGTTACCTTTTTTATACACACACCGACATTCACGATTTTCATATTGCCTTTTTAGTTTGTATTATTTTCATTGGCACTAAAACGTTCGTCATTATAGTTATTATGATAGAACTAATTATCTAGCGATTCCTTGCTGAAAATTTCTTTTTTGAACACCTTCACAGTTGTTATAATTTTTCCATAAATTTATTTAAACGACAAAAAGAATTTCTCACATATTATGAAATTTAATTTTCAGAATAGTAAATGAGGTGAATGTAAAAATAAAATAAACGATCCGAGCTGAAACATTTTTATTACCCATACAACGCCAAGCATCCAGCTGGAATTCAATACGTTTAACCTATAAAATTACTTGTGTACAGTTGATGGACCTGAGCTGAATTCTGAAGAGTATCTTTGCATATCAAGTAAAGCTGAGCTCAAGCACAACAAGGAAAGGTAAAAAAATGTTTAAAATGTTTGCTAAGGGTGTTTTAAGTAGCTATACTTGTAGGACTAAATAGAAAATACTAGTTTTTTAGTTAATTTTCACAAAGCTTTTTTAAAGGGGCAAGTGTTTGAATGTTAAGGGTCATTGACATTGTAGCATTGATCGTTCTTCTGTTGAGGATTCAAATAAGTTGGTGTGACGGAAAATCGCAGATATTTGGCTCGATAGAAGACATGACCGCCGGTGAGGCTTCAGGTCAGTCGAATGCTGGCTGCTGAGCCAGACTTGCTACCGATGGGGCAGAGCTAAGCCAAGGAGAAGGATAAAAATTGAGCCCCTAAATCAATGATAAGAAAATTTTGATTGTAGTCTCCAAAATGCAGTTCGTTGTACATGTATTGCTGACTTTGAGTCGTTTCTCTTCCTTTGTATATAACTAAATATATGTTTCTCGTTGCCTGGTAATCTGTCATTCCAATTTTTTTGTGGAGCAATAAAAGGAACATGACAGTTTCATTTACATGGGTAGAAAAAATAGGATCACAGTGCGTGAATTCACAAGAAGCAGAACATCAAAGCTCTTACAAAGGCAATCTTAGTGATGATAACGAGAGAGCGCCAGAGAGAAAAATTTTTGCAGACAAGGTCACCTTCAGATCGTGGAGAGCCATAACTGTCTAAGGAGCAGGCTGCCTCCAAGGATCTCTGAGTTTCTATTGTAAAGATTGTCAATAGTAAAACCGCCATATGTGCCCAGAGCATGAATAGAGGTAGAACTATCTTGCCAAAAAATTGCTGAGGAAAGGTCACTAACTCCAGATCTTAGTACAACAGGGCACTTTACTTTCACGCCCTACAACGAACAAGTAACTTCCTGCAGACATGCTGCTATCTACGCACCCAAAACTGTTCTATATTCTAACAAACTTGTCAACATGGTTAAAAAAGTGAGACCAAATGCTGATACAGCCAGGTTGAGCCTGTTAGAGCCATTAAAGACATGGGGAGAAATGCTTGGTGGGTCTGTTAGATTTGGACAAAGAGCCAGTTTATGTGTGTGAGAACGTGGACACCTCAATCTCGAGGGAGGCCATAAGCCTTCAAGGAGAAGTCAGGGTAAATGTCTAGACTAAGCTGGATTCATGACTGCTCTCTGTTTCAGACAGAAAACTATTGTCGAGTCACACCTGGTTTGTGCGTCGACTTTCAGTAATCAACCAATACCAGCTTCGATTGTACCTTTGAAGAAGATGCTGAGCAACCAACCAAACGAAGAACTCTAAATGTCCACAAACAGTTTGCTTGGGGAAAAGAAGTCTATCAAACTGTGTTCTCTGAGCCATGCCAAATTTCTTAGTTGACTGCATTGGATCGACGATAGAAATGACTCCGACGCAAACACGAACCTGTTCCAGAAGGATGCAAGTAGAACTGAATAAGCCGCTGCCAAGCAAACCAAGACGATGATTTTCTAAACAGAGCAGTTTGTCAGTGGAGCTTCAGAGTCACAGGTGACTGAAGCAAAGCAACATTCTGACACTTGTGGGCTATGTGGTGTTACTGTTAGCACCTCAAAGAATCAGTAGCGCATCTTCCAGCACTTCCCCTTGACGTATGTGCCCGCCTGCGACAACTTGTCTCTCGAGACCAAATGATGTCACACTAAAGGGCACACAGGGGTTATGGGTGCGGTTGGCCAATCTACTTGGTAAATGAAGCCAAGTGCCTTGTGTTTTTGAAAATGAGAGGATTGCTTCCCGACCTCTTAATAATACTCTATACTTACACACTGATCCGGCCAGCCGATGCTCTTAGGGGAGTCACGGGACTCAAAATCCAAATGGGGATCACAGGTTGCTTGTATCATGGATGAGCTAACCCTAACAACCAATCCATAAAACAACAGCCTAAAGAAAACAAAAACAGGTGATTTAAGGAACTGACCAGCTGATTAGCCAAGGAGACCTGGACGTGGACCTGTGCTGAACCACTAGGCCAACTACTAGAAGGCACCACAACCGCCAAGCCAGTGTATCACCAGAAAAAAAAGCTTTCCAACTGCTAGATGGTAGCCACCTATGACCGATAAATGGTTCTTATTATTAACTGCCTGATATTGGACCAAAGGCTAATGAAAGAAGACTAGACTTTCACAGAAACAGAAGTCTGGCACAAACATTAAGTCTGGCAACTGTATCAACTCTGGTCTCAGTTGATATGTTTTTCGGACGATGAGTAGACAGCCCCTGGTGCCTTAACTGAGCTGGAACATGGCAAAAATTGGTCAAGCTGACCAGCTAGCTGGCATCAGGGTTACCGATGTTACGAATAAGCCAAGTCCTGGTTTAACAGGATCTGCAATTGCCAGTTAAGTTTTTGGTGGGTCAAAGGTCTGATGGCCAGTCTGACACACTACAGGTGAAGTGAAGCCGGAGAAAAAAGGTGCAACCAAAGCAGCAATGAGACAAAACTTTCTGGAAATCTATTGCTTACTGTTTATTTTATGTGCACATGTTGAATTGCTTGTATACTTAATGATATCATCAAATAGCTACGGCAAAGTGGTATCAAAAAGACGCCCAATCTTTTATGGCCTTGCAATCTGGTATTATGATTCTGTTGTAGCAGTAAACTGACAACAGCAATTTCCTTTGCATCAATTTAGAACGTTGTTTGTTTGATAAAACTTCAATTGTCAATTATGACTGTATGTTACAGGTTTGCTTTACTGAACAAATTAAAGGAGTTGAAAGTCAAAGACACCAAATTGGATAGCTGTGATGTTGAAGCTTTAGAAAGACTAACATTCCTCAAAAAGCTCGAGCTGCACAAATGTGAATTGCAAAGAACCAGGTCGGTTTGTGCAAATGACACCTTTCAGCAGTTCATTTGTTTAAGCACACCTTTAATGTTTAAGCAACTTCCATGTAACTAGCTAGCTCACATAACGTAACAGGAAATGCAAACTATAACAACCACAAATTTGACCACCATTTAACTCATCAAAACTGGGGTAGACCATTTCTTACAGATATATATATTCATATATGTTCATATAGATAACATATATATTATAATATATATCTCGCATATATGGGTACATTTCAAGATGGAATACAATAAACTGCACGACATGAAACTTCTATTTGGCCTGCTTTCGTTGGTTTCTTTGGGGTCCTATTGTAGTTTTCCCTATTTTAATTTTAACTCAGTAACCAACCGTTGACTAGCCAAAAGTTCTATTAAGGACCGTTTTGTCGGCCAAGTGGGGGTCAGGTCAGCACTGGCATAGGTCACTATTTTTGTTGCTTTTCCTATTTTTGCCTGGGCCTGCTGATCGGCCACTGCAATATGGCAAACAGTTTATACTCACTATGTTTCACAGGTTGTCATTTCCATCAAACCGTATATATATGGGAGGGGGGAATTCTAAGTTTATATTGTTATCAGAGCATTAATAATCAACCTTAATTTATCTAAGTTGTTGTAGCTTTTAGTTAATCCATATTTGTAACTTTTTCTTTTCTTTCAGTCAAAAATCGCTACTTCGAAAGGCTTTACTACCCAAATCAAAACTTTTTTTATCATTAAATCATATGTACACTGCTATGTAACTTAATTTTAGCCTGCGTTTAAAGTCGTGTAGTACACTTGCTCTATCATTCTTTCTATTAGACTATATTTGTAGTGAGTAGAGCTGGAATAAAACTAGGCTTCTTTTTAGATTGTTCAGGACTCAAAAGAATATAATTATTATATTCTGTAATACATTTTCGGTGAGCTTTTTTGGAAAAAAATATGGTGTGTAAAATAAGATAAGCTTTATATACCGAGTTCAACCAAGTTTATTGATTAAAAACTATGTTATAATATTAAACAAAGTCAAAACAATACTCTGTCTCTATCCATCACCCAAAAAATCCTACTTTTATTGCTGTAATGAAATGGAGTTAATAGCAGGTTGAATAAAAAATGTCTCAACCCAGATTTTTATTCTTGTAAAACTCTATTTGAATGCTACCTTCATCTAACCATAGAACCATCTAACTTAGAACCTTCATCACTTTAGGGCAAAGTTTGAAACTTAGAATATTACTTAAAAGTTTTACGGTAATTTGAAGCAGTAATATATGCATTCAATCCACCAGCAATATTTCAGTAAGGTAGTAAGAAAGTGTATGTACACAGCTAAACCCTGTCCAATAGTAAACATTAAACTTACCTCAGCTCATCGATGTTTCATTAGTTTAATGTATCACATATTTCATGATCCGCCAATTTACTTGTTCAATTTGACAAAGTGGCCGGTGATAGAACGCATAATTACAACTCACCCAAAATCATGACAATGACGATTTGTAAGTTTGACGTCATATATAAATAAAAAGTAGGTTAACTCTTTCGCTACTGCAGGTAACATAACAATGCATGGCAAAGCACATACCATGGCCAAAAGCGACTTAGTAGGGTTTTAGTGGGTTTCACACAAAACATCTGTAATTTGTAAGCAGCCATTTAATGAACCTATGGTACATGTATATGTACTCAAACAGGTAGAAAAAATTATTCGTGTGCACGTTGAGCCAATAGAAATTATGTCTAAAACCTGTTCTGAACTTTTTGGTTAGATCATTTTACTGAGATATTATATTTTCAATGATCAATGTGTCAGATTCCGTACATCTACAAAGATTTCACTAAAAATAGATTCATGAGTTTTTGGTAATTTTATTGAGCATTATGATTACAAAAGAGTATTTAGCTTTTTCTAGCTGCCATAATTTTGATAAAATTTCTTACTTGGACATGATCACAGTTGCAGCAAAGACAGCCAAAAAAGCCTGAGCTCATTAAGCAAAACAGTTTTTACACCATCATTGCATCAGCTTTATGATATGCAACTCATACCCATATTTTTCAAGTACTAGATTTCATCAAAAATGTCATTATGTCTAAATAGAAGAATAATTTTTGTAGCAAATTCTTTAAGGCAATTGGTAGAAACCTTAACTTCTGACAAGCTTGATATAAATAGTGAACAACATTTGAAGTAAGGCACATGAAATTTTTGACTCCTTAGATAAAGTCATTGGTAATATGCAATTAGAGTAGATTATTAAAATATGTTTGTTAACTATGTTTGTTAGAACTTTTTTCTGTCAAGATTGAAAAAGTTATGAAAATAAACAGTAGAGAACCAGCAAAAATAATCATTAATTTCTGGTTATACATAGGATCTGTGAAGTCAAAATTCACCACCTGTTTTTTTGGTTTCAGCCTTGTGAAAAACCTATGTTTACGCTACCATGTATCTATTTTAATTTGGTAATAAACCTCATTATTCATTGATTGTTGTTACTTCCTTTGTTCAGTCTTTGTAATTCTAGATTTGCTCATAATGATGTGATCACTTGTTTCCAATGAGTGATTATTCAATATATGCATGATTAGACTGGTGAGCTGTAGAACCAAATAACATATTATGTTGTATTCTTATAGAAGTAATTGCTTTAACATCGAACAAGTACCTTTGAATGCTGGACTTGAAGTCGTTGAATAATTTTATATTTTCTGTTACATAATTTCTTCACTGCCAATGTTAAAAGAGCTGAACTTCTGTTACAGTAAAATAGATTCTGCTGGTGGTGTTGTCTTTGAAAGTCTAAGTTCCCTAGAGAAACTTAAAATGCATTATTGCAACCTCTCCAAATCGTCACTCAGGTAAGACACAAATATTATTTTAGCTGTGCTCTTATATAAGTACTAGGTGAACTACCCCGCATCGCTCGAGTAATAAAACAGTCTTTGGACAGAAAATTGATTTGTATTTAATATATAACCACAACATTTGCTGTTGTAATTTTTAAAATACATATTGTGATAAATTGGTTTTGTGTAGGTGAAATGAATCACGAAAGAGAATAAAGACAACTGTAAGGGTTTTCAAACTTTGTTGAACAACTATAGCTTTTAAACTTCTTATCATGAGGGAAATGTTTCATGCAGGTCAGATAATTAAGAAAAAATAAGACAGCTATAAAAGAGTTTGAATGTGAATGAAAGATAATAAGTAATTAATATCTAAATTATGTTTGTTTTCCTACAATTACGATAAAAACTGATTTGGTAATGATACAATTAATACAAACTGGGAAAACAACATGTAAATAATAATCTTGAATAAGTTGAATTAATTCTAACAACTCTTGCACATAAGCGTGTGTCGGTGGGTGGAAATGTGTGTGGGTGTGTAGGTGTGCATGCATGTGTATGAAACAGATGACTGTTTCACCAAAAGCTATTCCTTTAACGAACGGAGAGAGAGGTTCTACTTACAGAGATAATACAACTTTCTATGAGAAAGGAATGGGCGTTAACCACAATTTAGCAATTAGAACCTACAAACAACCAAAAATTGAAACTCAAAAAAAATAACAAAAACATTGTGTTGCGGAGTTACTAGAACCCATAGAGTTTTAAATCGTACAGTAATTAGCGTGCGCATTTGCTATATAGTATATGATAACAGATTGGTTGAATATGCCTTGTATAGCTCAGTTGTAGAGCACAAGAATTTTATACTCGCGGTTTTGAGGTCAAAAGTTCAAATCCATCACCATGCAAAATTTTTATTCCATGAATTTAATAGCAAAAGCTGGACGATTGCACGCACACACAACTGTGTGCGCGTGTGTTTGACAAACCAACTTAGAGAAAAATATAGATATGTATATATACATGTAGATTTGTTTCGACATGCAGCAATTAACTTTGAATGCTGAATTAATGTTCGTTGGATGATTTTAGACCATATGTTGCAGAATTGCTTCCCTGCCTAACTTGAAAAGGCTGAACCTCTCCTGCAGTAAAATGGATTCCACTAGTCCTGTCATTGAAAGTTTGGAGTCTCTTCAAAAACTTGACATGTGCTATTGCAACCTCTCCAAATCGCTACTTAGGTGAGTGGGAAATAGTGTTCCAAAATAACGTTTGGAAAAGTTTGTCATGTTTATGAACACTACTGTCTGAGTTTAATTACTGTCTCATTTCAGCAATTACAATAGACTTCCTGCTACTGTTATTGTGCTTAAACAGTCAACACTTGCATCAAGCTTGTTAAGTTTCAGTCTAATGGTCTCCGAAAAATATGTCACTGTTTTTATAAAATTTTAGGCAGTATTGAATAGACACGCGTAATATCATTGTAGTTACCTTTGTTTAAAAACCAGCCTATATTTGTAGTGAATGGAACTGGAATGGAACTAGTTTACTAGATGATAGTTCTGGACCTAGAGGAATACATTTCTGGCTATTTTATTTTCAGTCAGCTTTCTTGGAAAATATGTGATGTATATAGGAGAATAAGCTTTCTTGGTGATTTTAATGAAACTTTTCAACTTCTTCAGAACTCAGCTGATAGATAAAAGCTCACTGCTAATTTTAATTTGATTTGGATGCCGAGAAGAAATCTAATACACATATGTATTAAAGTGGACTTTATGATTTTATCAGCATTTACCGGCTGTGCACAAATATAAATCAAAAATATAAAAATAGCTTTGTTATTGAATTTTGGTTAAACTGGTGTCAATAGTTTGGGAGTTATATAGAAGCAATGAACGCATTAACCTTTTTTTACAAGCTTTTTCAGCACAAGACAAACTGAAATTAGATTGTCTGTGCTAAGTACATGTGAATAACAAAATTAATTAAAAGAAAATACATGTTAATATCGAACGGAATCTAAATTATGCTCTACCTGTATAAATATAGGTATAATGCTAACAAACCTCATTTTTTGTTTGTATAATGAAATGGAGTTATTTGCCAGTTGATGAAAATAATTTAATTCTAGATTTTCTACCCAAAAAGTCTTTCTTTGAATGCCATCTTTCTTTAAATTCTATCTTTATCTGAAAGCCGCCTATAATAGGAGGCCACAGAAAAAGGTAAAAAATACAGTGTCTTCCTTAAACCAAATGACACTACTAATAGACTTTTATGATCTTTATGAACCTACAATAAAAAGTGGTCAACTGAAATTCTTCACCAGTTGGTACTAAAATTGGCAAATAGTGTTGTAGTAGTTAAATTTTTTTTTTCAATAGCTATGATAATGCTAATAACGTTTATCAAAAACAATTAGTTGTTTGGTGCTTTCTGTGGGACTGCCACATATTTTGTGACCATGTATCTGAGAATAATAATGATTACAATAGTCTCAACTAGACCCTGAATTGAAGGTTCACAGATAGACCCTGGTTAAGTTTGGTCCTTAACTCAAACCACTGTCGGACAAAAAACTTTACGTCATCCTATGAACAATGAGAATACTCTTCAAGAAAAACTGATGAAACGTCTTAGCAGCTGTTGGGAAAGTGTAACAAAAGCTATTTTCTAACTTGAAAATTTTGTGTTGTCCTTAAAACTTTGAAAGTGGCACTATCAATGCATTTAATAACTGTATTTTACCAGGTTTATTCATAATAGTTTTTTGTCTCTGCATAGACGAAGTACAAGATGTAGGTAACAATTAAAACATTGCTTTGCCAAAAAATGCTAAACTTAATTTCCCAGAAATGTGATGAGGTAGTCGATATATGCAATGCCACCCGCTATTTGAATGTCACCTATAATATAACTTTACTCTAGAGAAAGGTTGAACAGTACAGAACGTGAGTTTTCAAATTATGGTTTTACGGTAATTTGAAGAAGTAATACATGCGATCAATCCCACAAGCAATATTTACCTAAGAAAGTGATACAGAGTATGGAAACAGCTGAAACTAGCCCAATAGCAAACGTTTAATTTAACTCAAATGTTTGATGCTTCATTAGTTTTATGTATCACATATATCATAGTTTGAAAAGTTACTTTTTTAATTTGACAAAAAGTTTTACAAGGCAGGGGATAGAGAACCTAAATTCAGCTCTCTCAAACATATGGCACAAACAAATTATTATTATAACAATTATAATTATTATGTTCTCTATAGAAAACAAGGGCGTTAGCTCTTCCGCTCCTACAAGCCATATAATACTGCTCAGCGAAGCATTTGCGCTCCGAAAAGCGGCATAGTGCGGCTTTAGTAGGTTTCGAACAGTTACCATCATCTGTGTAAGTTTAGCTGATATAAGTTGTGTTTACAGTTTAACCTGATATTTTTTAATTTAATTTGTTCAAGTGATTGTATCACTATATCTTATTAGCAATGAAGAGTCATGTCAGATGCATTAACATATGCAAATGTTTGGTTATTGTTAGATCTGTGAACTTTCGGTATTTTCTATTGATTATTACCACCACTAAAAATATTAACTTTGTTTTTTGCTGTAATAATATTAATGAACTCTTCATCTCGGACATGCTCACTGCTGTAGCGAAAATGAACAGAAAACTGTCTAAGCTCAGGCTGTGTCAAAGTTCTGGTGACTACATGATATTAGCTTTGTGATGTGACACATGCATACATATTTCAAAAAGTAAGGTTTGAAAATATGTAATTTTGTTCGGCTAATAGAATTATGTAGATAGGGAATAAGTTAGGGCAGTCATTAAAAACCTTTATCCGTGACCAGCTTGACATAAAAAAGAGCAACATATAAAGTAAAGTTATAGGACATATCAGAATTCATGCTGAAAGTAGTTGGTTATTGGCGACTTGTGCGGTTTACAAAAATTTTGAAGCTTTGTTAAATGAGCCAGAAATAACAGAAACTTTTCTAAACCTTTTCCATATATTTTATAGCTATCAAAGCTTGATCACAGATGTGATGCTGCAAGAGAGTATTGGTTGGAAAGCCAACTACTTCAGTGTAGATTTTCTATCACCAAACAGAAAATCAAGAAAACATAGTTTTTAAGTTCTGATTATATGTAGTACTTGTAAATTTAATTTTCATTTCAAATTTTTGTGGCAGTTTCTGCCCTCTGCCAAATTTGCATTTACAGGGCTGTGTCTCTATTGTAGGTTGGCAGCAAAACCAAATTTTTTTCATTTTGTAGTTTTCAATTATTTGTTTTTTTATTCTGGATATAAAATGCTCAATATGATTTCATCATTGGTTTTCATCGAGTGGTCACTCCATATTCGCCTGATTCAATGGTTGTTATATGACTCAAAAAAGCAATCCGTCACTCACCGTAAACTCAAGCTCACATGAGCTCGTCATTTTCGTCTCCAGTCACTATATAACCGAGGGGGTCACGTGTCTCCTAGTAGTCTAAGCCGTATTCATTTAGCCTCAAGGTTCTTTATCTTTAAACCTGCTACGTTATGAATATATAACACGCCTGTTTTTCATAACCACAGCGCCTAATCCTAATACAAATTCTTATGTCAATACACTCAAGGTTCACCCAAGTGCACTAACTATTAGCAGAACAAATACTCTCTCATTAAGCAAGCATTAAATCTAATCAAAGAGGTTTATCAAGCCAAGCAGGTAAGATAATCACACGAACATAAAATTATAGTTAATGATAATCATAGTTACCAAGTTTTCACACCAGATATGAATTTTCTACTTACCCATTTTTTGGTTTACTTACACATCTCTATTCAATCATTTAACAACTCATTTTCCTCCACACTAACACTCTCCCTGTACCAATCAAGTTTTTAAGTTCCCCATCCATTGCCAGTGGGTTATCTGTAACTTTTGCTCAGAACCAGAACTTCTATCTGCTATCTCTAACTCTTCCTCCACACTCTCAATGGAGCTTTCACATTGGACCTCTCCTTTGGGTCTCTCAACCTCACTGTCTACATTACTATTATCTCTGCTAGGAACTCCTGTATCAACGGAGGCTTCAAGTTGAATCTCCTCTTTGGATTCCTCAACCTTACTATCATTTCTAGTATCTCTATAAGGAGTAGCAGTAACAAACTCATTTGTAATACTTCATACCAAAAATCATAGGTGGCTTACTAACTCGACCTGCGCTAATGACAACTGGTTCTCTACTAACAGGCACAAATTCACTTATAGAATTTCTTCTAGGCAGACCTTTACTATTTCTTGGCAACTCTCTATCCTCAACAACAGGAATTTCCACTCATGTTCACCGACACCAAGAGTCTCTTCTACATAGGCAGAAATACCAGGTGTTTCCTCCCTCTATTCATGAATCTCTAAACCAGGAATCATGTTCTCCTGACTTTCAGATACATCATTAGCAATACATACTATTTTAGAGTTGCCCTCTTTTGAGGATTAACTATACAAGAGAAGACAAGTATCATCAGAATTCTCAGACAATGCATTATCATCAACAGAACTCAACAAAAACAAGCGTTTTCAATTTCTACGTATTTTTCTCATGTCTACATTAACCCAGTAATTTTCAGGTGACTTATCTTTTATCAAAACTATACCTTTTAAACCTATATATGTAGGGGCTTTTACATAAATCATTTGACCAGGTTTAAACTAGTCTAACTTTGAAACTCTATACTTTTTATCCCAAAACCTTTTAATTTTCTTTTTGCATCCAACTGCATTTTCCTCAAACAGTTCATAGTCCACGTCACTTTCATATGAAAAACCTAAATTTGACCTGATAGCTCAGTCAAATATCAAATCACTTCGCATATATCCTAAAAGCAAAAGTGTAGTCCTATACGCCGACAAAGCCACATCTTTATGTTCACATTTCTTCCATAATCCTTTAACAATTTTTACAGCACTTTTTGCTAAACCATTAGAACAAAGTTACCATGGGCTACTAGTAGTTACAATGAGTCCCATTTTCTCTCCAAAGTTTCTAAGTTCTTCACCAGCATAACAAGTACCATTATCAGACCTAACAACATTAGGTATACCAAATCGAAAAAGCAGATACTTAAGTATTTCAATTATTTATTTACAAATTTGGGATTTTAAATGCAAACATTCTATCAATTTTAAATGATTATCTATAACAAATAGATAATATTCAATATCAAATACAAATATGTCAGAACCTATCACTTCCAATGGTTTAGAAGGCATTTCTGTTTCATACATGGGTTGATGTTTGACTTGACTATGCATAATGCAAACATTACGTATATTTATATATTCTGCAATATCCTTATTATAACCAAGCCACTAAAAAGACGTTGAATTTGTCTGCAACATTTTGTTATGCCCTGATGACCTTCGTGACAAATTTCCAAATCTTTTGGTCTCAGTGACTTAAGGATGTACAGCCTAGAGTCATAAATAAGCATATTATTAAAAATACTTAATCTCTCTGTAGATCCATATAAAACTATAAATTCTTTACTGAAACCATCTAATTCAGACAATCAACCTTAATACAAATACTCTATACACATCAGAGCGTCTGAATCTTTACTGACCTCTTTCTTATGTTTCTCTTCCTTTACATCGTCATATGCAGACAAGGAAACTATCGAGTTAACATATACATCTACCTTATTGTAATTAGCTTTACGTACCTTATCACCCACTGCACCACTGTTCAGACGGCTAAGCAAATCAGCAGAGAAAATATCTTTCCCAGAGGTATGGTAACATCATAATCATATTTCATTAGTCTTAACTTAAACTTCTTACCCGTACAGGTATCTTAGACCAATATGTTTCACCTAAAACTGCAATTAAATGCCTATGGTCGGTTTCTATTTCAAATTTTCTACCAACTGAAAAATGGTCAAATATCTCACATGCCCATGTTGTTGCTAAAGCTTCTTTTGCACCCATGTCATATCTACCTTCAGTTTCAGTCATTTTTCTAGCAGCATATTTTACAGGTCGCCACGCACCTATCTCGTTATGCTGTAGCAAAACTGTGCCTATTGCATTCTTACTAGCATCAGCAGAGACTCTATGTTTAGTATTTATCTCGAAAGTACATCATACTGGACTATTGGAAATTTCTTTCTTCACAGTTTCAAAAGCTTGTTGTTGCTCAAGACCTCAAAACCATCCCGATTTACTACAAGTTGCTTCATAAATCTGAGTACATCAACCAGCCAACTTTTTATTTTACTTCATCAAATACTTTACCATGGTGCTAAATTCCTTGGCTTTCCTTTTCCTTCTCAGAGGCTTCATTTCAACTATAGCTTTTATTTTACTTGGCTCTGGTTTAATACCAGAATTGCTAACCAAATGTTCTAAAAATTTCATTTCAGTACATCCGAACTCATATTTTTCTTTTTTCAAAGTCATTCCAGACTTTTCAATTACAGTGAAACATGGATAACTCGCCCTCGGATATATCGAACACATGGTTAACTCAAATTGATTTGCTTGGTCCGTTCCCATGCAAAGATAAATGGCTTTATATAACTCGACCTCGGCACCGTTAACTCGAACAGTTTTTTGCCGAATTCACAAACGTGGTTTCCGTTCAATTTATTTCAAAGGAGTTTCTACTAGTCGCGGAGCTGAAACTACTCTGCTTTCTTAACAAAAGTGCTTTTTATATGCGTATAGTGTACATATAATTTTCCCCGTGCCGTATAATGGAAAAAACAAATTGTATAAAAATTATTAATAGGATGGCTAAGACGTTCACTTAATTACACGGCCAAGCTATAAACGTTAGAAGGTATTAGCAATAAAAATTTAATAAAGATAGACACTGCATGCACAATACATATTGTAACAGTGATTATATGCGGATACATAAAAATAAAACGTCACAAATACGCTCGTGGCTTGGCGTCCGCTACAACAGACATCCGCTTTACGATGGCATCACGCAAGCAAAGAAAAGCGTGGAAACCTTCTGACAAACTTAAAGTACTCTAGGAAGTCGAAGCAGGACAAAAGCTATAAGCGTTATCAAAAAGAGAAAATCTTCCAAAAAGTACAGTGTCAACATGGATTAAACAAAAAGAAAGAATAAAATCGTTATGTGACCAAAATTCATCAAGGCTAAGAGATCATTCAACGTCGCACGATGATTTGGATGGTGTATTATTGACATAATTTAGACAAGTGCGTAGTGAAGGCGTACCTATCGATGGGCCAATTTTGTTAGAAAAGGGGAACAATTTTTTAAAGACTATAATAACTGTTTAAAATTTATTTCTACAATAAGTCACACTGTTGATCTTTGTCAAAAAATACCTTGTCACAGACTACACTCGATAGGTTTTTTAAATGAAACCACGGATAAGATGTAAAGCATGTTTTTTTGCATTGGTCATAAATGTTTACTTATGTCCAGTTTTAAAAATCATCAGAAAGAATAGATATTTTTCTATTGGGCTGAGATTTGTTTGCAGTTTTAGGTGATGTGACTGACAAGAAGTTTTAAGATAAAAATTGGCAAAATTGATCTCGAGTAAAACACTCAGGAAAAAAAGTCTTCTGAGCGTTTTAACCGTAATAAGGTTTTTGCCAATTTTAATCTGAAAATGTTCTGGCAGTCACATCACCTAAAACAACACAAAATCTCATGTGTATAAAAATATCTATACTTTCTAATAAATACTTTAAAACTCTACATCAGATGCTCTTTTACTTACAACAAACAACCTATACTTTAGTTTTATATATACATGTAGTTTGTATATGTATCTACTGATAAATACATTCACTTGTGACTGAGCTCTAATAGCTTGAACGCTCTGATAACTCAAACACTTTCACTTGGTCCCGTGAAGTTTAAGTTATCCATGTTTCACTGTATTTTTTAAACTTGATGCAACTGTTGCCAATGTTTGGTTACAGTTTTTCCGTAAAATAAAATCTTGTTTATTAAACAAACATTTTCATCTGAACCTTTCAATATCTTTTCCATTTCTCTAAAAAAAAATTAGGGGCTGAAGGCATCCCAAAAGTCATTCTTTTAAAGCAAAATCTACCTCATGGGGCTACTAAAGTCGTCAATTCCTTGCATATCTTATCAAGTCTAACTTGCCAAAATCCAGAGTTAGCATCAAGTTTCGAAAACATAACTCCTTCTGACAATTTGCACAACATATCTGAATTCCTGAGTAAATGATATACTTCCCTTCTAACACATTTATCGAAATTGGTCAAGTCTAAACACATAATCTTACCACCTTGTTTTGGAGCAATGGTAAGACCAGAACACCAACCATTTGCTTTTTTATAGACTCTATGGCTTTACTTTCCAACGCTTTGTCAATTTATTTTTAGCTTTTTCATGCTAACCTGCTGCAATAGGCTTAGGTGCATACAATCCAACAGGTTCAGCATTCTGATTCGAGTAAATACTGAAAATACCAGGCATTGTTCCTAGTCCCTTAAAAGTTTTAGGAAATTCCTTCAAGGGTCAAATTTACTAACCCACAAAGCATTATTAACTGCTAAAAAATTACTTATCTCAATTTTGGGCATACCTATAATATTTCTCCTGAAACCTTCAAGTATGTAAACAGAACTATCAATAACTCTGTAAGTACTTTTAATAGTAACACCAGCTACTCCTAAAACTTACAGTCTATTTCCATCAGCTCCATTCAAAATATGCAGAAGGTTCTTATAAATTCAAACCAAGCTTTCTACTAGCTTATTCAGTCAAAGTTGATACACTACATCAGCTCATGTGTCAATAGTAAATTCAATATTTTTATCATTTACAGATAAATTTTTGATAATTTTCTTGCCTAGTCAGCTGCTAGCACTATGTGAACTCAGGAAACATTACTCTAGAAGTATAACTTCTTCTACCTTCACTACTTCCCCTACTTTCATACCTATCTTCTTCGACGTCTACAGAATTTGAAGTCCTTAACTGTGTGCCCTTTGGTAGCACAAAAGTAGCATCGTACTTCTGGACAAAATCTGATTTCATGGACTCTCGCTGCACAAACATAGCATTTATTTCCCCTTAGATATGGATACCGTCTAAAACTTTTGCTAGACCCATCATATTCCTTTGGCCAATACTTATCTCTCCTTCTCCTAAGCCATTCAAGTGGTCTTTCCTTACTAAAATACTTGGGTGAACCACTATAATCTTTAGAGCTTTTTCTATCTTTGCTTTAATCTTTACTAGATTCACCGGTCTTCCTATAATTACCATAACCTATAAATTTATGTTTATATATTTAATACACTCTATTCAGTTTCATTTTATTATCCAAATCAGGGTCAATTTTAAGTGGATTATAGTTGCTCTCTGATTTGTTTTCCACTGCATCTAACCTTTTTTTCACATTAAATTTGCCTGCCTCAAGTGTTTTTTATAGTTCTTTCTGAATCTTTAGCTATCCTTTTTCACTCTCACAATACTTAAAAACTTAGTCCATTTCAAATCGATTTGTCGCATCCATTGAGATCAAAGAGAATGTTTTCTCAACCCATTTACCGCCAGTGCTAATGCCAATTCTTGTCTCAAAGCATAATGTTTAGGCCTAAAATTTATTTTTCTACTTAAATCTTCTATTCGTAATAAATAATCATTTTTAACTGATCCTACAGCCTAACTAGCAGTTATAAATTTTATTGTTTGAACATAAAAATATTCTTCAGATTCTTAAACAGTTTTCAAAAGTTCCATAACTGAATCATAAATAGAAATTGCACTTTTTTTATCAATACCTAAATATGTCAAAGCTGCTCTACCTGCCTTACCCACTCCATTCAACAAAGACTCTAGTTTTACTTTACTTCTAAATACATCAACATTTTTTTCAACACCATCTATTGTAACATTGATCACAGCTCTACCCAAACAAGGCTGCCTATGGCGCCATGTTATATTGCTGAAGAAAGCAACCTGTCACTCACCGTAAACTCAAGCTCACAAGAGGCCGTCAGCTTCGTCTCCAGTCACTGTATTTCCAAGGTTGTCACGTGTCTCTTAGTTGTCTAAACCGTATTCGTTTAGCCTGTGGTTCTTCATCTTTAAACATGTTACATTATGAATATATAGCAATGGTAGGGCTATGGAATCAAAAATGCATATGTTGTATTTTTGGTAAAAATGTTACCTTCAACACGGAATTAATAGCTTTTAATGCAGAAGTTAAAGTTATTGGATAATTTTGATCCTTTTTTAACAGAATAACTTCACTGCCAAGCTTGAAAGAGCTGAACCTCTCTGACAGTAAAATGGATTTTGCTAGTCCTGTTGTCATCGAATATCTAGATTCCCTAGAGAAACTTGACATGCGCTATTGCAACCTCTCCCAATCTTCACTAAGGTAGGTTTGAAGTTGTATTACAAAAAGCTTTTGCAAGTCTTTGTCATTTTCTTGAACAATATCGTTTGTGTTTCTGCTTTGAACCTTCTTGCAGAGTTTTCAGTGTTTCAATTCATGACCTGTTAATAGGAAACTGAATTGCTGGATAAATAATTTACCTGAATCACACCATAGTCCACTATATTGTAGTAAGATACTTGTTCGAAATTTCTAAACTTATGTCAGCTCATGCTATTTCATTTTGTGATAGACACAATCAAAATCAGTTTATCGGCTTTTAAGGAGGTGTTACAGCTATGAATTGTTAACTTAATTAATTACAATAAACTCCATTCTACTGTTTTAAGATAAAACTATTTTTGCATGCACATGCTAAAAACATGTTTTACTAAATTTAGATTTTTATCATGCATGTTCGGACTTTAAATGGGGCTAAACATATTTATTTACGTAAAAATTGAACTATGCACTTAGCATACATGTAAAACCTATGCATTTAGCTAAAAGTTTTTCTTTCTCTATGCAAAAAGTATGTATTTCCAATGGACATGTGTAAAAAATTTTGCTCAGGTAAAAAAAATGTTTGGAACCTAATATCAACTAGTTCAACGGTGCAAAAAAAGAATTCCGAGGATATGGATGGCATTCAAACAAAAGCAACAATCAGGAATCAACTAACCAATGAATCGGGGAGAATATTTGTGTTCAATAATTTTTCAATTTGGTTTTTTCTATGTTATAAGTATTGTTTTTCTATGTAACTTGGTAAATGCCTGGCGTTACCTGAGTAATACAAAACTGAAAAAAAAGTTTGTTTGTGCGTAATATATACAACATTTAGCATTCTAACTTTTAAAGTTCATACAATGAGAATAAAGTTTTTTTGTGGTTTAAACAAACTTAGATAAAAAAACATTCATTAAGGTTTTCAATTTTCTCACTTTTTTCACAAACAAGAACTGTAATTTTTATATTTCTTTTCATGAAATAATTATTTTGTTGAACATAGGGAAAAATATTGCAGATATGTATAGAGTGAAATTGAAACTCATAGTGATTGTCTGATGTAATCACTGCCTTGGAAAATCATCAAATCCAGCATCATGAAAAATAGTAACAATATTATATGTTGGTCTTAATAACTATAGTTACCAACAACAACTTCAGTGCAGTTTGTGGTTGCGATCTGGAAAAACACGCAAAATTTCAATGTACTATGTGCAGCGTTCTTGCCTTCAAGACAGACGTGCAACATTAACGCGAAATAACTTATATGAATTTAGCTAACTAAAAGCATACTTGAAGAAAGTTTAAGTATAGCCTACCCTATTTATTAAAAAATACTAACATGACTAATTAAAAAAAAACATAAAAAAAGAGCCGAGTTACCGCTAAGTTTAGTTTGAAAAAATAGATTAAGTTTCACAAGATTTATTTTTCACAGTTTTTCCTCTTGCATAACCTATGTTTGCTTTTCAATGCCATGTTGATAAATTGGCACTGATGTGTTTTAAATTGTTTGTCGTTTCTTCATTGATTAATTATTAGTCATTTTGTTTTTATGTTACTGTAAAGCACGTAGCAATGGGCTTCCAATTGGTTTGACCAGACTACCTAAATTTTGGAATGATCAGACTTTTGGCATATAAAACTAACTTGCCTAATACATCGTTTCTTTCAGAAATGTTTAGATCAGCAAGCTTCGATAAACCTTTTATCAGAATATAATTGTTTATAACCATCTGTTACAGCATTACCTCACTGTCCACTTCACCGTTTGTCTTTGCGATGAAATACATTTTGCTAGTCATGTTCCCATTAAAAAAATTATTTCAATTAAAACTTTGACACACATAGTTACGACTTATTTAAATGATCGTAGATCATTTAAATAAAGTAGATGTACAATCTTTGATGATAAATAATGTATAATCTCTGATGAATCTCAGGCAGATGTAAAACCTTTGCCAAAATCCCAAGTTGTGAGATTTAGTTGTGTTTGCAACATTATATGCATGAGTATTTTCTTTAAACTCTCTTGTTCAGCTATAGGGCCCAAATTGCAAATATGCAGATATAAAACTAAACTGTTGAATCAAATATAGAATATAGGATACTGCCATTTTGTTTATAAAATCAAAACTTTAATCAGTTTCGTTTGGTTTCAGCTAAACATAAAATACTTTTTCAATTATCTCACTCTGGTATTAAGTTAATTTTACACTCTGTTTAATAGACTTATGTAGTAAACTTATTTCATCTGTGTTTGTATTAGCTTAGATATGTAGTGGAGAGAAGTTGAATAAAACTAGTTGATGACTTAGCTTGTTCAGGACTTTAATGTTACATTTCGGTATAAAGTGTTTTCAATCAGCTTCCTAGAAAAATAAATTGTGTATATAACAGAATAGGCTTCATCAGTGAACTTTGAGGTTTCTTATATATTATTGCAAATCTCAACAGAGGTCACAGAAAAATGATTACTGCTAATTTTATTTATGAAATTGATTGTGAAGGAAAGTTCAAAACACTTTAGGATCAAAACATACTTTACAGTTTTATCCTTACTATACGACTGTGCCCAAATAGAAGTCGGATAAACTTAGGAAATTAATTCATTTTAAATTTTGGAATTGATTGTAGAACAAATTTTAGCAGTATATATTAGCAATAAATCCAATAACCTGTTTTTATAAGCATTTCCAGCATCGGAAAACAGAAATTATATGAATTTTAATAATATATTGAGTTTACCAAAGAAATTGTTTTAAAAATCTATGGCAATATATATAATACAATCAAAACAATGTGGAATCAGGTTCAAATTGTGATTGGAATAATTTTACATCTGAAAGTGATATTGGTGAAGAGGCTGGTAGCAGTGATGATGATGAGGTGGGTGGGGTGATGCCAGTGCCTGGAAGAATATTACCAATTTGAAGAGAGATAAATCTCTTACAATACATCAGTTTGTAGTAGGGACAGGTCCAGTATTTACGCTAGCAGATACTATGTGATGGATACAAAAAGACAAGAATGAGCAAATGGTGCAAAGACTGTGATGCAGGCCTTTGTAAAGGAGAATGCTTTTGGATGTATTATACAGAAATAGTGTTTATTAAAGTGTACACTTGTATCATACAATGATATACAATATATATATTTATCAACGTAGATCTGCATATATACAAATGTTTATGTTTACATTGTTATTCATTATTAATATATATATGTATATAAACAAATATATACATATATTATATATATATTTATATATATACATATTGTGATATATACATACATATATTAATGTATATACATGAATATATATATATATATATATATATATATATGTATACATATATATATATATATATATATATATATATATATATATATATATATATATATATATATATATATATCTGGACATATACATGTATAAAATCCATGTTTACACACATATATATATATATGCACACAGGAACATAATCAAGAGTGTATAAACTTTTTAAAAGAAATTGATTTTTTGAAAAATTAATTTACCCATGGGGGGAGGGGGGTATGATATAGTCCTGAAAATATGCCTGCAAAAAGACTGATGACTGTAGGGCCTCTAATAGAATGCCATCTTTATCCGAACACTGCTTTTAACATATACTTAAAAGAGAATCACAGAGAAGAGTATAAAAATGCAGCATCATCCTTAAATTGAGAGACACTAATAATTGACTTATCTGATTTATATGAACCCCTCAGTAGGAAGTGGACAATGGAAAATAGTTCACAAAATGGTACTAGTGACAAATAGTGACAAATAGTGTTACAGTGATTACCTTGCTATTTTCGATAAATATAATAACACTATTAATGTCTATCAAAAACACGTAATGATTTTGTGTTTCTTGTAGAGCTGCTATAATTTTCAAGACCACTTAAATGAGAATAATTATTCATTAACACACAAGTCAAAAGTAGACCTTGGTTTGAAGTCACTAACGTCTGAACTTGATCCATTTTCCTAAGTTGGCTTCATATTGTGGATTACAACCTGACAAAATCTTTGCATCGTCTGTTGATAGATGAAAATACTCCTCAAGAACCCTCTGGTTGACATTCTTATGGCTGCTATTATATGGCAGATTCATAGTTTTTACTGCCATTACATCTATAAACTTTGGGTAATTTTTAGTAAACATTAGAATTACTAGAATTGATTGTTTTATTTTAGCTGTAATAGTTTAGATACATTCGCTGATTTGAACACACTCACTGTTGTAGCGGAAAGAGCCGAAAAAACTGTCGGAGTTCCCTCTGCAATACATCTATGAAATTTTCCATGGCATCAGTTTACAATATGACAACTTTTGCACACACAAGCATAGCCTCAGCAAAGTAGTGAAGGAGAGCATAAGCACATGCAAACCTAGCTCAATAGTTGAAGCTTTGCCAATGTACATGAAAGAAGCAGCAAAGATTAACACTAGAAATTTAGCAAATCATTTTTATTATGTTCTACGTGTATTGTCTTTGTGAATTAGATTTTAATACATTTTTTCTCACAGTTTCTGCAAACTGCCAACTCTGCATTTATGCTGCCTTGCCTATATTGTACTTTAGTAATAAAACTATTTTTTTATGTTTACCACCTCCTTTATTCAATTTAGTCATTCTAGGTTAAAAATGTTCAATACTACATCATTGTTGATTAGCGATTACTCATTGTATGTGTGGTTAGACTGTTGACATTTAGAACCAAATAACAGAATAGGTTAGATGCTTGAAGAACTAATCGCTTTCACGGGGAAAAGTAAGTTTGGATGCAGGGATTGAAGGTATTGGACAATATTTTGACCTTATGTTACAGAGTGGCCTCACTGCCCAGTTTGAAAGAGCTGAACCTCTCTTACAGTAAAATGGATTCTGCTAGTCCAGTTGTCATCGAACATATGGATTCACTAGAGAAACTTAACATGATGTCTTGCAAGTTCGATAAATCCCAACTCATGTAAGACTGAAATAATATCTCACAGAAAACTTATGCAAGATTATGCCTTGATGATAAACAACACTACATGAAATTCTTTTTTAACGTCTTTGTACGGTTCTGAATGTTTACATTTAATATGTGTAAATAGGAAATTAGGTTGCTTTATTTAAAATCAGCTTATAAACAATAAAAAGTAATGAGAGCTGCACGCCACTTGCTGTTAGTCTAGGACATTACCAATGAAACATTTTAGTAAGAATTATAATGTATGTATAATTTATAGTCTATGTAACTTTAAGTCTCGTTTACTTAACCGCAATCTCTTGGTAGACCTAATCCAGTCTTCCAAGAGTTTTGTCTACAAGCAAGAGGCTAGATCCTGCTTACTATACTTGTTACCAGAGGGGCTACTGCAGCCACAGTCTAGCACCAAGTGCAAAATCGTGCCTCTCCAGCCATGGTTTGCCAATTATTGAGTGGGGAGAGCCTGCCCACGGCTCAATAAAACTAGTGTTGGGGATGAAGAGGACAACCCGTTTACTGCTCGTCTGGTTATTTCTACTGCAGGAGTACAGCCTAGATCCCAGCCAGTACTTTTACTAACCTAATCATAAAATACTTTAGTGTCTACGTTTGGTCCAACTCTAGATCATGTACATAAAGCAGTGCAAAGCCAATTCAATCTAACCTACTATGTACAGAGAGAGTCAGGAATTTTATGAGGTTCACACATAATCAGCTTCGATTTTACTAGAGCAGCTGCATATATGCATCATATTTTACTTTGATTGGCTCAGCTGCATCCTCAAACGATAGCCAATTAGAAAACAAGAAAACAGATGCAGTATTGACTAATTAGAATTCAGTATTTCCAAAACAGCCAATCAGGATAATACTCATAACAGTATACAGTTAGTACTTGAACCGGAAATATAGGTGGACATTTGGTTAATAACGAGTACACAACGTGGCTACCCATGAGTTACTAATGTATATATATATTTATAATGGCGATCTTCGAACGCCGTAACTTGGCATCTACCGGTCTAATTTGAATGTCCTTAGTACCATTAGATAGCTTAGTTTGTGTGTTGTTTGCGCTATATAAATTTGTATTTTTTCAAAAAGGAATGTCTAAGAAATGACCTGCTTTAGCTAACCCACCGATTTTGTTGGTGAAAAATAAAAAGAGAGGGACACCTATAAAATATAATAGATTATGATAAAAAAGGGTATTAACTTTTAGCAATACGATCTTTAGAAGGATTAAAATAAAAGATAGCATATGAGAGTTGTACTACTGATAATAATTAAAAAAAAATATATATATAAGAGAAGTTCTAAACGGTACAACTAGCACAATAGTAAATATTAAATTTAAATCAGATAATAGACGTTTCACAAGTTTTATGTATCACATATTTTATAATTTTGACAGTGAACTTGTCCAATTTGACAAGCAGAGTTTCACTAGAAAGAAAGAAAACAAACCCAGCAACAAACTTATGCCACAATTTATGAGTATAATAATGGTAATTTAAATGTTTTGTTTAGCAAACAAGTATGTTAGCTTGTTCGCTACCACAAACCATATAATAGAGCTCAGCAAAGTATTTGTTCACCCACAGCAGGATAGTGCGACCCTAGTAGGCTTCATACAGTTACAATTATCTGCATACATTTAGGCGGTATAAATTATGTTTACAGTCCTACTTGATTTATATAACTTTATTTCTTCAAGGGATTTTACCACAATATTAACAGTTGCAAGTTTTTCATTACTGTTAGATATGTAAACTTTGGTTGTTTTCTATTAATTATTGAGACCATTTAGAAATGTTTATTTTGTTTTTAGATGTAGTAATTTTAATGAATCGTTCATCTTGGCCACAATCACGGTTGTAGTGAAATTGACCAAAAACCTGTGTAAGCTCAATCTGTGTCATAGTTTTGGCGTCTTGTTGGCATCAGCTTTGTAATAAAACAAATTATACGCGACTCTTTCAAACATTAGATATTAAAAATATGTAATTTAGTCTGGCTAATATAATTAGTTTGATAGCGCAGAAATTAGGGGACTCGATAACAAAACCTTCAATTTTGACCAACTTGGCAAAACATTGAACGGCGTATGAAATAAAACTATAGGACATACTTGACTCCATGCTGAAAATGAGTGTTAATAAGCGAATTGGGCAGTTTAGCAAAACTTTGAAAATTTGTTAGATGAGCTACAAAATACAAAAAAATTACTTAAGTTTTTCAAGATATATTTATAGCAATCAAAGCTTTATCACGGCTAAGAAGCTGTAAAAAAATATTCGTTTGAAAGTCAAACACTTCTGTGTAGATTTTTTACATGTATCAGAAAAGAGAAAATCAACAAAGCAAGCATAGTTATGAAGTTCCGATTATATGTATCCTTTGTAAATTTAAACTTCATCTCATATTTTTGTCACAATTTCTGCCCCCTGCTAATTTTGCATTTACGGTACTATGACTCTATTGTAATTTTTCAAGAAAAGTCATTTTTATTTATTTTGCAGCATTCAATTATTAAGCTTTTCTATTCCAGATATACAATGCTTAAAATGATGTGATTATTGGTTTCCATTGAGTGATTACTCCATATACGCCTGTTCAATGGTAGACCTGTTGAACTAAATTACAAAATATTTAGCATTTTATGTAGAAATGTTAGCTTAAATACAGAATAAATAGCTTTGAGTGCAGAAGTTGAAGTTATTTGACACCTTTTGATCCTTTTTTTACAGAATTTCTTCACTGCCAAGTTTAAAAGAGCTGAACCTCTCTGACAGTAAAATGGACTCTGCTAGTCCTGTTGTCATCGAAAATCTGGACTCACTAGAGAAACTTGACATGCGCAATTGCAATTTCTCTAAATCACCACTTAGGTAGGTGTGAAACAGTTTCACAAAAAAACTTTTGCAGATTTCGGCCGCGTTCTTGAAATCTATCATCTAAGTTTCTGCTTTGAACCTCCTTGCACAGTCTCAGGTTTTAAAGTTGCCACCCGTAAACAGAAAGTTGGAATGCTGGAGAAATAATTTATCTGTACCACACCGAAATCCACTATTCTGTAGTAAGAGACTTGTTCCATATTTCCTAACTCATGTCAGCTCATACAATTTCACTTGTGATGGAAGTTCTTAAAATCAGTTTATCGGTTTTTAAATATGTGTTAGAGCAACTGATTGTTGACTTAATTAATTAAGATAGACTCTATACTAATGTTTTACGGTAAAATACATCTTAGCACCACATTCCAGCCTTAGATGTCACTAAAAGTTTTTTTATTTACGTAATAATTGAAATATGTAGTTAGCACACATTTGCAAATTGTGCATTTGGCTGAAAGTGTCTATTGGTCCCCGCAAAACATTTTTATTACCCAAGGCTACGCGTAGAAAATCTGATCAAGAAAAAAATTAATTGGCTCATAATACATGTATGTATATATGTGTATGTATGTATATATATATAGGTTTATAATATACATATACATGTAAAAACTAGTTCAGAAGTGTGAAAACAAGTTGAAGTCAGAAAAAATGGATTGCACTCAAATAAAAGCATCAATCAAAAATCGACTAGCCAAGCAATTGATAGAATATTTCTGATAGGTTGATTGGAGCCTTTGACATGACTGCATCAAAGCTGCAGTAACTTTCATCTAAATGTAGTGATTACATAAAATAATATGCATGAGAAAGCTAACAGATTTTTTTACAAGCTGATATTTTTTCTATGTAGACAGTTTGCAAATACTTTACATCACAAATCTCAATTTGTTGTAGCTATGATTTATTTTTGTTTTGTAGGCCTTTTTTCATTAAATTTCTTTAATGGATAAATGTAATTTTCAACATTGCTTAAATAGTACCAGCATAAATTTATAGGTTCACAAAAATTATGAAAATAAGTTCGTTGTCGACGATCATTGAAAGTGGAGTTATGAGTTTATGTACACGTGTACATAGTCACTTAAACTTCACTATAACTCACATGCATATTGGCATGCAGCTATAAATAATTACCCATTAGAGAGCTTGAAAATGGTTCTACAGGCAGCAATTTCTACTTCGTAAATCATCTGTGAACGTTTCAGTCAAAATTCTGATATGTCGAAGGTAATACCTTTCAACCACAAAATATGAAAACTAAACACATTTTTAGAACCAATAACTTTGTGCAAATGGCTTATGCAAAATAAATGCACAGTTTCATATGTTTGCAAGGTTATGTCAAGAAAAAGGTTTACCGCCTGCATAAAACAAGCTTAGAAATTTTCTTGATGCCGTGTCGATAAACAGGGCAAGACAATTACTCGACATAGCTGCTGAAACTCTGCCATAACTTTTGGGCAAAATGGCATGAAGCTGAAAATGAAAATGCATCTGAACGCAAAAATATTATCCTAAATACTTGGATTATTTCCGTCAGACAGCTTGTTAAGACTTTACCACCTGAGATCTATTTTTTCGGGGTTATGAATTTGCGCCATCAGATTCTTATTCGTTTTTTGAAACAAAATATTGATGTAACAATTTTGCATATCAACTCATTGCACAAATGAATGTGTGCTTCAGCAAAAAATAATCGGTTTTGTATCCAAATAATTGAGTTGTGAGCCTGTATTCACATATTTGGTGAAGCGACCAAAAACAGGAAGGAACATTTATTATGATCAGAAACAGCAAATTATGGACTGCTAGATTGCAGAACAATATGAGAACCGAACCTTTTGACTAGATATGTGCCCTGAAAATAATGGGGGGCAACAAACAAATATACAGATAACAAATGCAGTCAAACATGGATAACTCGCCCTCGGATAGCTCGAACACATGGTTAACTCGAACGGTTTCTTCGATCCATTCCCACGTAATGATAAATTGCTTTAGATATCTCGACCTCAACTCTGTTAACTCAAACAGTTTTTTGCCCAACACCTACCGAGATGGTTGCTATCGCTTTAAAAAATCACTTTATCCCAACCCATAGAGGTAAACCTCAACTTTTCGTAATTCATAAGCGTCGTTATTACTACCATCGGCAAAATATTTTTGTCAACAACTTTTCTAAAGGTTTGGTGGAATTTGATTTGACCAAACATTCACTTAGCGATGGCCCATCGGAAGCAAGGAAAAGTGAGGTAACTTTCGCATAAACTTCAAGAAAAATCAGCAAAATTGATCTTGGTTAAAATGCTCAAAAGAAAAGGATGCATTTTCTTCTAAGAATTTCAACGACGATCAGGTTTTGCCAATTTTAATATAAAAACGTCCTGGCAATAACATCACCTCAAACAACAAACTGATCCCAAGTGATAGAAAGATTTCTATTATTTTTGATAAAAAAGTTTTAAACTTTACATTAAATACAATTAATTTGAAACAAGCCATTTATGCTTTTGAATTATATTATAGTTTGTATATGTACATGTATCTACTAATAAATAAATAAATTCATGGACGTGTGACATTGCTCTGATAACTTGAGCGCTATGATAACTCGAACACTCTCGCTCGGTCCCGTGAAGTTCGAGTTATCCATGTTTGACTGTACATAACAGATACCTCATACCAATGTGCACTGAAAACAATAGATTAGATAATGACATTGAAGCAATGAAGCATTTGCAGAAACTAAATGAAATGCAATTTGAAACTTTTTTTATTTAGAATGGTAAAGATCAGAACATGACTTGCACGAAGAAACTAAACATACTAGATAATTAATGTTAATCTTGATTTGCTCATTGGTATTGCCATCATCTCTCTGTTGTCAGTACTTAAAAATTCTATATTGCCCTGACCCACCTTTCCTTGGACTATTTGGCAATTGTAATAAATAGAAAAAGTTGAAGCATTGGTTATAGTGTTCTTATGGCTAATCCAGTGTACTCCCATATCTGATCGATTAAATTATGTCGAAACTCTAGGTTAGTTATTTTACAACTGCTATGGATTATATAATCTGTGGTTGCATTGCATACACAGATCTCTAGTAAATAAAAAAAAAACTTTTGTACTATTTCATGGTTTTACGCCCAGCGTTATGATATTGTAAACTTTGATAAGATTGGACAACTCCTAACATTTTTTTTTCCAAAATGGCAGTTGGTTTGAATATTGTATACCCTTTTTATTTTACTTTGCCTGTCTTTAGGACTTCCAAGTTTTTATGCATAGTTGAAATTACAGACATACTTTTTATCTTTCCATTCGCCAAAGTTACTTTCACCAGTAGAAAAGCTAGTTTCTTGTTTTCCCTAGCGTTTCCGTGACACGCTTGAAAAGTTTTTAGGGACCTATTCTGTTTGAACTTGCAGTTCTGCAAACATGACTGTTATTTTTTAAAGGTTCACTGCTAGCTCTAGCGAATTACAAAATTCTTCCATAAATAAAAAATGGCCTAAATTTAAGAAACCATCCTTACTTTCATGATTATGTTGTGGGTGACTCTTTTTCCAGTGCTTTCAGCATACTGTTGCTCATCACCAATGTTCACAGACAACTTGTACAAATAGCCAAATACACCATTGCAGAGAGCAAATAACTTTATTCAGAATCTAGAACTTTCAGATGGAAAATACTGCCTGATGCTGAGCAGTCATTTCCAAGCCTGCAAGCTTTTATCCATAGATGTAAAGTTAACAGGCAGCAAAACAGAAGATAACTAGCCACATATACTAGAAAAACATTCTTTAACTTTAACAAGTCCTTGCCAGCAGGGTTTTTAGAATAGTCTGTAAAATACAAACTGTTCTAAAACATTAAAACCTGTTTCTTGAAATCATTTTAGTATATAATGTCGTAATTAGTAAATGTTTGGTAGACTAGTAAGACAACCAAGTAGGCTTCTTGACAATACCCATAAGCAAAACTAAACCAAAAACCCGCCAAATATCTTTGCCATTGACAGGCATACCAGGTATCACCATCTTTTTGAATGCCATAAATATTTGTTTCATTAGCTATAACATTTATGTTGCCAATGTTAAAAAAGCTTTAAATAATAAAAAAAACATTTATGTCCAGGAATTAGAATTTTTTCCTCTTCCAAGCTGTCATCAAAATGCAACTATTTTTGTTTTAAATCAGCTCCTCTTGAAAATCTGTCATTACTTCCTGTTTCAACGCCAGTCGTTTCATTTTCACTTTCTCAATCTGATTCACTTTTTTGTCTTATTTTTCAGTACCATCATCTTCCCAACTTTTTCTGACCGGAGATCTTTTTTTCACTTCTAAACCTGTTGATGTCTTTATCTAAAAATTCTTTTTAGCAGAGCTAAAAAATCTTCTGTAATCATTATGAATAGCTTTTCACAAAGAAAGATCAAATGTTTGGCACATTTTTCAAACATGTGTAATAGGAGTTTTTATAGTTTTAAAATAGTACTACAAAGCCTACCAAAATCGCTCAAGTTTTTAAATATTAATGTTAATGCTATTTTTCAAATAAATCAAATTAAAAAGGTTTATCGAAAACTAAATTCTGTCAGAAATTTATGGCATCAAAATGCTGAGACCATGCTATTATGTTGACGCTCGTCAGAATTAGCCTGCTAACAGTTAATTGAAATCATTTTATTAGTTTCATGTATCACATGTTTTATAATGTGACAATGTATTTGTTGAATTCGACAAGCAGGGCTTTGCCAGGGGGGTGACAAAAACATAAAAAACTCACCCTAAATAACGAAATTCACATATTCTAAATTTAATGTCTATATCTATGATGTGATATATTTATTGGTAGCTTTAACCACTTTGATAAATTTTTTTTTTCTCAAACATGCTCTTGGCTAGAACGAAGATGATATAAAACGCAGTATGAGTTCAATATGCAACAAACTCATTATGTTTTTTGGCATCGGCTTTATGAAAAGACAGCTTAAACGCACCCTTTATAAATATCAGATTCTAAAATATAATTATTATGTAATTAAATCCCATTAAAAATAATTTAGTAAATAAACAGTTAATGCAATCATTAGAAACTTCTAGTCTGGTCCAGCTTGTTTCATGCCAGGCTAAAACTCATTGTTAACTCTTGTCTACAGTGAGCCAATATCGTGTATTGGCAATCGCGGTAATATAAGTACAGACTCTGAGCCGACGAATTGGCTAATTAGTGGGTTTTTATTGTTTTATTAAAGAACTTACGAATTAGCTAAACTAATCAAATTTTGTCTCCAACCAAATAACTTTGTTGCCAATCAAGGCAAGTAATTGAAAGCTTTTTTGTTTAGCAATTCCAATATTATCAGTCTTCAAACAGAAAAAACAGATCGTTATTATTATTTTGCGAAGATTCGGAGGCATCCCACACTTTGCAAATATCTATAGAATTTTTTTTTAAATAATATGCGTTTAACAGTTAAACAATATTTGCACTGCTTCTCTAGATATCGCATAACAACTAGAAAAACACTGATTTTTTTAAAAATCGGGTTGAATAAATTTGAATTAATTAATTTGAATTAATTCTTCAAATTAATTTGATCAGAAGAGCAAGTTTTGTGCATTAGAGAAAGAGTTAATATGCGACATGTGCAGTTTTTAATAAATTGTAAATCTTTGTCATTGTACGTGAAAGAAGCTGTAATAATGAAGTGTAAAAATCAGCAAATCATTTTTATTAAACTCTAATTATATGCAGTTTTTGTAAAATTAAATCCATTCGCAAGTTCTTGTCACTGATTCTGCCTTTTGTAAATGCGGTATTTACGCTGTTTCATCTCTTCTGTAGTTTAGCAATAAAACTCATTTTCTTCGATACTTTTAGCATGTCTTTTATTCATTTTAGTCTTTCTATATTTAAAATGCTCAATATGACATGATTATTTATTTACATTAAATTAAACTTTGATTTTTGCTCAATACACACCTGATTGAATTGTATAATCAAATAAAATCATGTCATATTCTCATAGAAATGTTTGCTTCAACATGCACCAAATAACTTTGAATGCAGAAGTTCAAGTCATTGGATTATTTTGAACCTTTTGTTATAGACTTTCTTCGTTGCCAAGCTTGAAAGAACTCAACCTATCTTACAGTAAAATTGATACGGCTAGTCCTGTTGTCATTGAAAATTTGGATTCACTAGAGAAACTGAACATGCGTCTTTGCCAATTTTCTGAATTGCCAATCAGGTAGGTCTGATATAGTATCACATAAAACTTTTGCAAGACTGTAATTTTGATGAATATGACTGCCTGAGGTTCCTCTTTTACCCTCTATGTATTGCCCTGAATGTTTAAACTCAAGACCTGTAAATAGGAAATCAGGTTGCTTTAACAACAATGAGCTGGTACTGCTTCGTTATCAACTATATCTTAGGAAAAGACTTGTCCCAGCACAACAAACCCATTTCACTCTGTGATAGACTTCTTTTTTAAATTAGTTTCTAGCTTTTTTTAGTTTGTGTTACAACAACCAATTATTGACTTCAATAATTACAACAGACTTTATACGCTTGTTTTAGGAGTAAGAGCTCCACTTAAAGCAGACGCGAAAGCTGTAAATGTGGTTCAGAGTTACTCTTGATATTGCCAAAATAATGAATTCTACTCGGTTATGCATGAAAGTTTTGCTAGACTAAAAAAATTGTTTTGATACTACTATTAATAAGTTCAGCCATGCAAAAAAATTCATCAGGCTTACAGGTATAAATTAAGTAAGACAGCTACTGTTATTTGAACTTGGTTTTCCAATTATTGAAATTTAGAACTCAAATATATTGCACAAAAAGCCTGTTTTAGCTGCAACATTTAGGAAACATTTTAATGCTTGCAATGATATATTATGTTTAAAAATAGTTATTAAATGAATACTTGCTTTCAAATCTAAAATTAAAAAAAAATCTGGTTTGGTCGTCACTGTTATCATAATTCTCCCAGACATGCTCCTTGCCTCTGCATTCCCCATACCTGAACGATTTGGCTGAAATGGTTTGATGTGGCTATGTCACCCTTTCTGGAACTGCTGAACCTGTTTCTTTAGCTGAGACACCAGGACTGAACAAGCTAGTCAATGGTCTAGTTTTGCAGTTGTTATCGCTAAATTAAAAATATTCTTCCTCTTTACACCAGGCAGCAGTTTTCTAGCTCGATCATCCCAGATGAATCCCGGATATTCTTTGGCCTGTGGTTGATTCCAAAGATTGCACCATACCATCTTTCTTGAAGCTGGGTCGAAAAGTTTGCTCTGTTGTTTTTGGTTCACCGCAGAAAATGAAAAGAGCTCCCAATAGGAAGTCAAAAATGCTTAATTATAAGTTTTATTCACATTTATTATTTTCAACGACTAAAAACAAAAATAAATACACGTTATCAATTTCCACACAATTATTTTTTCCATCTACAGAGGAGGTTTTGATATGTAGTTACCAATGATTCAGACTTTTCACATTATTAGATTGTTACTAAAATATCGACATGCTCATGACAGTGTTTTGCAGTGGAGGGGCAAACTGATTATGATATGGTTCATCTAAAACATTTGTTTTACTTGTGCAGTTTCAATAAACCATATGGTTGATTTCATATAATATTAGTTTTATGAATATATCTCCTGTAGTGATTATAAGAAATTGTAGTATCTCCTACACAAAAAATATGTTATAAAATAATCTACTTTTTGCTAACGATTTTAGGTAGCAAACAAGATCATAAATTGTCTTAGCCTTTTTTGACTGGCCACACATAGCTGTGACTTCCCCTAATTGCAAACCTGCTTAGCAGGACAACTTCAACTAATGACAATGATGTGAGCAAGTAGCTATACTTTTTTTCCAATTTTACTGGCACAATTAATAAATATGTGTTGGGTAGCTAAAAAGACTTTGTTCAAGCTGAAATATTTTCCTTGCAGTTAACATATGAGATTCTATAATCGGTTTTGCAGTTGGTTAGAGCCATACTTTTTGACTTACGAAATGATAAAACCTTTTGAGTAAGTTTAACAATAGTGGATAAAGACTCATTGCACTCATTGATATGTCGGATACAATATGCACCTAAATTGGCTTTTTATTTACAATATCAACTTTGTTAGCAAGGTCTATTAATAGCAAGTTCAGTTCAGATAACAGCCACTGTTTATTAAACAACAGTCGATGCACCCTCAGATTATAATTCTATATCACAAATGCCCAATATTTATTGGTTTCACAATAAGAATAATTTTATTAACCATACAAATATTGAAAGTGAACACAAAGAAATTTTATTGAAATAAACCATGACTATAATGTTTGAAAAAACTGCAATAAAAGCAATCAAATAATCTTATTTCGTATTTATTGGGTCTTGGCATCAATAACCAGCAAAACTCACAATGTTGCCTTTTCTTTTAGATTTGCTTCAATGACCACTCTGAAACAATTAGACATTGGTGGCAGACAACTGGATTCCGTGTTTCTGGTCGGCATAGACGCTTTGGTATCATTAGAAAAGCTTGGCTTATACAATTGTGACCTGACGAAACTTCCATTCAGGTCAGTCTATAAATAAGCTCAAGGCAACTTTTTGCCACTATTTTATGGTGATGAAACCTGCTTTTGTTTTGGTGTATTTCATGCACATCGTTCTATCTGATTGAAATATTTAATGTGTATATATATTTGATAATTTAAACTTCAAATGCATATATATTATTACTAGCCTTAATCAGGCCTGACTACACTGTAAGTTATAAAAATATTTGCTACTCTATAATTCATTTACATTATACTACTTTATTCCATTCAGGTTAACTTGAACAAAACTTTTCTTAATTCACGATACCACAAGTAAAGCTTCTTTGATGACATTAGTTTTTTTAAAGCAAAATAGACAATCAAAATTTATGGGGTGCAATTAACCAATGAAAATCTTACAGCTACATCTGAAAAGCCTATCATGTAAAAAAAGAATATATGTATCATATAAAAAGAATATATATATATATATATATGTATATATATATATATATATATACTAACTGCGCCAGCCAGCATTGCCTGTGTAATAGAAGAGTCTTTGGAAAGAAAATTCGTTTGTATTTAACATATAACGACATTTGCCATTCAAACTTTCAAACTACATATCATGAGAGAAGTGTGTCGTGTAGTTAAATAAATTAAGAGAAAAATAAAAACAACTGTAAAGGTTTTAAAACTTTGTCAAACAACTGTACCTTTCAAGCAAGTAGCCTTGCATATTGCCAATGGATAACTCCACTAAGCTAATTAATAAGGTTAGGCTTCCAATGACGGTAAGCCATGACTTACCATTCTGCATTGTTGTCTGCATTGTTGTCCAGCTCCATTGTTCTAATAATAGGTATAGCCGGAAAACCAACAGATATACAGATATATGACGACATACAGACGGACTTTGAGAAATATATATATGTATATGTATACATATATATATATATATATATATATATATATATATATATACAGACAAACATGGATAACTCTCCCACGGATAGCTCGAACACATGGTTAATTCGAACGGTTTCTTTGGTCCGTTCCCACGTAATGATAAATTGCTATATATAACTCAAACTCAACACTGTTAATTTGAACTGTTTTTTTGCCCAACGGCTACCGAAACGGTTGTTATCGCTTTAGAAAATGACTTAATTCAAAGCCATAGAGCTAAACCTCATCTTTTCGTAATTCATAATCGTCGTTATTACCACCAACGGCAAAATATTTTTGTCAATGACTTTTCTAAAGGTTTGGTCAAATTTGATTTATACTGCTATACGAGGAATAGCACAGGCTAGCCGGGTCAAGCTTGCAAGGATTTTCGCCACGCACATACAAAACAAAAATCGCATGATGTTTTTGTTTTGTATGTGCGTGGCAAAAATCCTTGAGTGCGTGGCGTAACCCAGCTAGCCCGTGATGAATAGTTTTCCGACGTTGATTCCATGTTGAATCAACGTTGGAATATTGAATGTTTAAAACGTCCTAAAAATTGTTGTAATTAAACGTATACGTTGTCTTAGCTACAAAACACTATTCATCGTTTGACCTAAACACAGAATACGTGTGTACATTCAATAAGTATCTATTAAAAAAGCGTGAGTGATATAGAATGTACGTAAAACCTCGTAAAACTTCTAATTGAACTGCCTCGGAGTGTTGCTCTTAACGAATCCCAGGTAAAGTAAGGTAATCTTTGCATAAACTTCAAGAAAAAATGGCAAAATTGATCGTGGGTAAACCCCCAAAAAAAAAGTCTTTTCTTTTGAACATTTCAACAACGATCAAGTTTTGCCAATGTCAATCTAAAAAAACGTCCTGGCAATAACATCACCTCAAACAATGAACCAATCTCAAGTGATAGAAAAATATCTATACTTTTTGATAAAAACGTTTTAAACTTTACATTAGAAGCATTTAATTTGAAACAAGCCATTTGTGCTTTTGATTTATATTATAGTTTGTATATGTACATGTATCTACTAATAAATAAGTAAATACATGGACTTGTGACAGTGCTCTGATAACTTGAACGCTCTGATAATTCGAACACTTTTGCTCGGTCCCGTGAAGTTCGAGTTATCCATGTTTGACTGTATATATATATATATATATATATGTATATATATATATTTATATATATATACATGTATATGTAGACATACATATATAGCGTAAAACATTTAATTGAACACCACCTATATTTCAATGCTACCTCCAATTGACCGCCATTCTCAGAAAAGGTTTGAAGAATAGGCCGCCACTCTTCAGTTGAACGCCACTTCCATTTAACCACCATTTTGACATTATTTGATCTTCCCGAGCCCATATTTTCAACTGATCAGTACAAACTTGTACGCATTATTGTATTAATAACGTATTGTTTATATCAATATCAGTTAATTTCCTCGTTGTCCAAATTTAACAGTTTTTGTTAATACTTTGAAAGCAATATCGCAGCAATGACCAATAACAGTCTCGCACTAGTAGTAGCTCTCTGCTCAGTGCTGTCTCTGCTTCAAAGTAGCCTATACATATTAAAAAACGACTTAATTTTACGATAGTAGATTAACTTTCAAAGCAGCGCTATAGAAATAATTACTTTTTCAGGCTAATAGTGGTTTTTGTTTAACGTGGTCCTGATGCTATCCCCATGTTTAAAAAACCATTTAAATCTACAAAGTTAAATGGGACATGGATAGCAACATCATATAACTAATAACTATTTCAGACTAATAGTAGTTCCCTCTTTAACGCAGTCCTAATACTTCGAAGGACATGCATATAAAAATGGTTCAAAAGTTTTGGACCTAAGGTTATACGTTTAGTGACCAAACTTTCACTAATGCCTCAGTGCTAATTGCCGCATCTGAAATTTTTGCTTTGCCGGAAAAGTATTTGGATGCTAATCCCGACTGCTTCAGCAGTGCAAAAAAAGAATTGAAGCCAGAAGTTATTGTTGAAGGTATTGAACATCTAAAAATGTTTACTCCATTGAAAACAACAATCAGAATGCAGCTACCTGAGTAAACAATAGAAATATTCATTTTGTTTTAAAACGTGGATTTTTGTTTCTGCATGTAATATAAGTGTTTTTCATTTATGTCACTCCCTCATGAACATATATCTGTTTCTTTCGATTGATTATTGTTGTATAACTGCTAAATATGCAAATTTATTGCATGTTATTTAATAGCATTTTGCGGCTATCTTAGCATGGCTTAAAATTGATTGATGCTCACAACTCCACTTCTATTGCACATAAAAAGCTAGTTTTATCTGTGAAATGCAGCAAATATATCAATGAGTGCATTGAGTTTTTATGCAAGATTGTTATGTTTTGACATAAAAAATGTTCCTTCAATTTTGAACTAAATAAAAAATGAAAATACAAAACAAATTGCAGAGAAGGACACAGGCTATAATATCGTCGTACGTCAATTGCAAGCAATAGATGTCAACTGGTAGATCTATACATTGGTTTCTTGATGCATATTTGTTAAAAGATCTTTGACAAGTTAAATGTAAGAAGGCATATTTATTGCATCCAAAATGTTTAATATCGGTCCGCCGAAAAAATAAGGCAAAGGATTGGCAACATACGCTTTCCCCGTAATATGGCTCAATTTATCTTCCAAAAACTCTGACACGTTATTTGAAAAATAGACCACCAGCCTCTATTTGAACCCTCCCTCCAATTGACTGCGACCATAGCAAAAGGGTTTAAAAATAAAGTCCTATGACATTCAATCAGAGGTTTCAAGGTACATATCATTTTTTGCCGAGTCAATTTTTTTGTCCTTACAACACCCCTGTAAAATGTTTTTTTTTTATCAAAGGAACTTGATAATGATGTTGGATGAAAAAAATCTAAATGAGACTGAAATATTTTTTCTAATACTGTGTGTAGGAATTAATTTCATTTTTCTATGTTTTTACTTGGAAACTGCCTTTAGTAACATTGCCATGTAGATGCAGAAGTTTTAATCCAAAGTAGTTGCATTGACATACTTTGTTGCATTCAATAAATTCATCAAAATTTATTGAGTGATATTTAAATTTTACTTTTATTGATTCACCAGTCACTATATCATTCAGACACCTAGCCACTGTTACATTGCACTGCTACAAATTGAATGGTTACATTGTTTTGAGGTGTGGCTGCTAGTACCTTGTACTGGATCTATTTATGACCGACGAACCCTTCTTTTACCTTTTTATAGCTGCTTTACTAAAAACTAAACTACATGATATGAGCAGTAGAATAATATATCTTCCTAGGAATCTTTGTAGTGGTCTTTACAGGAATATATTCGACTTTAATTGTTACATACATGTATATTATGGTTATCTATGCCTGTTTGTTACAGCTTTAGTTCCCTGACCAATCTGAAAGAATTGGATGCCAGTTCGAATAAACTGGATATGCATTCACTGGCTGGAATGAATAAGCTGATGTCATTAGAAAAGCTAAACTTGCATTCTTGTGACCTTAATAAACTTCCATTCAGGTCAGAATGTGTAGAAAATCTGTATAGTCCAGTGCCTGTGATGCTGAATTGTTGAATTTTTTCAGTCTAGAAAACCAAATGCAGAACAGGGTTAAACTGTTCAAAAAGATAGCTGTATTGTATGTCTTTGAAATTCATTTTGTAGGGATGGCTAACCTTGCCAATACACAATAAGCGTCAAATTTATTTGCGGCGGCATTTGCCATTTACACCTGTATTGTGTGCGTGGCAGTCTAAGGTGACCTAAAGGCTTTTAAACAATTATTTACCTTTGTTTTATATACAAGTTGATTATATCAATGTACTTCATACCTAGTCACTGAACTATGACACATTCGAATAGATGCATTACGCTATTAAATTTATTTCCTACAAACGCAAGGGAGACAACTTCAACAAATAAAGGTGGTTTTTATTGAGAATTGATAAATAAAAATGCATAAATATTGATAACTTGGTTATAGGATTTATTTATCAAGCTGTACTACCGTCGTTTCCTAGGTAATAAAAAAGTCTTTTGACAGAAAATTTATTTTTATTTAACATACCGTATACAACATTTACCATTCTAACTTTTAAACTTCATATCATGAGAAAAAACTGTACGCAGTCCATAGAAATGAAGAGGAAAAAAAACCACTGTAAAAATTTTCCAGATTTTTCAAAGAACTACACTTTTTAAATTTCATATAATGAAATCCGTGTTATGTTGAAATAAATTAGGAAGAAAAACAAAACTGTAAAAGTGTTTAAATGTAAATGTGAAATCATAAGCAAGTAATAGCTAAATATAATCTGTTTAGCTATGAAAAATTAATACCATTAAATGGTTACATTAAAAGATCCTTTGGACAGAAAATTATTTGTATTTAAAATATAACAACATCTGCCACTCTAACTTTTAAACTACATATCATGAGAAAAGTGTTCTGTGTAATTGAAATAAATTAACATAGTTGCAGCAAGTTGCAACTAGTGCTCGGAATTAGTAGTTGGAAATTTCAAGTGAATGAGCTTAAACTGCAATTATTAGTATTTAGCCATCAAAAATTGCTAAAACGTGAGGGCGACTCAAGTGCCCAGTTGCTCCAGGGAATACGGGCATGTACGCACTACTTTCTTTAATCTCGGCAAACCGGAGCACTCATAGTGTAACAAGGCTTAGTATTTACGAAATCATGACTGCGCGTTGCAAAAAAGTACAACTGTATTTTTAATATTTTTTACTAGAAATGGCAAGTTTTCAGTTTCCAAGAGCTTTAGTTTAGTTAATTTATGCTACACTAGCTGCATTACCTGCCTACAGGAACAGATTCACAAGCAGCATAAGGTTTATTGAGAGTTGTCTTTCATATTGTAAAACAACCCCAAATATGCAGTCTACTGAAATTGTTGTCCAGATCAGAGTATGCATGCACAGATACACGTCAATGTTGGGGAGAACAATGAAAATCTGCAATGTGTCTCACAGCTAGATGCGTGTAAAATCTAGTAAATATTTTAGATTCATGTGTCTAGACCCATGCATCCGTTCATACCCGTCTATATTTGCTGTTGACGATCGCGCCCTTTTGCTGCTGAGCCTCTGCTTCGGCTGACCAGTCTTTACCTGCCGAGCAATTGACAATTGCGTTTTTGCACTCACTTTGCGATCAATGGCTTCACTCTCGCAATCAATCGCCTTGCAATCAATCGGCCTGAACCCACCTCGTTATCAATCCCCTTGCTCTCTCCTCGCACTCAAATGCCTCGCACTCAATCGCCACGCAGCCGCCTCGCACTTGCCTCGCAATCAATTGCCTCACTCTCGCTTTGCAATCAATCACCTCGCACTCGCCTTGCAATCAATCACCTTGCACTGGCAACCTATCGTCTCGCAACCAATCGCCTCGCACTCGCAATCAGTTGCCTAGCACTCAATCGCCACACACTCGCCAACTCATTCATCTGGAAAGCCGTGCCTAGAGACTCTTGCTGTACTTGGGGCAAAAAAGGTCTCCTGCACATCCCTGAGTGATGCCACGGCCCCAAGCCTAGCTAGGCTACCCGGCGTTGCCCGGATATTACAAAAAGTCTTTGCACAGCAAATTGATTTGTATTTAACATATAACATCATTTGCCATTCTAACTTTCAAACTACATATCATGATATAAGTGTTGTGTGTAGTTGAAATAAATTAAGAGAGGAAAGGAAACAACTGTAAAGGTTTTAAAACTTTTTAAAACCACTACAACTTTCAAACTTTATATCACAAGGAAAAGGTTTTGTGCAGGACAACTGATTTAAAAATAAATCAAACAACTGTAAAGGTTTTTAAGCAAATGTAAATTTAATATTTCATAACTTTCAGCGACCTATATATTTTGATGTCGTATAGTGGAACCTCAGTTCTTGAACATAAACAGTTCCAAAATGTAGTTCGAAAACCGAGTGGTTCGATATCCAACACAGTTTTTCTCATTAAAATGAAAATTAATAATTTAAATTTTAACCCGTTCCAAGGCGAGAAAGCCACTTGGGTAAAGTATTTTTTCCACATTTTACACCATAAGCTGTGCGGGTACCCAGGTAATAATAAAGTCTTTGCACAGAAAATCTATTTGTATTTAACATATATAGCACCATTTGCCATTCTAACATTCAAACTACATAGGTTACATGAGAAAACATGAAGGTAACCTATCATGAAAAAAGTGTTTTGTGTAGTTGAAATAATTTGAGAGAAAATAAAAACAATTATATAGTTTATCAAACATTGTCAAACAGCTGTAACTTTCTAACTTCATACCATGAGGAAAAGGTTTTCAGCCAGTCTAATAAATTAAAAAAATAAAACAATTGTAAAACGTATTAGATGTAAATTTCAAATGATTAGCAAGTAATAGCTAAATTAAGACGGTTTTGCAACTATTACAATAAATTATAATACGGTAACGATACAATTAATACAAATTGAGAAAACTAAATAAAATTTTTGAAAATGTTGAATTAATATTAACAATTCTTGCATAAAAGTGTGTGTAGAAAAATTTACTGTTCCACCAACAGCTATCCATTAAAACTCTGAATATGACGATACTGGTACGACGAGATGTTATGTAGAAATATAATATTGTAGTGTCTTTGTCTGATCGAAGGGGAGAGAATCTACATTGTAGATGCTATTGCTACTCAAGATAATACAATTGTCCGCGAGAACAGTAGTGACCTTATCAGTGATTTAGCAAATGAACCTTAAGAAAAGCCAGAAATAGAGGTTTCATAGAGTTAATAAAACTTAATCACCAAATTCTAATATCGAGAGAGTCTATTGTCGATATCGTTTTGCCGAAAACAATTTAGCCTTATTACGTCGAGGACAAAAAAACATCGCGCGTCATGAACTAAAAGAAAGCCATAGAGTTGCAATTATTACGTCATTTTTGTTTGAAAACGGCAAACGATGAATAGGTATGTATAGAGGCGCACTAACCGGAGATTCTTGTTAATGCGCCCTAGATACCTAGTAGCAACTAATAGTCCATAAAGTACTGTACTCTATAAAGCGGACAGACAGATAGATAGACAGATAAACAGATAGACAGATAGACAGATAGACAGATAGACAGATAGACAGATAGACAGATAGACAGATAGACAGATAGACAGATAGACAGATAGACAGATAGACAGATAGACAGATAGACAGATAGACAGACAATGATTGCTGTTTATTTAGTAGATTAATCATTTTGAAATAATCAAAAAAACTTCTGCTGGCCGTTTTCTGCTATTTTGCAATTCAGTATCACAGGCACTAGACTATTAGATCGACATGGTAGGTTTTCATGCTGATGCAAATTGCCTTACTTTTGAGTAAACAAATTCTAGCATAGATTCTATAAACATTTTTTTCTAAACTGTTTCAGTGCTCAAAATTGTACACCCTTATATATCATTTGTTCTAATTAGAGCATATAAACCCTCAAACAAAATATATTGGCCAATGATATATTTATAATTCTGTTACATATTGTTGGGATGCAAAATTCTACGGCAATGTAACTGCAGCCTTGAGATGCTCATGAACAATTACAGAAACACAGCATGATGTGACATCCTGGGGTTACTCATCCGCTAGAATATATTAAAAAGCTTTGATACATGTATGTTGCATACTTAATTTATCTCAGTTTGTCCCTACTCAGTTTGTCTTTTCTCAGTCAAGCCATAATAATAAATACGAAACAACTGGCTGTCTTTTTGGCTTTATCCTTCTCTCCTGAAATTTTACCCAAAGGCATAAAATTAAGATTTACAATAACCTTTAACTATTAAATCTGGGTTGTAATCTAAAAAACCAATTTGAAATGGCATACATGTATATTAGTAGCACCATCAGTGGATCACATCCGGTAGACTACTTATATATTGTAATACTTCATTCCTAAACAACCAAAAGTTAAAGTATATTTGTCTAGTTCATGTGCAGATATTGAAACCATATCCATGGTTACCGATTTAACCCTGGCTATGCTTATAAACATCAGTCACCTTGGTGAACTTTGTCTAACAACAGAAGTTTTTGAAAATTTTAATATAATTGTTTAAAAACTATTCATAATTCCAAAATATTTAATAAAACCCTTGTAAAAAGCTAAAAAGGAACTGAAAAGTCTCAAAATATAAAAGTATGTTTTCACAGTTTCTCTGCTAAAGCCTTAAAATTTAATGATTCTACAATCCTCTCAGAGTTTTTTTTATAGCATCGCAGCCATTGAGCACATGTTCATAATTTTTTATGATTAAAAATGGCTTGCAAGATTCTAGTCACTATCATTTAAATCTTTATATGCATCACGACCATCTATCACACACCAACAATCGAGTAGTATCAATTTTTTGTGGCATCATTCCAGTAAACTTTTTCTTTTATCAAAGAAAATTGATAAAAATGTTTGATGAAAGAAATTCTGAATGGGAGTAAAATCAATGGTCTCATATTGTGTGCAAGAATGAATTTTGTTGGTCAATGCTGTTACTTAAAAACATCCTTTGAAAACAGTGCCATGTTGGTGCAGGCGTACTGTCGGTCAGGGTTTCTGACGCGCTCTACACAAGGCCAGTATACTGGCAATCAGTATTCTAAGGGGAAGTTAAAGTAATTTATCTTAAACAAATTGCATCAATATACCTTTGCTGTGGTCAATTAGTATATTGATATTTATTTAATGATATTTATATTTTATTTCTATCATTTCACTAGTCAAAGTTTTGTAACTTTTTTATGACTTGTTAAATCCATCACATCTGAAATGTTAATGACATGTATGAATGTAATGAAATGTGATAAATAGTTTTTGACTGATGATAGTTGTTTTTCAAAATCCAAAAAGTGATATTGTGATGTCGTTTCATATAATTTTTTTAATTAAAAACACAACTCTCAATAATAGGATTACACTATACTTATTATTTTTTTTATTATAAGAGTGATTATCATTCATTCGTCTGTTCAAAGCCATGCAGAGACCGTTAAAAAAAAGATTGCTACACAAATGAGTGGGACCTTGGGCATCAGGTGCCAAAGAAAGCACACCACCATTATATTTTTCAGTCAGCTTGTCACCTTATGGGATAATTATACTTGTACTGATTACTCATGACGTTTTCTTACAGTATTTTGGAATGACAAGCACACCAGTTACAGAGTGCTGTCTGTGACATTCATTTGAGTTTGTACCTACCATCATGAGTATTACTATATTTAAATAAGTGCAAAGATAGTTTATACTATTGAAATTAAACTTAGCTTCAAGTAAGGGTTTAGTAAGCTAATTTCATTTTAGTTAAATTCAAAATTTATGTTATCTGTCTGTTTGAATGGTAAGAACTCACTATTGCATTTTTTGCACAGAGTACGTTGTAGTGTTACATTTTATGGCACATCATAAACACTAAATAAACTAAATACATTACAGATAATGTAGCTAAACATAGCTACTAAAGTCAGCATAATATTTTGTTACTAATTTTTAATATGTATAGTACTTATATTAAACATTGATGATTTCCATCAGGGTTCTCTTGCATTTGATAATCACTATGGAATTCAATATTTGTCGATACAAAATTTTTGCCTCAAGAACTCAACACTGGAATTAAATTAGTTTGGCAAAGGTCCACTGCTTTGAGATTTTTACAAGTAATCCTATCACTACGGTGGCAAATTTTAATGAACAGTATCAAACTGTATCAGAGCTGTAAATTATGCCATAACTTGATTTTATAAATTGAAATGCTTGTTAATTATATTTAAACTGTAATGTAACAAAAGTGGTTCAATTTACTTTAACATGTTTGGAATTATATGTTTTATTTTCATACAGAGAACACAAACAATAAAAACAAAATATATTTCAAAACAGATTACCATGGCACCAGCAATGAGCAAAAGAAGGTTTCTGTTTAAACTTCATTTTTAAGTTAATTTTAATTATATCGCTTAAATTAGAATCAAATAAAATGTGGGACCATGAAAATTAAAAATAACTCTTTGCTAAATTACAGATGTAAGAATAATGTGATTCATACTTTAATAATTTCCAAATCTGGTAGTTTTAACACAAATTTTTTTACCTATATGTATACGTTGCATATTTCCATCAATATTTTGAGGCATAGCAGCAAATAAATTGTGCCAAATTCCTTTATGAATGAATAACCCATACTCAATTTTTTATAACTGCTTTTCTAACAACTACTTGATACGATAAGTAAAATAGTATATCTTTAAAGGAATTAATCTGGCATGATTGACCACTGTTGCAGATATTATGGTTGCCTATGAGTGTTTTTTACAGGTTTTATTCACTGACCAACCTGAAAGAGCTCGATATCAGCGGGAATAAACTGGATTTCGTTGCGCTTGCCCGTATGGGAGAGCTGGTGTTATTAGAGAAGCTCAACTTGAGTTCTTGTGGCCTGACGAGACTTCCATTCAGGTTAGTTTCTATATGAACTCTGTAGAGCAAAATAGTAGGAAGTTGCTGACAGAAAGCTCAATTACTTATCTTGTTGGGAAAAATTTTTTGTATGAGACTCCATGTAAATTTTAGTGAAATTTTACATGAAAAAAATTTTATGTTGTACATTGTACGTTGTACATTGTTGTACTGTTGTACACTGTTCCTGAAGAATATTATCACTGTTCATCATAATTTTGACCTTAGAAATTATGGTTAGCTAAAGTAATTCTTGTGTATTCAGTTTCTTTAATATTCATGAACTGCAATATAATTTAAGAAAAAATATACTATGTGCAAAATGTAAATTAGCAAGTTTTTACCTTCTAGAAAGAATTAGTATTAATACCTGCACATCCACTGAAAGATAATCATTTGTTCATTTAGAGTGGATTGTGAGAGAAGTACTAACCTAGATATGCAGGCTTCCTAGTCTCATGCGCAACTGCTGCTACTAACATATGCCATTTCAAATTGGCCTTCAAGACAAATACTACGCAAATTCCAAATGTAACTAGAATGAAAATCATAAGTTAATGTATTTGGGCAAAAATTCATGAAAAGAAAAATTAGCTGAATTAACAATCCACGGCTTCGTATTTTTTATTACATGACCAAAAAGAGACAAACTGAGCTATATGAAATATACAAAACACTAACACAGTTTAATATATGGTTACAACTCAGTAACCATAAGATGTCACACCACGTTGTATTACCGCATATGCTCATTAGTATCTTATACCTATAATGTGGTCATTTTGTAGCAGAAGTTTACATCCAAATGATACATTTATTAATAACACCAAGTTGTAATATATCATGAGCCATCAATATCTCATTTTAAAGTTTTTTTAATGTTTTAGAAACATAGGATGATATATAATGACATATGACATCCCAAATTTTTGGAGCCTTGAAAAAGTATAGATAATTTATTTAAACTTTACAATGAACTTCATAAAAAAAGATCGCACTAATGCGGAAGCAAAAATTCGTCTGCGTGAAACTTTAGCAAGTCAGTCGACAACATTCAGATAAAAACTGACCTGAAATTAAATTTTGTCAAATAACAAGAGTGCAAATCCAGTTTTTCCAATGACTTCAGCTTTTCAAAACCGACAAGTGAATCCAAATCCAGTTGATTCGAGCTGATATCCAGTTCTTTCAGATTTGTCAATGAATCAAAGCTGTAACAAACATTCATAGATAACAATGAAATTGCTAAAAGTAATCAATTGGGCAAGTGTGTTTCCTATAAAGAGATATAATTTTACTTATTATATCATGTAGTTGTTAGGAAAACAGTAATAAAAGGTGAAGATTGGTTAGTTGGTCATGAAAGAATTTGTTGCGATTTATTAGCAGCTATGCCTACAGATATTGATGCAACCACCCAATGCATACATATGGGTATGATTTTTATCATTAGAGTCACCAGATTTTGCAAGCTATGAAAACCTAAGAGACATTATCTTTTATCGGTAATTCAGCAAAAAGATTTTTTATTTTTATGATACCACATTTTTTTTAATCCTAATATGTACAATATAGTAAATATTAACTTAAATATGAAGTTAAAGTTAAAATCTTATTTTGGTTATTGTGGTTGCAATGGTAACGTGTTTGGAAGTATATTTTACTTTTATCATTATTTTTCTTTTAAAAAGATAAAATATGAAATCGAAAATACTTTTGAGTACAGTAAACAACTTTTGTTACAATTTAAATATGATTCACTAGCATTTTAATCTAGAAATATCAGTTTCATCATAACTAATAACTGATACAGTTTGATGCTGGTCATTGAAAGTTGTCACCGTAGTGAGAAACTCACTTGTGAAAATTTTAATACAGTCGATTGTAGCTATATACTTTAATCACAGTGTTGTGATCATAAGGCAAAACTGTTGTATTAAGGGATGTAGAAACCAATAGTAATTATCTGATGCAAACACTACCAAGTAAAAAACCATCAAAATTTTGTGTACCATACATATTAAAAGTTAGTAACAAAATATAATGTTGACCTTAGTAACTGTGGTTAGCTACAGTAACTCTTGTTTATTCAGTTTGTTTAGCGATAATGAGCTGTAATAAAATGTAACATCTCAATGTACTATGTGCAGAACGTGTCATAGTGATTTGTTTCTTTTTAGGCAGATGCATAACATAAAAATAGAATTGATCTAAACTAATTTTAGCTTACCAATCACTTACTTACAGCTATGTTTTAGTATGTAGTTTACTAAACTTCAACCTTGTCATATGCTAAATTTTATCACCCTTTACATTTTGGTTGGTTTTCGCTTCAACTAATCACAATTAACGTTAAACTGAGAAAGAGCAGGCATCATTTCTCTTTTGTATGTGGTAAAGAAGATGTTGGCAATTTGACAATTGACTTCTTCATTATTCAGAAAAAATTAGTGCATCAACTACCAAAATCGAAATGCGAAACAAATCTGTGTTGATACAGTTTGGTACAAAAAACCGCGTCGCATGTTAAAGAAAGTCACCTTGTTCTATAACGTAAAGGAAAAAATGGTATGGCAGGTCATCGCAACCCGAGACGCGCTGTGGTTACCTCACTACGCCATCCAAACAGCATAACTAATATTTGAAACTCAACATTTCTTGCAATGTTCTACTATAACGACTGGTCCTGAAACATCAATGTTGCTAAATAATTTTTTAAGGGTGAATATCGTATTTTTATTCAATTTTGACTATTGGACTAGTAACTTTAATTTAGAATTATTCCGCTGGTTATTTTCAACAATCAAATAGTGATATACTTCTTTGGCAAATTAAAACATACAAATATTTGTTTTAGTCATCTTTATAAATTGCTCCCTATTGGTTCAATTAGCATGTGTGTTTGTATTTGTTTAAATATAGCAAACTGAAAAAAATAGTTTAGGAACTCAGATTATTGTCACAGGCCACACTCTGTAACTAGTACATTTTTCAGCTCTGGGCACTGAAAGAGGTCTTCATGGCTAATCAGTTAATGCAAAAAGTATTCAAGAAGTAACTGAATGATGTAGTGGTAGTGCAGTTGCTCTGTATCCTGATGCTCTGGGTTCCACTTCTGTGCGTGGCACTCTTTTTACCAAACGCTCTTAGCATGGTTTTAAACAGATGAATAAAAGATTACCGCTCTTTTTATAGAAATGATTATAAATATAATATAATCATATTACCGAGATTTGCAGGTTTTTATTTAAAAAATTGTATGCGGCTACATTAAAATATCATTTATTAGATTAAGATAACAGCTGTTGCTAGTAAAACCTATTTCTCAGATCCTATCAAATATTTAATATTAACGTTTGAATTGTGATGGGCTTAACTATTCATATAAAAAGCTACAATTTTTGACTATTGAATTGGTAAAAGATAGAAATTAATTGTTATTGAATAAACATTGATATGTTTTTTGAATGCATCAAATGTAAATTGGTGCCGTTTTACTTGGACTAAATTTCCATCTACTTTTTCTTGAGAATCTTAGTTGCCAGTATCTTGGCATAGCATAAAGCGTGTCAGAAACCTTGACGGACTATTTACCTGCCTTCACATGACACTAATTCCAAAAATAGTTTCCAAGTAATGGCGTAGACCAATCAAATTGATTCTTGCACATGATATTAGACCAGAAGTTTTACTCCCGCTTTGAGTTGTTTGCATCAAATATTTTTATCTACTTTTTGCAATAAAAGAACAACTTACTGGGATGTTGTCATGACAAAAACTATCTCAACGTGTTTGTTAGTACGTGATAGATGATCGTGATGTCGATAAAAAAGTAAATGATGCTTACTATAACTGTTCATGTCATTTTAGTCAACAAAGTAAAATGAACACTTGCTCATAGAATACAATGTTACCAAAATCCTTTTTAGAGAATTTTAAAATCAGAAGAATTTTTAAAGTTCAACTATTTTTTTATATTGTTTGACCTTTGCTCCATGTTTTTTTTTTGCTTTTTCACAAGTGTTTTAATAAATTTCATTGACTTATGAGTCTTTTGAAACATTTTTATTAAAATCTTAAAAAATCTTTCACTGTTGGAGAAAATTATTATGAATACCAAGATTAGTGATGTTGACGAAGAGGGTCAGAGTTAAAATGGTAAAATGAAGAAGGTTTTAATTTTTACACATCAACTGAACAACCATATTTTTATTTATAATGGTTTAGGAATGAAGTGTTACAATATATATGCAGCGTACCTGATACCATACGCAACAAATGATGTTAACATATGTCATTTCAAATTGTTTAAAAAAAAGCTCCCAACTTTAATAGGTAAAGATTATCGTAAATCTTATGTTATGGTAGTTGGGTGAGGCTTCAAGAGGAAAAATTATAAGCTAAAAAAAAGTCTTTGGTGTATTACTTATTATTACAACATAGCTGAGAAGAGACAAACTGGAAGATATAAAGTATGCATAATGCCAACTCAGTTTAATATAATTTTGTATATCTGCAACCATAGGATGTCACGTCATGCTGCGCTACAGTATGGGTTCATGAGTATCTTATGGCTAGGATGGTGTCAATTTGTTGCAGAAGTTTACATTCTAATGACGTATGACAATATTTTGAATATATCATGAGCCTATATATCCCATTTTACATTTTTTCACATTTTAAATAAATAAGATAATATATAATGATATAAGAAAGGTTTAGAGTGGTGAAAAAGTTGAGAAATTTATGAAATTTTAATTATGAAAAAAATGGTTTGTATCCAAATATCATTCAGTTGATCATTGCAATAAATGCGAATATCAGAAGGTATGGATTTAGTTTAAATAAGAAAATATCAAATTCAAACTATCCAAGCAATTATTTAACTTTTTTGTTCAAGGATTGTTGATTTTTTTTTCTCTATGTGCTATACAATGTAACTATATATCTTAAAAATTGCAACTATAATATACCTTACTTTATATAAGACCGAATATCTAATATATTTTCGATTGCACAGAAAGACGGCAGAATTTAAAAAAACTAGAAAAGTTACATTCCACTTTTGACCAAACTTGCAAAAAATTATAAATTCCACAAAAATATATGATTTTGAGTTATTCTGAGTCAATTGCCACAAACAAAAAGGTGACCTTCCAATTTCTAATAAACTTTTAAAAAGTTTGAGTTGTGCATAATATGACAGTTTTGAGCATTCTATTTATACCCACTTGACGAAAAAAAAGTCATGCCTGAGTTCTAACAAACTAGCCAAAAAGCCTTACATTGGTGTAATTGGATGCTTTCGAAGACTTTTTGCCATATTAGCTAAAACAAAAAAGTCTCCTTCCAAATTGCACTAAGCTTGCTTAACTGCCTCACTTCAGCATAATTAGATAATTTCAAGCGTTTTATACCAAATTGGCAAAAATTAAAAAAAATGATTTGCATATTTTAATCAAGATTGCTAGAAAGCCACAATTCAGCATCATTCGATAATTGTGAGCAGCTTATACCAATTTGACAAAAACAATAAAGGTACTAAACAAAATTGGCACAATTAGAGGAGCGACTTTTTTAGACCGAATGAAAAAATATTAAAAAATTTGTGCCTATAAAACTTAGCAAACATTTGAATGAGTTCTTTAAATCTTTATGTAATACTTTTGAATATTTGTGGTTATCTTTGTTATTAAGTATAACATTTTTTATAAACTGTAATTGGTGAATGTTTTTTTTTGGTTCCAATGTCTTTTTCTAAAAAGGTTCACTCGAACATACACTTGGCTTATGCAAACCCAGCAGTAGACTAGTTAGAGTCATGTCAACATATTAGCAAAGACTGAGCCTATTTCCTCGGCTATTGCACCAGGTTGAAAGTCGATTGACGATCGGGTTATTATAACATAGCTCTCGGTTTAGCAAGCTTTTTCATAATAGACTCGGCAAACATTTGCTTGCACTTTTTAGACTGAATTTGAAAAGAAATCTGTATCAGTGTGAACCACATCAATAAGTATAAAACTTTTTATCGGCAATAGAATTATGTAATGTTGTTGTTTTACATATGTTTATATCAGCCTACATTTGGAGAGATAGAACCAAAATAAAATTAGTTTTCTAGATGATAGTTCTGGATTTCAAAAATACATTTCTGACTATTTTAGTCGGGAATAATTTTATTTTTATTCTGGTTTTCGTATCAACTAAGTTACGATTGTATCTTATATGCAGAGTTTCATTTTAAACACAAACAGTGTATAGATGAAAGAATAACAAGATACCTCAGTAATTTTTATGCTGGTTGTAAATTACTGCGAAGGTCAACAGAAGTCATAGAAAATAGTTCATTATTATTTTTAACTATTTTTATGGTTTGCTAAAGTAAAAAACTTTTGCATCAAAACTGCTTTTATGATGTTATCCTGATGTAGTGACTGTGAATAAATTCATGTCAGTTGAACGCAGCAATTAACTTTATTAAAATTCTTTTGGTAAAGTCCATGATAGAAGCTTGGAGATTATTTAACACAAATGAATTTATTTAATCTTTTTTATGCGCTTTCTCTGCATTAAAAGCTAAAATTATATGGCTTGTACTAGTTTATGGAGTGAACAATTTGTATTAATTCAAAAATCGTTACTTATAATGCAATAGAAGCAATGCTTCGTCTAGATCAACCACAGAAATATGTATTTAATTAATTTCCTTAACAGACTATTTGACTTCTTGTCTCACTTGCAGGCTAATGAAGAATATTTAACAAGTACTTTTAATAACCTTGCAACCTCGGTTTGAACACTGCCTTCATTTTAATGCCAGGTTAAATATAAATACTACAATAGAAGAAGTGTCAAATTTTGTCTTACCATAATTGATTACCACGACACTGACACTTGACTATGTTGTTTCTCACGAACTCATAGACAAACAATTTCTGATAGAGAAATATTTCTGAACTACTAGTAAAATAGATTAATCATAATGTAGCAAATAAATTATATTCTGTACTTAAACGACAAAATGAAGTATTTACCTCTGTGTGTTGAGCAATTACTAAAATGTTCTATAGTCTATCATGTTTTTGCAGGGCAAATTGTTTTAGTACTTTATCTTGTCTGCAGGGACTTGCTATGTCAGAGGTATTTCAACTACAGCCGTTTCACTAATGTTTAGAATATCAAATCTTTTGAACTTTATTGATTCAAAGGACTACAAAAGAGTGGTCATTTTGTTTTTTGTTGTAATAATCTTGATAAATCATTTGCGTTGGACATGCTCATGGTTATAGCAAAAATGACGGAAAACTTTCCGAGCTCAATCTGTAACACAGCCGCCGCATTTTCATGGCAACAGCGTTATGATTTGACATTTTGTACTTCATTTTCAAATACAGTCAAACATGGATAACTCGTCCACGGATAGCTCGAACACATGGTTAATTTGAACATTTCCTTTGGTTCGTTCTCACGTAATGATAAATTGCTATAGATAAATCGAACTCAACGATGTTAATTCGAACTGTTTTTTTGCCCAACGGCTACCGAAACGGTTGTTATCGCTTTAGAAAATCACTTTATTCAAAGTCATAGAGGTAAACTTAATTTTTTCGTAATTCATAAGCGTCGTTATTACCACCATCGGCAAAATATTTTTGTCAACGACTTTTCTAAAAGTTTGGTGAAATTTGATTTATACTGCGATACGATGAATAGCACGGGCTAGCCGGGTCACGGGCGCAAGGATTTTCGCCACGCACATACAAAACAAAAATCGCATGTTGTTTTTGTTTTGTATGTGCGTGGCGAAAATCCTTAAGTGCGTGACCCGGCTAGCCCGTGATGAATAGTTTTCCGCTGTTGATTCCGTGTTGAATCAACGTCGGAATGTTGAATGTTTAAAACGTCTTAAAAGTTGTTGTAATTAAACATATACGTTGTCTGAGCTACAAAAAAACTATTCATCGTTTGACCTAAACACAGAATACGTGTGTACATTCAATAAGTATCTATTAAAAAAGTGTTAGTGATATAGAATGTACCGTAAAACCTCGTAAAACTTCTAATTGAACTGCCTCGGAGTGTTGCTCTTAACGAATCCCAAGTAAAGTAAGGTAATCTGCATAAAATTCAAAAAAAAATGGCAAAATTGATCATGGGTAAAACCCCAAAAGAAAAAAATGTCTTTTCTTTTGAGCATTTCAACAACGATCAAGTTTTGCCAATGTCAATCTGAAAAACGTCCTGGCAATAACATCACCTCAAACAACAAACCAATCTCAAGTGATAGAAAAATCTCTATACTTTTTCATGAAAACATTTTAAACTTTACCTTAGAAGCATTTAATTTGAAACAAGCCATTTGTGCTTTTGATTTATATTATAGTTTGTTTATGTACATGTATCTACTAATAAATAAGTAAATATATGGACTTGTGACCGTACTCTGATAACTTGAACGCTCTGATAATTCGAACACTTTTGCTCGGTCCCTTGAAGTTGGAGTTATCCATGTTTGACTGTATTACATTTTAACAAATATTTAATTGTCTCACTAAAAAAATGAACTTTATAGAGGAAGAGTTGAGGCAGTCATAAAAATCCATTATTCGGGTCTAGCTGCTACATTCTATGAAAAGATTCATTGTAAATATATGACTTGTGCAGTTGTTGAAATATTGAAGCATTGTCAATGTGCGTAAAAAAGCAGTGTTTTTATCTAAGTGATTAGGTAACTCAAAATTTAAACGTTACTGCAATCCCTAAGTTATGACTGTTGGGTAAAAGTTAAAGAGACAGAAGAAAATACCAAATTAGCATTCTGTAATGTGTATTTGTTATTACAATACGACTGAGAGGAGTGGAACTTAGAGATGTGAAGTATGCAATACACCATAGCAGTTAAATAAATTTATGATAATCAGTACCCAAACAATGTCACATCAGGCTGTGTTACTGTACATAGTAATTAGTATCCTATGGCAAATGAAATTATGATGCCTTTTGGTGGCGAATGCATATTCATGCGAAACTATTGGTTGACATATTTTGTGAATGTTCGAGCAAGTGCGAAGTAAATTTGTTTAATTATTCTTTGACAATGTAACCAACACTCTTTAGCACTTTTATGGTCAAGCCAGTGATGCTAAAATTTTTTCTATAAACTAGCATAAATTTGAGAACCAAATTTAAATCTTTGCTTGGGAACTTGTAACTCAAAAACAAACACCTTTTGTTAACGATATTTGAACTATTCAATGTTGTAATGGCTTCGGAAGGAGCTGTCGTGTGAGAAGACAAAAGATTACTGACATTTATATTGACGAACTTATAGCTGATTCATAATTGGAGTTTGAAAATTGCACAGGTAATAAAAATAGCCGCCGTAATTCTGATGGAGGGTAAAGTAGTTGATTAATAAGAAACATTGTTGATGGTAATTTTAGCTTCATAGCAATCGTATCTTCACATATAGATAGCAATGCAAAAAGCATAGATACATTCAATTTTTTGCACAATACTGTTTTTTTTAAATGGTGGCAAAAAAACTCATAATTTCAACATGTTTTTATAGAGTTTGAAGTTGAGAAAAAATGTGTTCATTTCATAAAACAAATTCGAGAATTTGCAGTAAAATGGCTGGCCAAGGCCGAATGCTACATGTAAATTTGGACACGGCTGGCAGATAAAAGGTTAAACCTGTAGATAATAAGGATATTACATGAGGCTTTTAACTACGATATAAAATGACCAAACTGAAAAGCTGGCTAAACTAAACTAAAACTAAAACTGAAAAACATTTCCATTTTGTAAGCGTATTTTACCTCGATAAATGTGTTTAATACTATTGCGTAAAAGATCATTGCACTGATTGATAAGTTTCCAAGGTTTTGAGCCTAAACTTGCCTTCTTTGTGCAATAAAAATGAGTTGTTTATGAATTAATTTCTAAAAACAATAGATAAGCTATGTAACAATAATAACTCAAACTGTGATCAAAATTTATATTAACAACAAATGCCATAGCAAGAGTACTTGTAATGTATGACAAAAGAAAAATTAACAATTTTTGACAAAAGTATTCCATAATTTGATCGGCAAGTTGTAATCTGACTGTTGCTTTTGTTTTAATACCACATACATTTTTTTGACCGCATATTTCTTTTGCATCGCTGGGCTAGTTCAAATTAACATTCAAAACAGGTTTTTAAGTAAAAAAAAACTTTCATGCGTTGCCATTGAGAGTGCACGCTTTAACTGTCTATGAAGACAAACAGCCACATTCATAGCTTGCAAATGCATGCTAAGCACTGATTGTAGCCCTGAAACAGTAGAACAGAGTATATCACAGCTACGGTTGCCAATTAAAAAGTTGCCGAAACAAAGTTTACCAAACTAACCAGTGTAACTGATTGTAAAATGCGCATCACAAAGGAAAACCAAACCCCTTCACATAGGTTTGTTATGCTGTTACAAGTCTTTCACTGCAATATAGTCAGTTACAGTGCGGTACAAGTTAATTACTTATTCAGCAATCTAATTTCCTATTCACAGGTATAGAATTCGAGCATTCAGTGTTGTGCAAGGAGTTTAAACACGAACTTGTACAGTATTTATAATATCATTTACCTACTTGGTTGCCTTTTTCGCTACCTTAAGTAAAGCTCCTAAGGGGTTTGCCTCCAAAATAAGGAAGCATAAAGCAAAATATAAATTTTACGTTTCACCTCACACAAAACTTTGTATTGTTTCTAAAAGTATTAGATGTATGTAAACTTGTGAGAAATTTTACATCTGCTGAACTTAGTATGACAACATCGCAACATATTTTTTCATTATTCCTTAAAATGTTGAAGTCCAATAGCATAATATATCGGCAAGCAGTAGAATAGTTTACATCTATATTGATACATAAAAATCTATCATCTCAGTAACTTTTCTTTGCATGGCTAGAACTTGAAATCAATTTTATTTTCTTAAAAATTGTTTTTCTGTGACACCTCGGTACGGTGTGTTGAAATGTACCACAACATAACCAAACATTGCACATTTTTCTATAACTTTCGGCTCATTATTAGTTAAAAGAAATTGATTTTTCTTTTTTATGATCGGTTATTCAGCGGTAATTACCGACAAGTGTTTTCGTTTAATTGCATGATATACCATATATATTAAGGCACAAAAAACCCTGTAATAGTTGCATGCTTCTGATGTTTTAATTGAAATTGGTACAAACAATTTTTAGGTTTTTTGCGATTGTACTTGCCTTTGTTTGGATTGTATACCATCAGAAGAGATATTGTATTTAAATTTTAATTGATGTTGAAATTGTTAGTACTAGAAGCCACAACAAGTTACATATGTCTCTCTACGCATAATTTATTTTGTTACAATAAAAAATTTTTAATTAAAATATAATTTAACAAATAGACTAATCTTTCATTTTTAATTATCAATAAAGCCTTTACATTTTTTGGGCTTGTATAATTTTCTAATTCCAGACTCCAAACTTCATCTACTAGTAATCATTGAAACGTTTTAATTGCTCATACAGTTATAGCTTGCAAAAAGTATTGGTCTCAATAGTGATATAGATGGTACATTTACTTCGTTGATATCTTGTGACAATCATGTTTATTGATTGAGCAGTGCATGTTTCACATAATCCAAAAATAATTAAGAAAGTGGAATTGAGCCACATTAAAAATGTCTGAGGGCCACACTTCATGCCAGGCCCACCTGTTGCACAGAACTAGCCAAGTGCATCATCTTTAGTAAATACATGTAGTTTTAATCTAAATTCCTCTGGTCTTGTTGTAATACTATAGCAATATCGTGGATACTTATGACTGCTTGTTAGTTACTTCAATTCCCTAGTATAGCTTTACATACAGTGGTGTGAAAAATAAACGGACCACCTTATAAAACTTGATCATTGCTAGCGCTCAGCACTCAATGTGATTAAATCCTTCATTAAGCTCTTGTTATTGAGTAGAACCTATACATAGTATACATCAAAAGAAAGCTTAGAATGAGTAGAACTTGATGAAATTAATTTTAGCTTAAAACAACAAAGTTAGATAAAGTTTAGAGAAAGTCAAAGTTAGCAGTTATTTTTGGCATTCTCACTCATTTTGAATAAAATTAAACCTCTATTTTATTGATGTTCAAACTTAAAGCAGTGATGTTACTCAGATCAAAGACGTTGTGTGAAACAATCCTCATGTCGTTATGTTTTGCACAACAGAATAATTCATCGTTGAAGTGACTAACTTGCTATAAAAGTGAACTTCTAGCGTTGGTAGATTCATTCAGTCAAACATCGACATCATGCCTTGTCATCTTACAGAAGCAAAGCGAGCAGTCATCGTACACCTTTACCAGGAACCGTTTGATGTTGTTACAAACAGTACTTTTAGCAACCTTTACTTCTTTGGCAATCTCCCGCTGTGATTTGCCTTCCTGGTAAAGGTGTACGATAACTGCTCGCTTTGCTTCTGTAAGATGACGAGGCATGATGTCGATGTTTGACTGAATGAATCTACCAACGCTAGAAGTTCACTTTTATAGCAAGTTAGCAACTTCAAAGACGAATTATTCTGTTGTGCAAAACGTGACGACATGAGGATTGTTTCACACAACGTCTTTGATCTGAGTAGCATCACTGCTTTAAGTTTGAACATAAATACAATAGAGGTTTAATTTTATTCAAAATGAGTGAAAATGCCAAAAAATAATTGCTAGCTTTGACTTTCTCTAAAACTTATCTAACATTGTTGATTCAAGCTAAAATTAGTTTTATCACGTTCTACTCATTCTAAGCTTTCTTTTGATGTATACTATGTATAGGTTCAACTCAATAACAAGAGCTTAATGAGGGATTTAATCACATTGAGTGCTGAGCGCTAGCAATGATCAAGTTTTATAAGGTGGTCCGTTTATTTTTCACACCACTGTATGTTAAATAATAAAATTGAAACTTTTTCTCTCAATCATAGCTACATGTAGATAAAAACCCCTTATTAATTAATGCTCTCTAGCTTCATACTTGTCAGACATTTAAGCAAATACTAAAGTTTTACCCATTTGTTTGGGCTTGATGAGATATACAACTCATTTTGAATAAAAATATCATTTTTAAAGATTTGCTATATTTGGACATTATTAAACTTTAGACACTAAAAAGGTTAATGAATTGGTTAAACTTTAACAAGTCAGCATTGCCATTTTTTATAGCTTCATACTGTCCCATATAAACTCTGATTTCCTGCTGCATGGTATTTCATTAGTTTTCAGTACTGAGGACACATTTCTTAAGAAAATATGTCCTCACTACTGAAGTCCTTACTAATAAGAAAATATGACAATAATTCAAAGAATGATTGGCTGTTTCTGTTTTCAAGTCATAATATTTTATAAGTTTCGAGTCGAGTCATACTAGATTATGTGACAAACAGTAATACTTAGGTGATGAGAGGTAAGAAACAATCTTTATGGCAGTCAGATTAATAAACAGCTTGTGGCTGTAAAATGAATTTTAACCAGATGGTTCGCCTGCTCTTTGATCTATAAAACTTAATTTTTAAAAATATGTTTTGAGACCGTATCATGAGTTTTTAATTGTTTGAAAAAAATTATTGCTTTTTAGTAAAACCTTCGCTTTGACATATCAAATTACAAGCATTAAATGTTAGCATTAACAAAGAATGGATTAGCTCGTGTGAGACCAACTTAAACAGATGCAGACAATCCTAACATTTAGCCCAAAACATAAGGGACTGTTCTTACGTTGAATTTTCTTTCAAGTAAACAGCATTATAAGTACTAATAAAAATCAAATTTACAATCTAACACTAGATGTAATTTCCATAATATTTCATATTTACTAAACTTTGATGCATTATGAAAATACTAAACTGTATTATTTCAACTACCATCAGCAGTTTCTACTTGTTTTTATGAATCAAGCAACTTAATATCTTGTTCAGTAAAATTAGTTAAGAACTTCTTCTACTTAGTGAAAACAGGCAATGATATTATGCTTCACTTAAGCTCAGCACATAATTAGTTTTAATTATGATAACAATACACATTTTGAAGTTTGTATTTATTATTTTATCAGACACTTGAATAACATTATTTTTGAAAAATATAAATTGAATATAAAGTCACAAGACAGCTCACAACTGCTGATATTTAATGTTAGAATGAAATAGTCACCACCTGATATTTCATCTTCTAAACAAAACAAGCATGACACACTGAAAGCTTTAGAAAATTAAAAAACATAGTATATTAGGCAGATTCACATCTATTTTCTGTGAACAAAAATGTAAATTGTAGGTATAACCATACTTGGTAAATATGTCACATAATGTTACAAATTTGAATGACTGCCCAAAATTTCTGAGCTAAAAATCTGTTGCAATAAACTGCACCTTTTTACACTATACACACTAAAAAGTTGGTGTCACTTTATATTACAAACAACCATAGAATACTTTTTTTCATTGAATAATACTCTCAATTTTGTGGTTGTTTATGATTGTTTGTTCCAGATTTGATTCACTGACCAATCTGAAAGAACTTTATCTCAACTCGAATAAACTCGATTCTGAGTCACTTGTCGGTATGGAAAAACTGGTGTTACTAGAGAAGCTTAACTTGAGTTCTTGTGACCTGAAAGAACTTCCGTTTAGGTCAGTATCTATACACACTCAATCAACATAATTAGACCATGGCAGAAAAAAAAAAGTATTTCTGTGCTAATTTTTTAATATCCAAAAAATAAAATTTTAACTACAGGTCATTATATTGTTGCCTCTAAATATTATTTCTGATTTTCTGGTATCAAGGTATATGTTTATTGCAAACATTAAGTGATCAGTTCACAAAAACTATTTCACGAGTTAAATATAGAAAGGTAAACTCAAAGACATTGAAAAGAAGGCTTTCTCACAGAAATATAACACTTCAACAAATATTTGTGGTTTTTAAAACAACTGAAATACAAGCCGATTTATGTTAGCAACCACTTTCGGAAAACCGTTTTAACTATTTTTTAACCCTTTGGCTTGGTAAAATTCCGGTAAAAACACTCGAAAGCCGTATAATTTACTTTTCAAAGTTCAATAAAATCGATATTTTTTGACATGCATAGCTCAAATCTTAAATTTAGTTCAATGAGCCAATTCTTTTTTACAAAATCATTCATTTACATATCTAGTACTGAAGAAAATACAACCATGTGCATTGACCCTGTATGAAATGCTTGCAAGCTTTATTTCTGTAGAGTCAAACCCTGTAACATTGCCGTGCGAGCTACCAAAACGATATTTCTCTCTGTATTATCCAAATATATTAAAAGTCTAAAAGGTTTACATCACTTCTAGCATTGAATTATTTATTCTGATCAGACAAAAATTACTAACGATCGCAGGATCAAATAATCTTTTATTTTACCATTTTGAAAGTTGAGCTGATGTTGACTGGCTTTTTCAACTTTTATTATTTTCAAAGGAGGCGCGATTTGTTTAGCTTTTAGCACAAAGAAACGTCTCTCAGATAATCAATTCATATTGTAAATCATTTACAATATGAATGAATTTACATGTGAACTTTTCAGTTTTACATTCTTACTTTAATATGTATTTTTTATGCTCTGGTATGATGATGCTTGTTTATTAATTGTTGGTTTTAAAATAGTAAATTTTAAAATTACTATTTTTTGTTGCATCAGGGTGCATCAAACTAAATAGGTGATTAGCCAATAGGAACATTAATCCTAAAACCAGCAATAAAATACGTTTACTGATAAATCAATGCCTAATATTAACTCTCAAATGGAAACAGATCTCTAAAACTCCCGACTTGTTTTATCTTAACCTAAAATTTAAAAAAAGAACTTGCGAGTGTATTAAAATTACACCTCTGTAGCTTTTGTCCGAGTATAACACAGCTTTCTGTAGTGCTCACAAAGCATGATATCAAAAATTGGCCATTGCCACAAAAGGCAGCAACACAAATACTAAGCTTTGTTCAGCCACATTTGCTCAATGTAGCAAAAGGAAAACTGAAGACTGCTCGAAGTGGTTTTTTAAGTGCTCGAAAATTCACAAAACGTTTTTCCAAGTAATACATAGCCATTTGAATGGTTAAGTGGAAGAGCCAGGAAATTTTAGACCTGACGGAAATACTTCTGTAGCAAGTTCCCACTATTTGCTTCAAAAAAGATTTAACGCATAATGCTTCATGTACTTAAATATATTTGGTTAGAGTCATTGAAGTGGGTTTCACGGTCCAAATACTTGTTTTCTTTTTATCATAATACAAAAATACAGTGAACTTGATAAAAAATCAGATTATTTTTACATGATTTGATTATAATCATGAATGTATTGAAAGTCAACACAAGCGTTTACTAAATGTCCGATGCTTTTATAATCTTTGTTACATCAAACATGTACTACTCCCAATCTATTTATCTTTTTCCAATAACTACTGATGCAGAACTAAACGATTTAAAAAAAGTTTTTACTCTCTGTATCAGCACATGGCTGTGTGTACCTGAAACGTGTATTCAGGTAAACGTGCCTTTTTGCAGAACTTCTAAAAAATGACTATCATTGGTGCTGTATTTAATAAATCAACAATTTTGTAACAATTAGCTGGAAGTGGCGTTAATTAAAAATCTAATCCTATCAGTTGTTATCTATTGCTTGCAAAACATCTGCAAAATATAATAGCCTGGGCCTAGTTTTGCAAATTGTTAGAACGTCCAGACTTTTATTTAACTACACATTAGAATGCATATTATTGTTTATCTATTGTTACCAATGTTGAATAAAAGCTCATTCGGCTCAGTAGTACGATTGCTACAGTTTTCTGCCAAAACTTGCATTTTATGTGCAATAGAACAAGAGTTAGGAACGTAGATACATGGTAGCGCATGTTAAGATAGCCGCAATACATATATACATATATACATGTATATATACATATACATATACAATATATATACAATACGTATATCTATATATATACACTTATATATATAAATATATATACAATATATATATGTATGAACAAGTGACACAAACGAACCATAATTTTATAGCATGCACAAACAAAAAATTAATATTCGAAAACAAATATTTACATCATTTGCTCGGGTAGTTGCTTTCTGATTGTTGCTGACAATGTCTTGTGACCTCAACTTTTGTCTGTTTTGCTAGCTAAATCGATATTATTGGGCAAATACTTTTTAGCAGAGAATGTTTTAATATTTTATGCAATGCATTTAGCACACATGCTAAGAGTAAATGTTTTGCTCATTAAACGCAACCTTGACCCTAAAACTAGCAATTCATCTACCAGCATAAATTAAAACCGTTTTTTATATACACAGTCAGTCCTTCAAAGTATCAAGACTATGTTAAACAAAGAACTACTACTAGCCTGAGGCGGTTACTAATTATTCCCATGGAGATATTTTCAAAAAGTAAATGAAAAAACCAAAGACCTTTAAAATTGGACAACAAAAATATTAATTGTTATTAATGTAAACAATTCTTTACTAATACCGTTTTGGGAACACTTATCTACTGGTTGATTGTTATTGTGGGCTCTTAAAGATCAAATAATGTCAAAGTATTAGTCAACTGGAGGTTGATGTTACTTAGAAAGTGATGCTACATGTATGTTTTTTAACCCTTCTCTTGGGCTAGCGGGCAATTGTAAGTTGCGTTCAAATAGAGGTGGCGTTTATTTACATTTTATAAATGTAAAACATTGAAGTTATCTATTTAAATAACAATCCTTTTCAATTTTTATTAAACATTTTCCTATGTTTTTTTATCTTCCATCAAGTTTGATGATGCATATAACTCGAATTTACTGAAGTTTTTGCAAAACATTGCTTTTGCCAAAACTTCGGTGTTTTTTAAACGTTGAAAACAGTGCAATTGAAATAATTAAAGACTGTATCCATCGAATATTTTGCTCGAATCAGCTCCTTGTTTACTTCAGTTTGGTACTTTGACACAGTATAAAAACAAGCTGCTGCTTGTTAACAGAAGCGGGTTTAAACTTGTTCAAACAATTGATTTGCACTGTATTTCTACGGAGCTTAGTTTTGTTCAAAATACAAATAGTTTTACCGGGATAATACTAGAAACTCCACTGTCATACAGCCCATCACCAAAGCGATATTGGAAAAAAGAAAAGGGTACTGATGTATACAACAAATAGCAATAATGAAAGGAAAATATTATATGTTTATATCTCTCCTCCTGCAATAGGATAAATGCAATTTTGGCCAATATTAGAAATAATATTGAATGTTGATAATAAAATCTTCCCATGAGTCATTACAATAGCAGTTTGCATGCTTTGATTAAAAATTCTGCTCATTCATGGTCAGTCAAAACAATAAAAGCTGTGATAGTAGGTAAACTGTGTTAATTCATTGTAGTGTATAGTATTAATTCTTGGTTATCTCAATATATGAAATGAAGTGAAGCAAAAACCTAAGTTTTAAAAAACTCATTACAGTAAAACCTATATTTGAATAGTAATTTTATTTGAGCATTACATCGGAAAGAATGTCACTACAAGAGAAGGATTGAAATATAGTGGCTCATTTTTGTCCCTATTTTCCTCAGTTCTATCAATAATATACAGCCCCCCAAGGATAGCCGACGGGTCTCATATGGGCGGGGTTTAATGATGGAGCTCTGTTGGGATGAATCCGAACACTGCACTCGAGCAAACAAATATGCTGAATAAAGCCCCTTGTAAATTTTCAAATATTTGAACTATAGTGGTTAGTTTATTCATCTGTTGAATTCATTTCGTTTTCAAATAAATATAGTATCCCAATATTGTCATTATTATCAGTCAGTTGCCATTCGCAAGCATTTGTGGTATTAATAGTCACAATCGTAAAATAGCCAAAATTCGGTTTTGTATTTAGATGTTGAGTATGAAAACTACACAGCACAGCTTTTGCCTACTGTCCCATCTTATTAGCCATGTAAAACAATGTGAAAACGATAAAATACTTTGTCATTATATATTAGGGGTGGTAAAATATTGATCGAAAACTAGGAAAAAAAAGGCCATGGTTCGGGTAAATTATATTCAACTTTAAGCAAATACTACGACCTTTACAATTTTAAAATTACTAAAAGTATGTACTTTGAAATGTTTTATTTTGCATGGATCCATCATTTTGGTTAGGTATCACCCCTACATTGTAGAAATTTAAGATTTGCTATTGGGAACCGTGGGGGCTACTGACTGAATGAGCTAATGAAACGATAACAACGAGTCGTGTTTTCCAGAACCTAACAAGGCAACGCAACCGCCCCGCGAGAGTTGTGTTTGCTCCGAAACCCAAGCTAGCACAATCCTAACAGAGTTCCATCATTAAACCCCACCCACATGGTAGCCGTCGGCTATCCTTGGGAGGTTGTATATCATTGGTTCTATTCAATGTCTTTAACTTTATAAGAAAATATTTTTTTAGAGGTACACATAAATTTGTGGAACATTTTCACCAAAACATATTCCTTCTTCAAATAATATTGTCATCCTAAAATTTAAAAGCAGCATCATTGGTTTTTTTATTTTTTTACCTAAACACCCAAGTGTTTATTTTTGCTATCATTTTAATGCGCGCAATACCATTTACGCATGGTTATTCTTATAATTTTTTTTAAAAACCTAATTATGTTTGATGTTTAAACACCTCAAAAATTGGGTTGATGCCAAAAACTGTCTCAACATCTATTATCTATAAATGACTTTTTTAAGGAAAAAAAGCAACAATAGGCACCATAAACACAGCAAAATAACCAAAACAAATCATAGTAATTTACTTTGAACTGTTTCTTTCAAGAACTTTTTTTTCAAGTTCACATTAAATTTTATTATCCACAAGAAAAAACCTTTTTATCCAAGTAGTCTGTTCACATTAAAACTGATCATATTAATTGTGGGAATTTTATTCAATTGTTTTTGTTCTCAATTTTCTAAATTTTTCTGCTTTCTGGTGTTGGGTTTCAAACTGGTCCATTGATCTGAAATCTGTGAAATTTTATTAATTATATCTAAGTGTGCTCGTAGTATGATGATATTTAGGTAAACACAAACAAAAATGAGTACCCACAGAAAATTTAATTGGACTGAAAATGAAATTTTACAGTTAGGACAAAATTGTCAAAAATTGTGCAGTTTTACCAACTAACTTAAATATTTAGAGTAGCATCCTAACTATTGAACACACATTTATCAAAACTAATGACTCAGAACAAACAGGAAGTTCATATTTAGTATCATAAAATTCTTTATTTGTACCTCAATCATCCATCATGACCTACCAATGGATGAGTCACATCAATTGTTTACCGATATCGTACCACTAATTTTTGTTACAATAGCAAAACAAGTGAGTTAAAATAGTGGCAAAAATTTAAAAAAAGACCGGAAATTCTTTGATTTAATATTCTGTGCAAAAATTAACTTAATTGATTTATTGCAGTGTAACTGTTTTTTTCTGCATTTTAAAGTAACAATAGCCTAATGTTAATTATGTTACTTTGAGCAGAAGTTTTACACCTCTGGTGGATCAATTTTATATAATATCAGAAAGAAGGAATGTTGAACTATTTAGCTGCAATGATCGTCATTGTGTATGTATGTTTAGCTATGAAAATGAAAACCTTTTACATTTTATAGGCTATCTTGAGAATAATGCTCTCATAATATTCGTGAATGTGCAAGTGAACATATATTATCAATTAGTTGATTTAGTGTTCATAAAAAAATTACCCTCTTTTACAGACTTTCATCATTGTCCAAGCTGAGAGATTTAAGCCTTCGCTGGAATCCGTTAGATCCTGATACACTTGATGAAATAGTAAAGCTTGAGTCACTTGAGCGTCTCAACTTGGCTTGCTGCTGGCTGACTAAGCTACCAAACCGGTTAGCCTAAAGCCTTATCATCGATAATCACTCTACTTTTAGTAGCAAGTTGTCAGTTGCCTTTTTATTAAAATCCACATTTAGAAAATGTTGATTTTTATAAATCCTATTTAAAAATTTATATTATCTTTAAAAAAATTAAATTGTGTATAGAAAACTAAATCATTGTTAGTTCTCCATCCAAATTAGTTTGGCAGTTTTTGAGAAAAAATATTTTGGTCATGATATCTGAAAGTGAGGTTAGATAGGAAATTATCAAAACTGAGATAAGGGCTCAGCGTAACAAAAAAATGCTTCAATTTTCATTGCATGTGTTTTTTCGTTTGCATGCTATTCAGAACTGATTTTATAGTCAAGAGTCTACATATATCTATTTTAAAACTGTTCAAATGGTAATACAAGATAGTTGTGTTTAAAGTTTTGAGTGGCGCAACTCTTTGTTTACAATTAGAATCACCTTTGCAACCACTATCAAATTCAACCATAGTTCCACAAATACCCAGGATCTAGGACCAACTTTTATGCCGGATCTGAATATTTAAATTAAAAAGTTTTAACTATTTCATGTCTATAGAGAATTTTTGCTACCAGTTGATGACCAAATTATTTTGACCACAAAAGACTTGATTGGTCATTGCACACGGATATGGTAACATTTAATATAAAAAATACCTTTCACCTTTTATGCAACACAATGAAACTTAATTCTAAATTCAAAGAGTTAAAATAAAAGGTTTTTCATGAGTAATGCTCCATATTTATGTTAACACATACCAAGTCAAAATCACTGAATAAAACATGTTGCTGATTATGGCTACTTCATTGTTACTTTTTCTTCAGTCTTTGGTCTAGAACATATCTTACATAGGTTTACAGCAACTTCCAGGACAGCAACTTCTACAGTCATTCAAAGCAAAATGTTCTGACTTTCAATGACTAAGCATTAGAACATGCCTCACAATATTAGCTGCAGAAATATTTTTATTCATGAAAGAAGGCGACACTTCTGTTGCTTTTCAAAATGTTCTATTCAATTTACCAGGTAGCACTAAACTGTGCTGTTGAAAACTTTTTTCAAGAAGGTTTGAAAGCATACAAACTGTTCATATGTAATTTTTTTGCTTTCATGATTAAGTGTCCTTGGAATAATTGACCCGACTTACTTTTTGGTGATTTACTGTCTTATCCAGAGTATTGAGCACTTGACTGAACTGTCTCAAAGTAATTTACAATCTCGTTCACTGTGTTGACTCATATTGGCTTGTTTGGGTGTTTATACTCAGTTATAGCTCTATCTTTAAGTGGATTATTAGCTCTTTTTAGAGCTCATATATATGTATATATACATATATATGTATATTTATATATACATATATATATATTTTTTTTTCTTAATTTATGCATACAGGACAGTCTGGCTATAACTACAGCACACGCTGATAATTTTACCAATGAGGCGATGTATTAAAATGTCCCTATTAAGAATTATTTTTGTAAGGTGCAATTACATGTACTATATCTGAGATCAAGGCCAATTCTTCTCACACGAACAATTGAATTGTCTCCATAGGTAGAGTTTCGACATTATCTTTCCACTCGGTCAGACAAATACACGACAATATCTCATGTTTACATTGTTATCAGTATCAAAAGGTGCAAGTATTGTCATAATAAAAGTTTCGATGGCTGGTTCTGGTGGAAATTTAACCTTTTCTAGACACACACTCATGCACTCATTCATGCACAAACTTCTATGTAAGAATTGTTATTATTAATTCTACATTTTGAAGATTTTCTATGTGATTTTCTCAGTTCGTATTACTTAAGTAATCAACAAATTATATTTTGCTGTAATTGTAACAAAGCTAACTTATTTTACCTATTACTTGATAAATTTTTCACATATTTATCTAAACCTTTTCAAGTCTTTTTACTTTTATAGTTTGTTTGACCACAAAACATTTTGCTCATGATATGAAATTCAAAAGTGGTTTGACAAACTTTGAAAACTTTCACAGTTCTGTTTATTTTTTTCCAATATTTATTTCAATTAAACAAAGCGCTTTTTTCATGAGATGTAGTTTGAAATTTAGAATGGCAAAGGTTTTTATATGTTAAGTACAAACAAATTTTCTGTTCAAAGACCTTTTTATTGCCTAGGCGATGCCAGGTTGAAACAGCTAATCTTTACTATGATAGCAATGTCCAACTCAGAAATGGATTGTTCAGAGCCAGCATTTCTGCAGAAATGAATTTTATTGTTCTCGAATTGAGTTATACACTTGGAGCCTTTTGGAACTAAGTTACAGAAACATTTAAATAGAATGTGCTAAAGAAGGTTGCATTTTTCCTTATTAGCATTATGTTTACTTTCGTGAATGAAGTTTATTAAAACGGTGTAAACTTTAACGGCTTCGAACTTTGAAATAATGTTTTCATAATCATCTTTGGCATCGATTGAACATGGAAATTCATCCATATCAAAACTTTGTTTTTATTAGATAATTCTGCATCAATAAAACTGACAAACTTTTATTTGAAAGTATCATATACATGTATATCTTTATTATCAATAGAGACAATGAAAAAAACGCTTGTTTGATTTAGGCGACGTCACGCTTTATTATCTCTCGTTTGCATTGCAACGATTCCGCGAAGCAAGTTTGGGTTATTTTGAGCATTTATTATTGAGGCAGAGTCTAGATTTTGAAACAGCATTCTTGATTAGCCTAAATAAAGATAGCTTTAAAAGCACAACAAATGCACGTGGTATCGAGTTCCCTAACTTGCTAACGCTACTACGCAAATTTAATCAGTGTGACTTGACCCCACTTACCGAGATCGCGACCTACTTGTCATTAATGAAAAAACCTTTTGGTAGACATCAGGCTGCTGGTAGATACATGTAGAAATAGCTTTTCAAACGTTTTTTCACGTTGTATTTCCACAGTGTTTTGTGTTGGTATGAATACAAATCGCTTTTAGTTTTAGCTTTACAATTAAGGCAGTCAGTTCTTTGTTGATGTGTTATTTTGAATTTTGCAACCAGCTTGTCCATGTTAGCAGCATAAACTGCAATTACTTTCTAAAAATTAAACATAATTTTTTAAGTTATCACAAGCTCAAAACTTTGTTGTGTCTAAGTTATCCAGTTCTATTTACGAAAAAGAATATTTATCAAGTTTTGGTCTGCAGCAATAATTATTGTCATTCAGATGATTCATTTTTGATGAGGAACCACTGTGGTCAATGGCTTTCTGCTTGTGGCAAGTAGCAGGCAAGGATTTTTTTAAAAGAAATACTATGTGATTTTTTTCAAGAAAGCTTGGTTTTGAATACAATTAGTTTTATCGAAATAGTAAAATGTTAGTATAAGATAATACAATAATAGTTTTGGTTTAATGACCACTTCTGCTTATTCAAAGTCTATCAAAAGAGTGCATGCTGTAACAGTAGGTAAATTGTATTGTTAGATTGTATTCAATTGTGTTGCCTACTTTAATATCATCTTATTAAACTCATTTGAACATACATAACATACAAGCTACAAGTTATGAAATGTTGTTTTACTGTTAAACCCGTAGTTGAATGCTACTTTTAAATTATCACTACAGTTAATAAAAAGGGCCTATGGGGAAAGGTTGAAAAACACAGCACCAACCTTCTATCAAACAGCCCCACTAATTGACCACCATGTTGAAATTCATTGTTTGGTTTTTCTGAACCAATAATACAATGAGAACCACAGCAAATTGTCCACAAACTAGCATTAATAACACCTTGGTTGTATCAACGACAGTTCATTATTTTGTCATCGCTGTAGTGTTGCATTGGGGTTTGTTGCAGTGTACGTACGTAGATAGATTGATCTTCACAATCGCCAGAGCTACTGTGCACTCTGATTCAATCGACAAAATTTGAATCATATTCATTGTCTTTAGATTATTCCATGAATTGGTTGAACAGCTTATCTGAAAAATTGAAGCCTTTTGGTGAACGATAAAAATTTTCTTTGAAAACACCACATGATCGAGTTTCGATAATTTTTACAGCATATTGAAGACACTTTTAAGCTTTGCAAAGCTCTATGGTTTTCTTTGAAAAGTTGAAAGCAGTGGAAATAGTTAATAAATGTGTTTGTTTAATGTTTTAATTCATGTAGTTCTTTTTTCATCTCAGTCTAATATTACTACACATACGAAATAGAATTTGGCACAACTGATGAGGGCAATGGCATACATCTTGCTTCATCGAACGGATAGTCAAAATATGTGTACAACTATCATCTCTTCACATGTAAAAGCGTTAATTTTATCTTTTCAAAAATGTACGAAGCAAGTTAAAAAAAGAAACAGCTTCTATATTTTAATTTGGCATCCTAGCAAAATGCCTCAATAAGGGAAGGGCTGAAAATATAATGCAATCCGGTTAAAAGAAATGTTTTGCAGAGTACACACTGTAATTAGCCTAAGTATTCAAAGCTAACACCTAAAAACAATATTCTATACTAGAAAAACCGCTGTCATACAGCCCATGATCAAAGTGATATTGGGAAAAAAAGGATACTGATGGTTGAGAAATGCAATATTAGCAGTCAAAGAGCACTACAGTGCAATATGATAACAGCAATGGTAGCTGTAATGTACTGGGTGTTGATGTTATTATGCACAACAAACAGCAGTAGTGAAAGGTAAAGATTATATGTTTATATATATCTCTCTCTTGCCATAGGAGAATTGCAATATTAGATGTAAAATGCACTGATATCATTATAATCAGCAATATTATTAATATAGCAGTACGGTAATAATAGAAAGCCAATGCAAAATTGTGTTTACATTTCAAAACGTCATAGCTAACAATATTAATAAGTTGGGATATTTATATAGATTTTTAGAAGATCTATTTAACAAAAAACTATTTAGAAAAAATAATAACAGTAACATATTGCCCATCGTCGATGTTGTTAGTGTGATTATAACACTTCAATAGTAATTCAAAATTGTAAATAAATATTGTAATAATCGCACAAAAAGTGATAGAAAAAATATCATCGTCATTTCTTTTACTTTTACTGCTTTGAACATCAGTTAGAATACCAAAGTACTCAAAAGTGTCAAAAATGTCAGTTACTATGAAATCGGCAAAAAAATAAATGATTATATTTCAGAACTTCTACGTTAATTACAGAAGCTTTCGGCGATTCGACAATGCTATAGACTAGTGAAATGTGCACATTGTTTTTGTGAAATGCACAGAACTTAATGGTTCTATTCGCTGTCGCTCGGCGTTTCAGTTGCCGGTCTTAATTTTGATAAAAATAAGGCTTGGCAAGTTTTAATGACGATTTTCGGCCAAATTAATCTGTCTGTTTGTGTATAATCCGATCACATGGGGATGTGTTAAGATGTTGTCGACAATTTACAAAGATTTGGTAACATATCTAAATAGGTTTATATGTGTTTTGTATCATTATTATACTTAAACAACTCTATTAAAAAGTGGTTTAATTTGTTGATGAGAATCCTGTACCAGGGTTTGCGACATTGTTGATGAATAATTTTCGTGAGTTGGTTGCACATGCATTTATCATAAAACTCTCAAACATTTGCTCCGCTTGTGTTTGGTCGTGAGAATAATCCCAATTTGAGTTTTCTTATCCTACATGTAGTTTCCCAAAATATCACAGGCATATATGTGAACTGGAAATAATTATAAATAAGGAACTGAAAATGTAATGTTTTGAAATCAATTACTTTTATTGAAAAATTTCATGTTGTTTTTGCTTATTTTAACTGTTACAACACACATGAATAAATGTACCTATCATTTTACAAAAAATAAATTTTGCAAGTCAAGTATAAGAGGCCAAACCAAAAAGCCTAAAAAGACAGACTGATGGTAGACAGACAGCATTAAAATTAAAAAAAGCATCATTTGGTCTGACACCTCCTCTGATAAACCTTTTTGAAATTCATTACATTTGTTTTTTTATGAACCGATTGTACAGAGTGATCAGCAAAACATTGACAAAGTGCGAGTAATAATTGAGTAGTTTCATCCAATACAGCTATCTTTTGTCATTAAGTTTAACTGTCAATTTTTTTTGGTCAGCCTTAACTTTATGTAACTTGCATAAAAATGGAAGTGGAGCATTTTTATTGATCTAAAAAGTTGTAAAAATGAACATTTTTCTTCCACTTGTCAGCAAAGAGTTACGGAAACATTTTATTGTTTGCTGCCTATTACTTTGACTGAAATGTTTGAGTTAGAATATTCTGAGTTTCGTCTTATGTTATTTCAGCAAATATTTGTAACCCTCTCTGATATCATGTTCACCACATCATAGCAACTCAGCAAAAAGTTATATCTGTCTAAAACAATAATTTTGTTTACTCAAATTAATCAGGTTGAACCTGGCACATAAACTTGTTTTCTATAACCCGTTGTCACACTTTAATAACTCAATAACCAAAACTCTAAGTTTTGAGACTCACTTTTGCTTGGAGACTCAATAAAGATTCATAATAGCTAGTACAAATTACAGATAACCACATCCTAAAGTTTACTAACCTTTAAAAAGAGCTGTGTTTGTTTGCTGTTACTAGTCAATAGGTTCCAAGACTTTTTTTCAAGAAATTATCTACTATACACCAAAACATGGGCTTTTATTAAGGTTGGTGTAATTGCATTGGCTGATTTTACTATAAAATATAATTTGCAACTTGAACCACTTAATTTTTTCTTTCATTTGCTACTATAATAAGGATTGTCTCTGTCGGTCTGTTTATAAGGAAAACTAGAGGTTTAAATAAAATATATATGTCTGCCAGATTTTAAATCGTGAAATTCAGCTTACCGTCTTACCTGCGGTAATCAACCTCTTTGTGGCTTTTCTGAAGAATTTTCTTTCTTTCAGTACTTTGTTGGCACACTTGATTATCGCAGTTAGCATTAGTAGTTCACAGTCCACCGCTGAAGGCAAATGCTAATAAATTTCTGTGAAGCTCTTAGTAAAGATAAAAGTTTGCTAATGTTCTAAGATAAGATTTTATAATTTCCACAGCTTGAGTACAATTATTTTGTTAACTGTAATAATCTTTAATTAAAAAACTTGGATGACTCTTATTTCAGTTGATTCGTCTCGGTGCTTTGCAAGACTTATAAGTTAACAATAAAGCATTTGGTGAAGTAAACCTAATTTTTGGAGATTTTTTCCCCAAATTTTTTTTTCATTAAAAGTAGTTTGTAGCTATAATCTCTCTCAAATGAAAAATCACATCTGAAGATTTATTAAACTTTCCTACAATCACATTCCAGTTACTGTTTTTATCAAAACATCCAGGCACGTAACTCCGTTTCTGTGTAGTCTTCTTTCTCCTCCCGTAAATTAAACTATCTATACTTGGTTGTTCAACAATTCAAAAACTCTTTCTGCCAATGCCCAAAATTCTATCAACACCTACATATAAATACGTTTTTTGAGAAAAAGTAGCATTGTTGACTAATGAGCAAACGGAACACAACAAGTTTGACTAAATCTAACTCATAGACATGTAGTTCAAACTCTTTCTCTAGTGAAATCATTTTTTATCAGGGCTGAATTTATTATTCACAAGAAAAAATACTTTTATTTCGATTAGTCTTCTTTTAATTAAAAATTATCCAACCAACTTTGTTTTTTATGATTTTTTACTCGTTTCCCTGTAGATTGCATTGTTTTGAATTTTGCTCTGTATTTGGGTTTTATGAATTTTGCAAGTTTAAAAAAAAAATTCATCACAGGTTTTTACGTTTTGTAAAGTTTTGGCAGTTTACTTCTTAAACTCTTCATAGGCCAAGGGCACTTGTAAATGATAAAAAAGTTTATGAGAACGCTAATAAAAAACATCTTACTAGCTTTTATACGGTTTAATTTTATAAAAGTAATCCACATGCATTCTCACAATAATTTGGAAAAGTTAGGCTGCCTGAAACTCTTATTTTGTAATATTTCGCCAAAAAAGCAAATGGTTTTTCAGGCATTGCTGTTGGTGGTTGGCAGTAAACCAAAAAAGTAAAAACTCAATTTAAAAGAACAAAAACTTGTCCCAAAGAAATTAAACCGACTCATAAATGACACCAAAACAGCAAATAAATGGTATAATGACTATAAGCAAGAGAGTTTGACTAAGAGAAAGTGTCTTGGTATCCAGTTCCACTAGTATCACCAGCTCATAAAGTTTACTAGAATGGATGAGCTGAACACACTAGTGAAGTTATCTATGCAATGACTGCAGTAACTGCGTATCGAACATTTATATGCAGTTTTGAGAGGTTGAAGAAACTGGAACATCTGTGTCTGAACGGAAACAACTTTGAGGAATATCCCTCGGTGCTCAGGAGTTTGCCAAGTGAAACCAAAGTTGACATCAGCGAATTTGACTTTTCAACGAAGCGCATCACAAGAGGTAGGGCTCTGCTTACTTATCAACCACTTCTTGCTGCTCTATTAAACAAAGTTGTTACACGTTATAAATGTACTACACCATTACTGTGCAGTACACAGTAATTTTTAGTGCCCTACATATCTTTTATGCATGTTAGGCATTTAATTATTGTTCAGCTGTGCTCCAAACACGATTTTCTTACCATCTACCACACATTTATTTCTATTATATCAAAAAACAAAACTACTTATGCACACTGTGAATTTGCCATAATCAGCCATTGAACCTACAGGTTTACTGCTGCTGCACACTAGTAAAGAGTAATTAATGCGAATCAACGGAAATTTATGGTTTTCAAATTATATGTGCTGTTATTTACCTGTTAGTACACATTGCTCTAGGTTTTCACTACAAAAGCTGTAGTTTGAAAATTATAAAAAAAGAAGTTATTAGGTGCCCACCATCAGCTTAGACTGCACCAATATTTACTATTAAATAATGTAATCACAAATGTCTTGTCTTAATAGAACGATTGTATTCATAGAAATAAACTTTAGAGAATCAGCTGCCTTCCTGGTCTGTTTGAGACATATTAGCTGCTGGAAAAGGTTGAACAAATTCACTACTGTCACTTGCCCCTCCGTTCACGCTGCTAGACAGCCTTGATAATGTCTTGCCTTAGCACTTGTACAACGACGTAGATCACAAACTGCAGATTAAGCAGATAAACCCCCAAAATTTTCAAGAATAGTTTTTGATTATTGTGTCATCATTTTGCTAAAATTATGAACCAGAAAGTTTTGTTTTCACTCACAATTCAAAGCGTAATAGCATAGTTTTCAACATTCATGAACTTTAGCTTACAATAGAAGAGTCAAAACGTCTTGCTCAAGTGAAAGTGATTAACATTTAAGCTCGAAAATTATTGATTACAACATGTTATTTAAAATTACTATATGTTATCTTAAATAATAGAGTTAGGCGTTTTAGTTAAACCACACAAACAATTGTGGTTTTTTTTAACCTGGTTTCGCTAAACAGAAAACAATGTAAAGCAAAACATCGATGTTGTCTTTTGATTTTGTTTATTTTTGTGCATAATATGTCAATTGAAAAAGCTGTATTATTGCTTCAAAACCAAAGCTTTAAGCTTTTGAACCAAAATGACTGAAGAGATTACAGCAAATGTTTTTAACACTAACCGAGTCTATAAAAAAATGAAAAATTATTTTTGTGTATGCTATGTTCTACATGGCGCTAATTATAAGCATACATATAGTTGAAACTCCAATATAAGTCGTTCGTTTATAATCGGCAGTTAGTTATTGATTCAGCTTTTAATAGTCCTACCGCGACAGTTAAAAGTAAAACCTTTTTTTTGCAATTGAAATTTATTTGAAAATATATGAATCTTATATAAATATGGATAAATATTCTAGACCTCTTTTAAATACAGATTTCAAAATAAATCGAAATCCTGATAAATTCCACTGCGCATAAATTTAAATGAAAGCATCAAATAAACTCATTTGCCACTGCAAGAGCCAATACCTCCACACTCTGTGTTGTTTGTCCCCTTATATTTAAGTTTGAGCAGCACTCAATTCTTGCAATTGTGTAAGGGTTGAATGAAGGATAACACAACACTTGATTCTGCATGGGGTTTTCATGAAAATTGCTGCGCTTAAATGTACAGATTAATGCGAAATATACACTAGCAAAACTCTGTTTGCCCCGATACTGCTTACTGTGCAAAAGAAAAAGGTTTTTAGCGCACTGCATGTACACTAAATAATTGTGTAGTCGTGAAGAACTGCAATGCAATTTAATGCATTGTATTAAATGTAGTTGACCATATTCTGACAAAACAGTACCTGTTGTATAAAATTTTAACTTATCACTTTTCTCAAACTCTACATCTAGAGGCTATTTATTGAAAGTTGACCAAAAATACCGAAAATAGTATTTTATGTTCTCCAATACATGTATTTCTTAAAATATACTTTGAGTCGAAATATTTCACAAAAGTTTTTTATGGCAAACACCTACTTTATACGTCTTCATTTCTGAAATATCCATCCAGCAAATCTTCCTCTACTTTGACCAGACTTCCCATTTCGAGAGGTGCTCTGGCAATGATGCATACTTCTCGAGAAGGTTGATAGGTCATATAAAACTATGTGCAAAAAAGCCATATAAGTTTTGTGCTACACATAGATATAAGCGTTATATTATATATTTGTTTCCATATAGTTATTTTTGTAGTCCCACGACCCAACAAGCGGATGCGATGTTTGAGAGTTTTTATGATAAATGCATGTGCACACAACTTAACAAAATTATTCATCAACAATGAGACAAAGCCTTGTCTCAAAATCTCATCAACAAATTTAACCATTGTTTTGTAGAGTCGTTCAAGTATAATAACGATACGAAACCCCTGTAAGCCTATTTAAATATATTACCAAGTCTTTTTATACCATCGGTATTACCTTAAAACTTACCCATCTGATCGGATTATACACAAATACACATATTAATTTGGCTGAAATTCTTCACAAAACACTTGACCATCTTGGTTTAATAAAAGTTAAGACCGGAAATTGAAACGCCGAGCGACAGAAAATAGAACGATTAAATCATGCGCATTTCACAGAAAAATACTGTGCACATTTCACCAGTCTATAGCATTTTCGAATTGCTGAAGGTTTCTGTAATTAACGTAGGAGTGCTGAAATAATTTCATTTCATTTTATGAAAGTTAGTTGAAAGTTTTTAAAAGTAAACATTTGTAAATGTAAACAAAATTGTGCATTGGTTTTCTATTATTGATGTATTACTATATTAATAATATTGGTTATTCTAGTAATGTCAGTGCATTTTACTTCTAATATAGGCCAATATTGCATTTTTCCTATTTCAGGGAGAGAGATATAACATCTCATATTTTTCTCTCATTATTGCTGTTTGTTGTATATAATAACACCCACACCCAGTACATTACAGCTACCATTGAGGTTATCCTATTTCACTGCAGTACCATTTTACTGCTAATATTGCATTTTTCAACCATCAGTACCCTTTCTTTCTTTCAATATCACTTGTGTCCAAAAGCTTTCATTTCATTTCATGAAAGGTTTTCATCTATTTGGTCGTGGGCAGTATGACAGTGGAGTTTCTAGTGTATATATGTACGTGTATACATATATACATATATATATTAATATAAAATGGTGTGTATGCAAATACTTTTATATATTTCACGTTAAGAAAAAAAATTATGTATATCAATACTCAAATTTTTTCGTAAATAATGGTAACCTCTAACTTTTTTCACTTTTATATAGGCCAATAATTACACATGTAACCAAGACCAGAAATATTTTATTATAATCGATACTCAGTTACACTTTAAAGTATGACATAAATCAAATTCTGATTAAAAATCTTCCATTAAAGTTTCCATAGAAAAGACCGACTTTATGCATTTCTATTTCTAGAGTATCCTTCCAGCGAATCTTCTACTTCAACCCAACTTCCCATTCAGAGAGGTTCCTTGACAATGATGCATACTTCTACAGAAGGTGGCTAGATCATACAAAAACTATATGAACAGACTGATATATATATATATATATATATCTTATATATATGATATATATCTTATATATATGATATATATATATATATATATATATATCAGTCTGTTCATATAGTACATATATATATATATATACATGTATATATATATAGATATATATATATACATGTATATATATATATAAATATATATATATATCAATATATATATGTATGTGTATATATATCAAGTATATACATATCAAGTATATATATACATATATATATATATATCATTCTGGAAAATACTATAGATCAATTTAGGAAAATATATAAAGTCGTTAAAGTATAGTAATGATACAAAACACATATAAGCCTATTTAAATATATTACCAAGTCTTTTTATACCGTCGGTATAAAAAGAAATATATATATATATATATATATATGAAATATTAAGAACTACAAACTTTTAAAACTGTTTACTACTTAAAGTTTCATGGTTGTTACCATTCATTAGGTAAATTTAAAATGATCTGAAGCTCATGTGAGTGTATGCAAAAACCTCTAACAAACTGTAGTTTTAAGGCAAGGTTTAAAAACTAGAGAACAATGGAATTTCCATAAAAGGTTTATGGTATTAGCTTTTCAGTATGAAATAATTTAGCTGTTCATTACCTATTCACTTCTATGGCAACTGCTCCTAATGCATGTAGTTTACTGATATGTGCTGTACATTTGCCTCAAATATTCCATTAAATTACAATCTCGACAAGACATACATACTTTGAATTTGCAATTTTCAACCATTGATTCTACATGAGTACTACAAATGCACTTCGGTAATAAGTTGATAATGTTGATTAACTGACAGTGCTGGTTTTTTCTTATGTTTTTACTGTAATTTCACTGTTACTGCACAATGCTCCAAGTTTTCAGAACAATAGATTTTGTTTTAAAATTAAAAAGATTAATTACGTACACAGCTTCAGCTTTGACTCCATCCAATAATTTTCATCAATTAATCTAATCACAAATGTCTTTTCTAAATAAAAGGTGTGTGTTTGTTATTTCTCATGTTGAGGATATAGCTTCCTCCTGGTCTGTCTGAGAAATTCTAGCTACTGGAAGATGGTTACACTCTTTCACTACCTTCACTCGCTCTTCTTGTTCATTCTACGAGATAGTCTTTATAAAAGCTAAAACTGGCAATTGCACAGAAACATGGAACACGGACCAGAGATATAGAGAATTGATCGGCTCTAAAGTTTGCTACAAGAAACTTAATCTATTAGGTGATGATTTTGCTAAAAACGCTAAAATTTCGAAATTGCCTTTTATACATAGTTTGCGCCATAGTATCGTGGCTTCAGAATTTTTAAATTGTGATTCAGGATGAATTAAAAGAAAAGTGGTAATCGGCGACTTAAATGTCAGGAGTAAAACTTATCAACAGCAAGGCTCAAATGTTTTTGGATAACTGTATGTTTGATAGAAAAATAGGTGTGCGTTTTTTGGCTCAAACAAAGGAAACAAAATAATTTTATTTTGATTTTGTTTCATAAAAGAAAATAAAATACTACCAAGAAGATTAACTTTTTCAAATACATTGAAACATTTGCATAACCTACTTTCAATTTAAAAAACCTGATTAAAGATTTAAAATTGAAAATTTAATTTCCAGAGGAAAAACACAAAATGTAAGGCAGCAATTATTTTTGAAAATGAACAGTTCTGTTATATAAACAATTGTATGCATGTAATGTATGTTTGTAAATATTCATATATTTCTGTGTATGATTACAATATATATATATGCATATACATGTACGCATACACGCATACACCATCATATACGCTACGTACACGCCACATGCTTTTCCCACTATTTACGGGCATCAGTGCAGCTTGGTGATAGCTAAAAAACAATTCTCATTGTTAATAAGAATTAAATCTCAGTCACCAACTTAATGTATGGACTGTGAAACCTTTATTTCAGAGTCTGGGTTCTATTTTAACCCTTATTTTATGATGGCCTTTAATTAAAGGTGATGCTAAATAAAAGTGTGATGTTAAATTTTTCAACTAGCTGCTCAAGATTTTAAGAAGTTATAATTTATTTAACAAACAATTAATGATAATAAAACATCCTGTATGAAGTTATAATATAAAATTGTTAATTGAACAACGAACAATGAAATAGTAACCAAAATACAACTTTAATACAACAAATATGATGTGAGAACTATAATAGAAATATAATCATGGTAGTTGGTGAGTAATAAAAGGTTTACTGTTGAAAATGAAATAATACATTGCAGTTACAACAGTCTTTGTCATTTTCTAAAACTTGCTCATCGGCATTGAGTAGTTGACTGTCATTTTATTGATAATTCTTGCATTAGCTTGCTCTTGCTGAAAAAGTTCTGGCCCAGTCTTAATTAGTCCGTCTTGCATGAAACAATGAATATTCTTTCCTTCAGATCTGCCTATAGTGTTGATCAGCCAACATCTTTTGAATGACTTGACGATTAGCATTTTCAGATTTGTGACTGCTTGACATGACCATCAAAATTATTACGGACAGTTTTGCAGCATTCTAAGGAAGTTAAAAAATCAACTCAAGTGGTTGGAGGGTTTTCTCTGAATGCCAAGGCATTGATGTAGTTAGGTTTCAATGACTGTAGGCTCAATCTTCAGACACCATGATCTAGGTGCATTTGATCACATGTTTGCTGTGAGTTCAATGCAATTAATATTGGCCCACCAAGCTTGACATTGCACTGTCCGTTAAGTACAATATGCCTAGTTAGGTTCTTTTATAACCAACAGGCGTGATTAATGTCAAAGTGTTGCTCAAATAAAAATGGCCTTCAAATAAAAATGACTCTCAAATGCAGGTTTCACAGTAATCAAAAACATTTTCCACAAAATGGTCTATATTCTAGTATGGTCTCAATTATGCTTTAAATTTTCTTCTAATATAAACACATTTTTACAAATCACTACAATGGAATTGTGCACTATCTATTTTAGAACCAGCTAACAAATCTGGATCTCGCACATCTAGGCTTCGCAGTTGGAAGAAAGCGCTGACAAAGAAGTTTGGCTCTACAAAAGGTGACTGGATCCTGTAAAAATATAAGACATAGATTGAAAAATATATATTTATATACATACAAAATGACTAGCCTTTGTTGCTTTTGTAGTGAAAAGGCCGTTTGACAGAAAATTTAGTTTTTTTCAGCTTTCACAATGTTTCAAATTCCAACTTGTAAACTTAATATTATGAAAAAAGGGTTTTGTGGTTAAAATATATTAGGAGAAAAAACTACTGTAACGGTCATCAAATTCTTTAAAATACTGTAAGTTTTAAATTTCACATAATGAACGAAACATTTTGTTGAAACAAAATTAGGAGCAAGATATAAATGTAGATGTGTTTAAATGTGAATGTAAAATCATTAGCAAGTATTGGCTGAATATAGTTTGTTTTGCTATCATTACAATAAAAAATTATAAATAACTGGTATACAACTGTATAATTTTAAAGGGTTACAGCGTTGGCATTGAAGATTGTATAGAGAAGTAAACAAACTCGTAGCAAATATCTAATGCAAACACCTCCTGGTACAAATCATCAAAATCATCATCATAAAATTAGTGACAAAAGATATTGTTGTGCAAAAAAATTGGTTGGAAGGAGGATAAGGTGATCGGGAGAAGCCATGCTATGTCAGGAATCATCAGGCCTGCGCTGGAGGTGACCGGTCAATGAGTGTGACCCCCTGTTCCCAATGAAACAGTCAAACTCAACCCGATACCAGTCAAAATCAATCTGGTATTCCCTGACTTTGAGAAGTGATGAACCGAGGCACTACTAGTCGCCACCAAGAATCATGTAAGAGCTGGACAGAAGTCGCCAAGACTACGTGTGAGACGACTGGCAACACGGGTCGGCACCCTGTTTTCACGGAGGCACGGGCCGGCTCGAAGTTGGTGGAGGCCACCCTTGGACCCAAAGCATCGGCTCAGCAAACTAACCAACTTGCTCAACTACAGGGCAAAGGCAAAAGTGCCATAGCAATAATGTACCGAAATTTCAAAGTTCTTATTAACTTCAAATTTTGGCAATTGGAATCGTTCTTCTCAAATAAACGTAGACTTTTTAGGCTGTCAGCCGTAGTCGGCCTAAAAATATCATTCACTTTCGATAGCATCATATTGATTCTCAGAGCTGTATATGAAGTCTCAAAAAGTCAAAAACCGAGTTATTGAACATGTTTTTATTAACGAAAACATGTTTGTGACAGTTGGAGTTATATTTGCATGAAGATTAGTTATGTTTTGGTTTGAAGAATTATATTGGCAAATAATGGTTCAAATTAAAGTTTCATGATTTTCAGGTTCATGAATAAGTGTATATGTACAAAATAATATTCATAGATGTGTATTATATTAAATAGATAAGTAATTTTAGTCAAACATTGTTTATCTTGCAATTTTTATGGTGCCAGTCCAACTTTGTTTCAGCAAATTACAATTCTTTCAAAATCGAAAATTAACTGAAACTACCTCCTTTGAGACACAGATCTACACGGAATACATATGTGTTGTTTATATGATTGTAATATCTTTTAAATGAGGAGAATGGGCTAGTTTTTGTGCAACATGAATGAGTGAATTATCTCATGTTTGTTTTTTGTAGTAGTAATTTGAATTATGGCAACTTTCTGAAAAAATTAGCAGTATTTGAGGTTAATCATTTGGGAATTAGCCGGCTGCGAATGAGTTAACCAATACCTACTTATGGTTTGCAATTAATAAATTAACAATAAAATACAATGAAGTAATGTAACAGAATTAGTCCAGAATTGCACAGAGTGGTTATTTTCAAACCAGACAGCAGCGGCTGGTGGAGGTGTAAAAAAAGTTGATGGCTTCATGTCTGATACGCTCACTTTTGTGATGCACAATGTAACATACAATTTTTTGGTAGGCTTATAAATTTTTCTTACTATGCACATAGTTTATAACGTTTTTATCCTATACTACACACGAATATAGCTTTGTACCTTTTTTTTCTGCCTTGGCATCTTATGTCTCATTTTTGACTCGCTTCAATTTTGCCAATTAATAGTCAGCCTTTGTAATTGGAGGCATTTGATTATATGAAAAAGATGAAAAAAATGTAGTTTTAAAACAAAATTTTGCAGAATGGGCCACCTTGGAGTTGCATTAATAACCGGCACTCAAAGATAAATTTTTGTCATAGCGCAAAGTAAATTTTTGCATGGAATTTTTCAATTGTCTCAAGTAAAAATATATCTGGATGTATCACTGCATTAATATATATATATTTGTTTAAAAATAATACTTTTTTCACCAAACTTTATATTGAAGGTTTCTGTTTAGGTATTATGCAAATTAAATTATTAACAAACACGCAAACCCAAGTAGTATTAAAGGATTTAGCTTTGATTACTGTTGTCTTACTTAATATGCATACCATTTCATTATTTAAACTCGCGTCACTGTTGTAAAAATAATCAATCAAAAAATATTGTTGATTTAATTAAAATATAACATCTGTACAATTATTATGTACAAATTGCGTCATACATTTTTTGACAGAAAAATCATTTCGAAACATTTGTTGCCTGATTGTTTTTCCGAACTCCTTTTTGTCAAGGCCAATTATTACAAGTTTCAAAAAATACCAACAGATTATATTATGTTCTCAAATATGCTTTGAACTATATTTGGAATAAAAATGATTTTTAAAAGTTTGCAGAGAAAACACTGACTATGCATTTCTATTTCTAGGGCATTCTTCTAGCAAACCTTTGCTTGCTTCATCTAGATTCCCAATTCAGAAATATTCGCTGAGAAAGAAGCTTACTTCTTCACAAGGTGACTAGATAATATACAAAGATACGTATACAATATATTCTATAAGTATGGTATATAGAAAATAGTCCCGGTTGTACTAAAATTTTTAGTACAACCGGGTCCAAAGAGTGCATCACACGAAACAAATTTGTAGCGCAATTACTAAAAGTTTACTTTTTTCCTAATTTTTTTTTGAATATTTCATACTCCACTAATTATCTTTTAGGTTTTTAATGTAGATTTTTCTTTTTGTATGCTTTTGCACCTGTTTTTAGTTACTATATATGTATATATATATTTATATATATAATCATATATTTAAAAATTAGGTTATAAATTGGGGTATAAATTTATGTATATATTGATATCTATATATAAATGTATATGTGTATTTATAGATATAATTATGATTGTTTAAATCTATATACCTATAGAAATATGTATGTGTGCGCGCAAACGTGTGTGTGAGTGTGTGTGCATATAGCAAAAGCAAGTAGCGAGTGACCTCAGTTTGCAAATGGTTCTGTTTTAGGCCAAGTTTGGTTTCGACCAAAGAATAAATTTTTGTGGAAGTCAGTTTTTGATTATAAACTGATGTAACTATTTTTTATGTAACAACTAATAAAAATCACAGCCTTACAAATTCTCTGCAGCACTATTTAATTCTACCTGACTTTTGTAAGGATAATTGAAATACTGCTTCTTTAGTCTTTTCAGACTGTAAACCAGAAATCGCTAAACATATTTTGGAAATGTTTACTTTTCCTTATCCTTTTCCATAAACATAAGTATTTCCATAATGTTATGGAAATTGTTATAAAAGTTTTTTTTGAAGTATGGAATTGGTAGGGAAATGCAAATAATATGGAAATTAATTATGTAATGTTATGGAAATGCTATTGAAATGGAATTACTATAAAAATGAATTATGGTTATGTTATGGAAATGAAAATAGTATGAAAATGAATTAGAAAAATGCTATGGAAATGGAAATAATAGGGAAATGAATAATTGAAATTTTATGGAACTAGAAATAATTTGAAAATTAATTATGGAAATGTTATGGTAATGGAAATAATATGGAAATGAATTATGGCAATGTTATTGAAATGAAAATAATATGGAAATGAATTATAGAAATGTTATTAAACTTGAATGGGAATCAATATGGAAATGGAAATAATATGGAAATAAATTATGAAATTGCTATGGAAATGCTATAGAAATGGAGATAATATAAAAATAAATTATGGAAATGTTATGGAATTGGAAATAATATGAAAATGAATTATGGAAATGTTATGGAAATGGAAATTGTGACATACACGTATTCCCTGCTGTAAACTTAGCCTATGCTGGCTTTAGCTACTTCAATTTTTCTGTTAAATTTAAAAAATACAACACATTTTTACAAAGCATATTATTTTGATTTATGACAAGATGTAAATATTTTATTAAATTATAAACACTTTTTTTTCCACACTTTTTAGCACAGTAATACTATGATTAGTGCCTCTGTAGAAGTAAAACAGATTAAAGTTGTTTATATTATCAGGGCTAGAAAAATAATATTTCAATTATAATAAATCAGTTTTTAAACTGCTTTGAGAAATTGATTAAAATCAGAGGTCATAGTATTGTAGCTGACTGTATTTAACAAAATTGAATTGAATCACAAAAGCTTTAACCTCTGACTTTGTACACTGTTTATTTTTAGATTATTTCTACTCCGAAGAGTTTTCAACAGACAACCATCTGGAATATGCTCTGCCAGGACGACTTTTAAATAAAACAGGTGTGCGTATGTAGAGTGTATGGGAAATGTGCGGTAGAAACGCTTTTACTGAATCCATTGTCGCACACAACAGTTAATTCTTCTGATGCACTAATAATGTTTGTAAAGCATTAGAAAATAGTTATTCTATGTGTATACTATGTACTGCACAATAGTCAAACTACACAAATTCAGTTACGTACCATAAACCATTGTTGATATGCTCCCACCATGTCTAGGTCTTACCACAAGTTTTGAATGCTCTTTTTAGTTGTAGGTATAACATGTGTAGAAGCCGCACTCTCTATTTCTCTATTGGTTTTACAAACCTAATTTACACTAGCCATGCGATTCAATTGCCAAGTTGACCATCTCCTTTTGTCTTGGCGTGTGTGCGCGTTGACTCCCGAGGTTGCAATCGATTAGCTGTTCTTGCCTTTGATGGTGATGCATTATGCCTCAAGAAATTTGGTGCATAGTAAACAAGTACCAGATCAAAAAGTGATTTGTGAAATGCATGTCATCAAACTGGGGCAAATTATGATGCTTTGTTTAACTTTGTTGTCTTGAATGTAGCTTTGGAAATTACCAAGCAAAATGTTCCTTCAATTTTTGTATCAAGGAAAATGAACTAAACAAATGAAATCAGGTGCTGGAGTGGTTACCCAACATTGACCATGTCCAAATACCTTGTTGTTACAGTACAAGTACCTAATATTTCCTGGCGCCTTATGTTTAAAACATACTTTTAGAATTTTGGAAATTCAAACAGTAATTCTTTACTGAAGGCAGTGAGTATTGCACATATAATTTGAGACTGTTTAATAGGCAGACCCCAAACAATAAACAAAAAATTAAGTTCACAGGCTTAAATACAAGGACTCATGTTATTTAGAAAAACTGGAATAATTTAAAAACGCTGTAAGATATGCCTGACCAAAAACGAGTAGTTCAACTAAGCCAATGTCATTTTTGTATATTTTGCCAACAATATTCTAGTGAAAATATCCTTTTTTTAAAAGCAATTCCAAAATGTTAATAATCGGGTTTCTAGAGTGGTGCTGTTCAATCTTCCAGAAGGTCTATACACTAACAAAGGTCTATACTTTTTATTATTGATGAAGGTTACATACCTTTATACACAGAAAGTTCTAATTATTACATTTAGTTGCTGTGATAATTTTTGCTATAAGCTGATAGTTGTTAATACATACATGGTATCTGCTCAGTCCTAATAAGTTGGCTTCTTTTGTGACATCGGAGACGTGTGTTTCTGCTCCATATTTCATCATGGGCTCTTTAGAATTCATCAAAATTTAATAATGTGTAACGGTATATAGACCTATACGGTATATATATATGTTATTTTTAAGTTTTTTCAAATGAACTTCGCTCTTTAAGGTTAATATAAAATTAGTTGATTGGTCATTTTCGATTTTTTTTTCTTTTCAAAGTAGCTTTTTTCCACAGTACATTTTCATAAACTGTAACCATTTTCTGGAATTTTCGCTATTTTAGAACAAATGTTTGAAGAAGTACTTGCTAGTCCAACTTCTGAAGCAGCGAATGGGTAAAGCAACACCTCCGGTAAAGACACATAAGTTATTCACGCGGCCCCCTCATATTATATAACCTCAAAAACCAAATATATAAAGCATGTAGTAATCTAACATCAGACATGTCACATATTTAGAATGGTTGTTCCAGGATGAAATAGGTTGACTACGCAAACTTTCTTATGTTATTCAATAACACATATTTTATTGTTGTTTAAAATACTGTTATGCAAACATTCCTTCCTTGATCGCTTCAAACGTGTTGCTTATAAGTGATAATCTTGAGTGTTATTATCTGTTGAATATTTTCGACTAATTCACAAATTGTGCACAATAAACAAAGTTCATGTATTTCTTTACAGTCTGTGTTTACCTATATCATTGTTTGGTTATGCGTGAAACAGGCAATACACTTTAACAAACATCAAAAGGGGCCTCAACATCATAAAATATATACATGATATTACCTTTAGTTTAGCTAAAGCAGCTATCTACTGATAAGGTATTGAAGGTTTGAATTAGTCAACTTGGTACGAGAATTCTGTTGAAAGGTTGTAGCAGTTTCGCTAAGAGCAGGAATGAAACGACAATGACACTTGTTGATAGATACATGAATCATGCCATTGCGTATCCACAAAACAATTTTTGAAAGCTTTTTGACTTGTAGTAACACGTATAGTGTAATATGTGAAAGCTTTTATGTTTTTGAAGTCAACAATTTAGCAAAGCAATAGCAAATGGAAGCAAAAAGTCCTGTCGTAAAGTTTGATATGAACCAGATTTATATTATAAAAGATCCTATTTGAATTAGGTATTTTATGCCAAGAAAAAATCACAAATAAAAACAACTCACAGACATCCTTGTATTCATCTGTATTTAATACCAAGTACCAACTAAGATTTGATTGCTAACACACTAGTTTTTTTTCAGACAACTGCTTCACTAAACTATGGAAAGACTGAAGACTCTCGAACATAAGCCTCTCTCGCATATAAGCCATCTTTAGAAAAACAGCAAAAAATTGGCAATAGTAGATGAGATCGTGCTTTTCAGAACAAAAATGAAGACAAAACAAAAATTTATTTACTAGCTGGCCATAAAAGCTGTAACAGTCTGTACCACCTATCATGACAAGAATTCGCATGATTAAATCGCTCATTGTGTACCACCGGCTGTGTAGTGCATATTGACTCAGTGTATGAGCATGGCTAAGATCTGCTTAGTACGGCTTCTGTAGAGTTTGCACAATATGTTTATGATTACTGAGTAATTTCCTAATTCACCTATCACAGCTGTAATTAAACATCAGGGAAACAATAATTATTCTGCAGAGGGTCAATGAAAAGCACTCTTACGGTTCAGTTTACTTTTACAGTTTACTTTTGTAGTTTTTATTAGCAAATACTAGCCGTGACAAGCCTTTTCATAGTTTGTGATTTTTCACTAATTGTAGATGAATAAAATTCTGACTATTGTTTATTGAATATTGGTACCAAAAAAAAGAATTATTTATTTTCATCAGTAAAAATTATTTTATAAGCGATAATAGTAATGCCGTCCCCTCTGACTTAAAATAGCCCTAACTTGTGACGGGAGAAAAGAATTCAAATACTGATTATCAGAGGCTACTTAACATGACTAAAATGCCTCACAATGTAATTTGTAGAATTTGGCTGGCATAAAGTATTTTCGTTTGAGTAAATTGAAATTTTGCACCTGCCTTTGGCTCATTAGGCATAAGCAGTATATTCGCATTCTAAACTCGGCTCATTGGGTAGTATCTACATCACTGTCAGTTTTAGGGTGATTTGTTTATGGGTGTTTGTTTTACAAAACTTCTTTGGAAAACAAACAATACAGTAGGAAATCAGAAAAAGTAGGTGCAATGAGGTCGGACATGCGCAGTAGAATAGCTTGTCACGGTGCGAGCCCTGCATATGAATTAGTTGAAACACTTACATAGATAAACTACCTGGCAATTGTTCAACTGAATCAATAAGGCCTACTTTTTTATGCTTGGAAAGCTGATGAAAGTGGTAAAGACCTCAAGGATGATCTGAGTGATATGTTGTAGATGAGATAGTGCTTTTTAGAAGAACATAAGACTTAAGAAAAATGCAAAATTTGTAAAGCAGTTTAAAGAAGAGTTATAAATTTTAAAATTATGAAACTGATAAAGATGTTCCTTTTTAAACGTAAATGGTTTTAAAAAAAAAAAAATTGGATTTGAAAATTTTGGTTAGATTTGTTCTGGTTTTACCAGCATAAGCTTCTAAACAATAATCTAAAATAGTATTAATTAGTGCATTATAACGTAACAATAAGTAATCTCGATGCAGGCCAAGAGACACCTGATAGATTAGTCTTAATTTAGATCTTGATTCTTTTTTTGAAATTTTAATGTGGACCAACTTAAAAAGCTGCTACTTTCAGCTTTAGATTGTAAACACATCTAACTGTTAGTACACTCCTTGCCAGAAAGTCCTTGTTTTCTTGATATGCACTGGCGTTTGCTACAATACCAGCACACAGATAACTTACCTACAAAACATATCTATATAAAGCAGAATCGTGCTGATCTTTGTAATTTCTTGCAATGTCAATAGTCTCAATTGTAAAAATTGTGATAATTATTTTCATAGTTCAACTAAACTAACATTGGTACAATAAAGACATTTGAAACTTGTAGAATTTCTTAACAAATCAGTGGTCTGGAGACATTATCATTTCAAAACAATGTAACCTGCAAACATGATCCCTTATTTAACTATGCTTATCACCCAAAAATAACCAATTTATCTCAGTCTCCATCATCAACCAGGAAGATTTTTATATACTATCAAAATAAAATGTACTAAAAAAATGACAAAATAGATCATTTCGAGTTGCTTCTTCTTGGTTTCAATAATGTACACTGATTTCATATTTTTCAAAATATAATGACACTGATTAGAATGAGTGTCAAAATCGTCCATTTTACAGCCAACACTATTTAGCTTACGACTAAAGTACGACTCTGTGAGTGTTTTTGGATGAGAACAAAAACGAGGACAGGAAGTCAATTTTTGTTCAAAATTTTTTTGTATAATACATTGTTGGCTAAGTGATTCCCTTACTTGTACACCTAATATGTAAGTGAATGTGCCTTTGAGATGCTCTTGTGATTTGTTATTCTCTTGATGAATAACAATACAGCGAAGCAAACTTTAGCATACTTACTTAAATTGATTCGTAGTACAGTAGTCATCAATTTAAATAATATATTGCTTTTTGTATTGAATCACACATGTTTTTTACATGAAATTGGATGGTACTTTAGGTATGATAGCTAAAAAGCATTTCATGTATAATTTTATTATGTGCTCCGACATATTTGCTGTTTATTCAAAATCTAATTTACTGCATACATTTGTTACGTAAATATTAACCGTCATGTTACTTGTAATTATGATGTAGAAGAAGTAATGGTAGCAACTATTTTTGATTCATAGACGTTGAACAATACAACATCACACAAATAACCCTACAAGCATCCCCTCTTCAGCTCAGACTTAAAAATTCTACTAGTGAATATTCATGGTTCACATTCTATCAATTGTTTATTATTAGTGGTTTAAACATTAATAACAATAATACAACTAGTCACAAAAAAATTTACTAATTTTTAGTCAGTGGAGATCATAAAAAAAATATTTTAAATATCATCAATATCATTAAAAAAACTTTTTGACAGCAAAATACGTTCTTTGATGCAATTTCAGGTTAAATTAATTTTTTATTGAGGGGGATTCTAGGAAATCCAATGTATTACTAACTAAAAAATTCTTATTCCAGTTCAGTTTTGAATCAAAGTACCATAAAATTTATGTAGGTTGCCTGGTACAATGTGCTACTTGCACAACTAACATATGCTCTCAAATAAAAACTTTATAAAATGGCTGTCCGAATTTAAAAAAGAAGGTAAAAGTTTTTGAATGTTATAAAATGCACAGCGTAAAAAACTAAAATGAATGGGCAATGATTTTTTAATCATTATTGCGGGATGACAGAAAAAAAACAAAATAAAGAGATTGAGACAAAATATGGAAAAAAAGTTGTAATGCAAAAAAAATAAAATCAGAATTACTGGTAACAACTGGAGTCAAACTGGAATCTTGCTTGAGCAAAAACTCTAAAAATGTTAATTTAGTAAGAAACCTAAGCTATAATGCTTGCAAAGTCAATATAAATGTCTTATCTTCTGTTGTGATTCCTTAAAATTACTTTAGTGTACTCCTGTAAGTGAGTTGCAGTCACAGATTCAGGATTTTTCCAAGACGACCCTTGCAAAACTGTTGTTGGTAAGCCAAGCAGAACGGTACCAAATTTAAACTAAAAAGGTATAACCTGCATCATTGCAAAAGTAATGAAAAAGCACTCTATTCAAAATTCTGTAATCTAAAAGAAAACACCACAAAAAATAAAAGTTTGCAAACCTGTTTAATCGCTGAATGATTCTAAAAAGAGACTCAGCAAAGTTTTGAAAAGAGACCCCAATGTGGAATACTCTTTTAGCCCTTTCTGGCAATATAAAAATAAATCTATTAAGAAACTTTCCACCGCAAAATTATGCAGTGTCTCTGTAAAAATTATATAACAATGTTGTTCTTACTGCCGCCCTAAATAAAAAAAATGCTTCCTATACTTCGAATGTAAGCAGGAGCTGGTAGTAGGCTAGCGAGCCACGTTGCAGCTTTTTTGACTCTCTGTCGTTCTTACTTGCATTATGAAGTTTCTTTCACAGTAATTGTGTCTGGTGTAATATTAAAAATGGAGACAAGTGTTTGCTGATTGAGTTGTAGAAGATAGAATAAAATATATTCAGTGAGCCGTATAGAAAGTTGAAGAAAGTGTTTTTAACGGCGGGTAGTGAAAATACTTACTTAAATAGTATGCTTCAGTCAAAAAACTGAATTAAATTGTTTTTTTACAGCAAATAGTTTCTTTGGAAAAGCATGTATAAACAGACAACTCAAACTACAATTTTTGTCAGCTTTTGCCATAACGATTTCTTTGACAAAGAATACTTATTTGTCATACACATTTTTGAAATGTTTAAATGCCAGACACAAAGGGCAGCACTTACCGCATACTATTAAACAAACTCGGTTCCTCTGTACTTTATGGTTTTTGAAATAAATCATGAAAGTAAAACTATTGGAGATTAAGAAAAAGTATGTTTTAAACTACAATTATTTCTAACTCTAACAATACCTAGCATTAGACGGCTGAATCAAATGATAAAAGGCTTTAGAGCTACATGTGTAAAGATTTGAAATCTGTCATGCTAATACTCCATATTTTCAGGTGATTTTTACTGTGATGATTGAACAAGCCACACATTTAGAAGTACAACTATATTACTAAAATATTTTTATTCCGTAGGGGGTCTATTTATTGAGATAAGTAATTGTAACTTTTGGTATTGGTCATGGGAATGTTTAGACTAGTTTGTTCTAATATAGTTGTTGCTTTATTTCAAGCAAACACTGGACTTTCATAAGGCTTTATCATTGTTTGCTGTTTCCCTATTAACCTGTTCAATTTCTAGCCCAATGCGCAGTTTCCTGTGACCTACCTGATTCTGTGGGAACCTTTTGTGTGATTTACTACATTATAACTTAGATAACTTGTCTTAAAAAACCTCTGATTATTTCATCAAATTTAATAGTTATTCATTATGAATAATCAATAATATCAATAATCAATAAATTGTTAAAAGATTTCATTGATATATTATTTTATTGGCCATTTTTGTACAATTAATATTATAGTAATATAAAACAATATTGCAGAGATTTCAATGTTAGTAAACTGCACCATGGAGTGTTTCAACTAATGCTCTAGTTGAATTGAATTCTTTTTTAAGATTACAGATTCAGTACTTTGTCTTTTTTGCAGTGATTTATAACCATTAACTCATTTCAATGCTAATATATTATTCAAAAGTTACTAATACATTGATAATTTGGATGATTCACAGTTTAATAATAGTTAATTCATTTTTGAAGTTCATTTAAACAAGTCATCAATGTTTCAATATACTAAAATGGTACTTGCTTGGTTCAATATTCAGAGATTAAACAAGTAAAAATTGTTTGTGTGACGCATAATGGAATAGAAATATTATCTAGGTCAACAAAAATGTTAAATTATTAAAATTGAAGTTTCGTCAAACAACACTGATAAAACATTACATTAGAAACCAGCAATTTTATTCAGTGGCAGATTTATTTCAATAATTTACTTTTATTAACCTTGGATATGTTTCTCAACTAAGTGCCCAAATTTTGGAATTATAGTTGACAAACATTCAGAATAAGACACGCCAAAATTTGAACAAATTACAAAATGAACCTTTTAAACAATGTGCTTTGAAGATGAGACCCTAAAATCGCAGTATATAAAAAAATATTTACCACAATGGTAATATAAAATTTAACTACTGCTAGAATGTAAAATTCAGAACAAATGATTATTAAATTGGTAAAATGATTGATGGTGCCTTTATAAATTTAAAAAACTGGTAAAAACATATATTTACTTTTTTTTACCTGATGAATAGTTGCATTAGACTTGACTGCAAGTTTTCATTTGCATTAGTATTGTGATAGTAACAATAACACAACAACCACAGTAACATGAATTTGACTATATCTTTACAAGAGAGCTGATCAGCAATATTTAACTGGGCGTATAAAATTAATGTTGAAAATAAGAACAAAGTACATCAAAGGAAGAAACTAAATAGAAGCAACAAGTTGTGAAAACACTCAAATTAATTAACTACCATTCGAATTAAAATTAGAAACTTATAGCTAAACTAGAGCTGCTCCAAACATAATGCAGTTACAAGAGATCATTGTTAATGGTTACATTTTGATGCAAAATTGTGAGCGTGAGAGGGACTAATGCAAATAAAAGATTTTTTTTCTAGCAATTTATCTTGTCTAATATGTTTCCTGTTAATTATATACTAAAAATTTGCAGGCAATACCAAATGCTGTATGTAGGTATAGGGCTAAGTATATTTTATGAAATTCGAAGTTTAGTCATTATATTCATTATGCTTATTCATTAAAATTAATTTGATGTGATATTTCATTTATGAATGCAATAGCATTAGTAGCCTATGATGCTTATTACGTATGATGCTTGAAGGACTGGCCAGCGGTTTGACTGAAGCAGAGCTTCTCCATATAAAATATGCTACTAATTTCAAGCAGGCAGAGTAAGAGAAAGCCTCAAGGAGAACAGTTGTGTATATGAGCATACTTTGAGGGGTCAAATATATCCATTAAATTTATTTTTATGAACTACAACAAAGTAGCTGATTCTAAGTAAAACAGTAAAGGTCACTGCTCATATCTTACAGTATGTATGAAATAATTAATAGGCTTTGGTTTCCATGTTTTATCAAAGTTTTTGTTTAACTTTAATCTATCTAAATGCATATTGACGGCTTAATTAACATCTAATTTAATTTGGAAAATTAAACACCTCTTTGCAACTTATTGCTTAAAGAAGCTTCCACATGTAGTTATGTTGCCCGTCCTAACCGTGCCAGGTTAATTTTACAAAATTCCAACTTTCTAGATGATAAATATTCAGGCCTAGTAACTGTTTGTGTACTACAAATCAAGTTGCTCAGCATCCTGCTTGCATACAACCAATATCTTTATGATGAAAAAGTCTGTATACAAAACGTTTCTAATTAGTTGTTAGTAAATTAATGAGCTCACTAGGTCTGTACTTAATAAGAGAAGAAAAAACTATCTGCTTGAGTTGAGCCAATAAGAAATATGTTAACAGATCACACTGAGCTCGGTTTTATTTTACAAAGGTGTTATTATTATAGCACTTTCCTGTTCCAAATGACCAACCCTTTTTTTAACAATTGTAGATAAAAAAATCTGCAATTTTTTAGTGAACAACCGTACTATTGAAATCTATTAATTTACTTTTAGCATTAACAATAATGTGGTAGGCTATTGTTATATTATCTTTTAATTCTATGATATTTTTATCCACTCAATTATCAATATTGATATTGATAATTTTGTGGAAAAATTATCACTGTTAACAATATTGATATTGATAATTTAGTGGATAAATTATCACTATTATCAATATTGATATTGATATTAGCGTAATTAATTGCGCAGTAAAAAATTGGTAGTGGTAGAGTCGAATTAAGTTAGATATGTTAATGTGGCTTATCAATGTTATCCTAATGTTAACTTTTAGTTACTCAAAGCAAACCAGAAAGCAGTTAAAATAGGTTTGTAGTTTGCATTCTGGAAAAAACTTGTAAGACATGATTTTAAAAACTGTTACTAGGGCACTATAAACGATCGTTGATGATGTAAAAATTGAGCAAAAAATTTAAAAGGAAAAACTATGAAAAGTAAGACTAAAAGTGAAAAAGTTCCAAATAATTTGACAGTTAAAATTAATTCACTGGCTCATCAATCAGGCCGTTTCCAATAGCTCAATAAAGTAGTCTATTTAGCACAGCCTACATCTGAAATAATACCAGAAATTATCACAGAGTAGTGTTCAGCACTGAATGCTCACAGCTTCCTAAAAATATGCACTACTGGTCAAGAGGCTGCATTTCAATAATTTTGTCCAACGATTCCCTTTTAAATTTATGGCTTAAGAGAGATCTTGGATGCGGTAAATCTGAAAAGCACTTTCACCCTACTTATATGAACATGCTTATATAAGCGCATTGACTTTGCACAGACCATACCCCCTTATGATAACTCTGCTGCGGGAATAAGCCTTTCCACACTGTGGTACATCGACTAGAGGCGCTTGCAGAGTTTAAATGCATGCTGGGACACCGTGTGAGATTAAAGCACGAAAAGGCAAATGGCTTAAGTAGACAGGTCTGCAAAGACTGCTGGCAGTGTGCATAACTATAGCATCATGATGAGAGCCAGGAGAGCCAAGAAGACCAGGAGGAGACTAGAGCTGTTGGGCAAAACCATGCTCTGTCAGGGATCACCAGGCGGGCGCGGAAGGTGTCCAATCAACGGGCGAGACCCCCTATCTTAACTGAGACAGCTAACGTCTATCCGGAACCGGTCAAGGCCATCCTGAAATTTTCTGACATCAGACTGACGATGATTCGAAGCCCTACTGGTCGCCAAAGGGAACAATGTAAGAGCTGGGAAAAGGTTGCCAAAACCGTGTGCCAGATGATCAGTCATACAGGCAACGCCCCGTCCCACAGGATACAGATTGGTCCGAAGTCGGTTTAGGGCACTCTGGGACCTGAAAAATTGACTCAGCTGACCAATCAGTTGCTTCTGCTGCAGATTGAGTGCAAGAGCAACGGGGCCAAAATGTACCAAGCAATTCGGAGGCACAGCAAAGTGCTTTAGCAACAACTAAGTTGGGGAGCCAGATGCCCAAGATTCCGCATAGCAGGAAAAAATCTCTGAAAATCAGGCAGGACAGCATAATAGACGCCAGAGTGGCTTTTCATTGCCTAGCCCATTGGTGTGGCGCATTCCCACTAGCTGAGCAAGTCAGTTACCAGGCAGACACACTTCATGACCTACTCCGGGGTGGGGAATATGGCATGCTGCCTCCAGTTTGCATTGTACTGGCCTGGGCTGACAGCTGTGTGTTCACTGTTTTGTACCAAGCTGTTAGGTTTGCCATGCCGGCAAACACAGAATGACTAAACCTACAGAAGGCCAGCAACGGTTATACCCTGGCCGAACCTAGCAGAAGGTTGCCGTCGACTTGGTGTGCCCCCCTTTCCATCACTTCAAAGGACAATAAGGAATACTTGGGGCAGATCAGATCTTTATCAGATGGCACGATTATATTGCCATCCCAGAGGCTATGGCTCCAGTGGTAGCCACAAAGTAGTGCCATAATTCTGTCCTGTAGTGACAAGGCTTGGTAGTGTTTTTAGGTGCTCTAGTTGAGAAACACGCCACCAGGATTAGTTTTTTATAAGCTACGTTGAATGGTCCAAACACTTGTCAAGGGCTTTTTTCTGAAACTGCCAGATTAATCCGAAGGATGCATTTTGCAACACATCTTGTCTGACAAATCTAGATGGACATTTCACTTGTACAATGTGTGAAGAACAGATATGGATATTTAACCCACTAACGTTTTTTGTGGGAAACAAGGGACCTCCAAGTTATGGTCTAGATCCGAAGGACCCATAAATTTAGTCTTGAAAGCTTCCTGACAGCTTTTTGTCAGACCAGCATTAAGCGGAACTCGCTCCACTCTTCCTATGGTTGACACTCAAAGGTGCTGCAACTAACCAGGGCCAGGCCCTTGATGAAAGAGCGCTTTGCTACTTGGGGCTTTCAGAGAAAATCTATAAAGACTAAAGCGCTCAATTTCAGAGCGAACTGATGGAGGAGTTCTGCTAGCTCTGAAAGATGAGCATAACACAAACTGCTCTATACCATCAACAAGCAAATGGTATCGTGGAAAAAACCATCGAGGTCTGGAAGACAGTCTGAGAGCCATGTTGTTGGCACTAGGAACGGAAAAATAGAATGAATTTCTGCCCAACTCTGGTGGATGTACCGAGGCACCACAAACCCCACACCACAGTGACAAGCAAGATGGCAAACTTCATGATAAGAATGAAATTGTGCCGGCGTGATCAGTTTATAAGCTAACCTCTTCTCACAAAGATGCAATCTACCAGCGAATATGTGCTGCCGAAACCGCAAAGGTTGGAAAAGGCGCACGAGGCTCTCAGGAAGGCTCAGATGGGAAGTAGACTGGCAAATCCAGACAAACCATCATCGTTCTCACCTGGTGATATGGTGTGGTTAGTGAACAGTCATCGGCAAAGGTACAAGCTAAGCTCGTTGGCCCCGTCAAGTCAGAATCGACTGGCCCAACCACCCCTATGTGGTGAAAAAACAGGTCCAAACCTCTACCCAACACAAGTTCAGATGAAAACCCTATCATGCATGTCCGAGAAAGATTACACATGCTCTGGCAATGCTCAAGCTTCTGGAGGGCCAAATATAAAAGAAACCAAGAGAGCTTAGCCCTAAGAAAGAAAACACACAAAAACTGACGAGGGAATAATAGAGTTTCCTTCTAGAAAGAGTCCAGCTAGTAAGCACCACAAGATTGGAAATCAACTGTGCAAGATAAGGTCGAAAAAGAATACTTGCGTAAAGATTCAAACTCCAAACCTCCTGCAACACACCCCTGAAGCAAAACTAGAGAAAAAATAAACTATTGTCTCTAAAAAGCCCCAGTAAATCAGATACAGACGAGAACTCTGGACACCTACCGATGTCGGTCCAGGCCTTAAATAATCCCATCACTACTACAAAAAAGCCAAACCACCGTTCATTCCATATTAGATGAAAACTGGAATGATATGGTGATTTGATACATTAAACAACAAAAGACGCAATAGGATACAGAGGTTTAGCAATAATCGTACGCACTCACTTAGAAAAAATATAAGTCACAGACGAGACAGCCCAAAACCCTAGTCAATAGACCATTGGATCATTGGTTATCTAGACAATAGATAACTGATTAGTTAAGAAATAATCTACATTGAGCATTATGTTGAGCAGCTGAGACGTGGGCCCGGCTGGTTACTTCACCCTTTGGTTTAAATTAGACACAGTCTCTAATTGAGGGGAGGGTGTAATGAATGCTGAGCCAAGAATTTGTTAATCTTATAAACACTTCCATATATATTGCATGTTGTCTTTGCTCTTTTTAATGGACAGCATATCCTATTGCTAATACATTATTGGTTCATACCGTATCGCTATTGTATTATTATAACCATGCTAACGCACAAACGATTCTGTTTGTCTTTATTGTACACAGTTGAATTATTCGGAACGGGTAAAATTAATGTATATAAAAGGAGCGCGGTCAATAAGATAGCTGAGCAGTAGTCACAAGCTCCTTGCCTAATGGATTTTCTTTCATAAACAAAAGATAACGAAAAACATACTTAATCTTTCTTCTTGATGCAGTATTCTAGATTGGGCCTAAGTCAAGGCTGGCAAATTTATCTAAAATATGTAGGTATCTACACATATGTGTATGTACCTGTGTAAATATGTACATACACAAACACATACAAGCAAAAATACTTACGAACAAAAGAACTCGCATACATTCATGGATATATACATACAAATGCATGAATATATGTTGGTACGTACATCTGTAAGTATGTATGCATGTACTTGTGTACGCATGATGACTAGATGTAATATCTTCATCTTTAAGTTATCTTTAAAACAAGAGAGCTTGGCTACAAAGCATTAGTGACCAACCGAGTGAGTATATAAACCATGATTCGGTATGAAAGAATAGTAATAGAGTTGCCTAACCTTCATGTCCACATTTAATCAACAGAAAAGATTACTCAAAAAGCCATATTCACAATGATTCAGACATCACTTATGTACCTAAAAAGTTTAAATATTTACTATTTATTTTTGTTGCGCAGAAATAAATAGTAAAGATATTTTGTTAAAACATTCAAAAATTGAAAAAAAAATTCCAAATTTGGAAAATGCACCAAGTTTTGTGGAAAATTTGATTGGACAAGATTTGAATATTTTCTAAATATACCAAAACTTCATAGAATACAAAGTTATGCAAATTTTTCTTGCTCATGGTTGATAAATGATTTCATGTAAATGGACTAGTGTAAAAGTTCAGTATGCCGAAAATTGTTTTGCATCCTGCTAGGTTGGTGATCATGATCAAAATCTATTAATTTGTTGTATTTACGGTGGTTGAGATATTTTTTTCTAATAACTGAAGGGGTATGCTGTTTTATTCATGCATGAAACTTGATTGAAATAGATTATTCTAAGTAATCCTCATTTTGTTAGCTTTCATGCTGCTTATCATTCCAAACATTTTTTTGTATTGGTCGGACAACTCCTATGATTTTTGAATGCCTGGATTTCACTAAGCGACCCATAAAATAAAGTTTGCATTAGCATTGTCATTTCTTTCTGTGTTTTTATATTTTTTTTTGTTTGTCTCGTACTGTTCTGAGTAGTATCTATATCGCTGGCATTAAAAGGTTTTTACTTTATGTTGGTCAGCCAACTCCTATCTTTGATTTATGTGCTAATTTCTTAATTCAAATTTCAAAATAAATTACAATCCTATCTAATTACATTTATATCCTTTTTTGCTAGTCATTTGCAATGCCGTTAGTAACTGATTACTAGTACACCGCCATCTTTTCAGTAATTTTACTTGATCCCCTGGATGACTAGAGTTTTCTGTTTTCTTAGCTTCTTGGTAAAAAAGTTCTTTGTCGGTCAACTAAGATTTAAACTCTCTTGGACAGCATATAATATTTTTCTATGATTCTGAAAGCCATTCAGAGGTGCAACAATTTGGTAGTCTACATAGCACTGACAGCTCTTTAGAAGTAATTGTGTTCTGACAATTTTGGTGATATGCAGATACACAAAAAAGGGAAAATAAAAAAATTGGTTGGGATTAATTCTAAAAAGTTATTGTGAGTTTTTTTATTATGGTACATGTCGTTTCATTTATAGTATGCTTTTGCAATGCATAAAATTCAGATGCGGCAGCTCAGAAGTAGAACATTACGCTCCCAAAAATGTGATTATTGATCAACCGTAAGTCATCAGGTGCATTTTGAGCTGTGTTTAAAGCTTTGCCATCCGCATAAGATCTGATTTCCTTTTCATTCTTTTATTCTTACTGTTTTGTCTATTCCATTTTGTTTTTTATTTTTTCAATTTGGTCTAAAAAAAACAAATGTGAATTATAAAAAATTGCTCAAGTGCTTTTGATCTCACTCTTTGATTTTGCTTTCGTATTGTTTTTCAGCTTTTATAAATTAACTTATTTTGGTACATTACTTAAATTTGTGTTTAATACCAGTGGAAACAGCTTTATTGTTTTTAATCCTTTTAAATCTTTTAGCAAATACATAACCGGCGTGTTTAGTAAAAACGAACATCTGACAGGGGCTCATTAAGTCGTCATAATCTTTGAACCACATGGTGTATGACAAGTATTTTAATATTTAACTCTACACTTGTTGTAAGGTTTCATACAAATGTTGTTACTAGCATAGATATTAATAAATATGATAGTTAATGCCAAAATTCATATAATGTAGCAAGCTCTCATGAATCTGATTTGAATCAAATCTACATTACATAAGCTATTTATTTGAGTGCCCCAACATATCAGAAAATTGATACTTAAGGAAAAACCTGACTAAGTTTTCGGTCTGAAATACACAAAAAAAGTTGCAAAAAAGTTTCTGATGTAGCGGATAGGTGGTTGAATATGCAACAACATGTTGACAAGAAAACAACATGTTTTTTTCATTTTGGTCGGGTCATATATGAATGAAAAAAGCTGGCCGTATGTAAAAACAAAAGTGTGTCATTGATGCAAAAACGTATAGGGCTGAAGAAAAAAAAGTATAAAATGAAACTGAATGCAAGTTTAAAGTTAGTTCACCGTTACGTAACATTAAAATTTATTTTTAAATGTCTGTATTGTGAGCTCACCCTTCTTTATGACTCATAGCTGCTAACGACTCCTTTCTGTTTAAAAAGTGAGCATTATAAAAACTAGAATTTTCATAATGTAGTTACATTTTATTGCATATTGTTACCTTCATATGGATATTTTTTACTTTGTAAGCACAATTTTTTTAAATTAGACCAATAAAAACAATGTTTTTTTTATTTTAACATTTTATTGCAAGGGAGTTTTTTTGACCGTGAAACTGTATTACTTCGGATTTAGTTGTTTTGTATAGGAAAAAACTTATTTTAGTTTCAGATAATTGACGGACAAGCTCACACATCAGAAAATAATTATGATCAAATCTCAATATTTTTCTGTAGGCGACCAGGATAGTGTTGAATTTCCGATGGTCCTGGTTATACTGACTACATGCAAACTTGTTTGTCTACTTCAATTTATCTTTACAACTATTTTGAGAGTTTTCCTGAAAATATTTGTTGGCCGTGTATGTTATTATGTTGTGTAGAGGGTTTCGATTGTATAGTTGTTAGTTTGGTTCAGTCTCAGTTTGTGTTGTTTTCGAGTTAAAAATGTGTAGTGTTTGATTTTGCATTAAATAGAGTTTATTGGATTGTCAATGTTTCATCTGCCAAAATTGGTGCAGACTATTACTAAGAAGTTAGAAATTTTACAAAAAAAATGTTTGTAAACATTTGTATTTGTTTCCAAAATCTATGACAAACTGTGATATGTAGCAATAGGCCATATTTTTGTTATCCGCTTCTAAAATTATAATAGCATATTGCTCATGGTTCAGTTTGTGACATTCATAAACCACCATTGTGTGATGTGAATGCTTTAGCTATTATGTAATTGTCTCTTAGTAAGCATTTAATTCTTGCTGTGGACTGTTCAAACATTACCATAGTAATATTGTTGGAGTGATTTTATCATAGTTGCACAACTCTTTACCAATGTAATTATCTCTTCTCATTGTTAATTCAATAAAATAGTTAAATGTTGATTTGCAATCAAATTCACATTACAGTTATTTGATATCAAAAAGATCTCTGTGTCTCATTCTGTTGGTTTGTAAACAAAAAATACGTGGAAATGTGATTACAAGCTGTTGAAAGGTAAAAGCAGTGAACAGCTTGTCACAGCCACCATGAAAATGCTTTAGATTTTAATCAATTCTCAAAACGGCTCAAATAGGACATAAATGACTAAGATGCCTTCTGTTTACTCTTTCATGCAACCTCTTCTTTTCACAAACATACTTAATGCATTCAATAAAACCGTGTCTATTGTCTTTACGCATCTATTTCCTCATAATGATAATGCTGTCACTTTGAGCACCGGTATCTCAAAACCTATCGTGAAAAGTTGTTAAATTTTTTAACCTTAATTCAAAGTAGTGTATATCATTATTTGCTGAACAGAAGGGGCCTGTTGGTCACCTGTGGTAGTAAAATAGTACTGCAGAAATTGTGTGCACTATTGGGCAAGAAGTATCGGTCACATGATCATATGTAACTAGACGATTAGACCAGACTTGAATCAAACTGTAAAGTAGCGAACCCCTATATTCGATACAGGCTTACCGGTAGAACCCGAAGTGTTTGTCGTAAGCTCGTGCTGTGAGACGATTTACATCGAGCCTTTTATTGGCATTTCATTTTATATGATAACATCACACGTCAAAACAATAACTACATTGAGTTGAGTACAGAACCAGAACAAAGGGATTGCAACATACAGCGTTTTTGTGATGGCTGCAAGGAACTGATGGTTTTAGAGATCTACATATTTTGCACCTACAACCCAACACAGTAGGACACGTTGGACCTATTGGCACCACAAAACTGTAATGTGAATTTTGATGCAAGTCAACATTTAAAGGGCTGCAGATTCAATTTTGCTTCTTATTTGGTCCCTTTAGATCTTCATTCACTTTGGGTTATGATAAATCTCATCGGTGACTTGCATACCGCCATGATACACATACATACAACCCCAATCCATTCAGTTTTGAGACAGAGCTTGTATGACAGTTCTTTAAAATATTTATCACAAATATCCTAATGTATATAACCTAATTAAATGTAAATTATTGTTTCCATTATTCAAAAAACAGTTAAAGACAAGTCATTACAAAATAACGTGTGCTTTTAATTCTACCACCTGGGGTCATACAGTAACAAACACTTCTATAATCTCTAAAAAAGTTTCTTTGCAAAAAAATTGAGAACACTATGCTCTAGGGTATTTGCTACTAGAATTGCAAATATATTTTTGAAAGTAAACATTTTTATCAATATTATTATGGCATTAGAAGTATTTTGGCATCAAAACCAAGATAAAGCGAGATATTTGCTATCTTTCCAAAATAGGTGTTATGGAAACATAGCAAATTTTGACTTGTGTATTTCGTGATTTTTGAAAAGTTTGTTTCATACAGGTGTATTGGTTAGGGAGATGGTGTTATGACAAATTATTGATTAATTTATGTTCTGAGAACCTTGTTGAATGTTTTGTTCTTAACTTTTATGGGATGCTGCAGCATAATCTTTTTATTTTTGTTGCTACTCCTTGTATGTAGTTGTCGAATGTACATATATGCTGGTTATTTCCTGTCAAGTGTTGCATATGGGATGGTTGATGTGACTTCTAGAGCTGTCTCATGTAGTGTTTAGGTGTTCCACCATGTTACACATATGCTTGTATTTTCTGATGCCACTTGGCTTTTTGCACACCTTTGAATGATGCTGCATTTCATTGAGAATGATCACATTCTGAAATTTTAAACGGACAAAATATTATTCATCTGCTTTTTCTTGTGCTTTAGGCTGCTCAATGCAATCATTTTTTAATTTTTTTCTCATACTAGAAATAAGTGGATGTCTGTTATAATTACTTTTTATTTATAAAAAATTACCTTCATTGAAGTATATCGAAAATAATCATACACTACAATAGTGATGAGCTATGAAAACATGCGTGACACAATCATAAGCTTATCTGCATTTGCATCAGCAAATAGTGTGCGGCGTTGCAATTTTTTATACAATGAGGTTGTTTAAACTTTGGTATACCGACACAGCAGCAACAATCATGGGATGGAATGTAGATCAAGCATTCTGCAGTCAACATGTAGGCGTTGCCTGGGTGATTCCATTCATCTACGCTGCACCCAGTCTTTGACTAATAATAGAGAGAGCAATTTAAACATATTGCATTGCAGTGTGTAGGCCTACATGCCTCGAGATATTGTCGGCTTAAAAATTGTAATGTACAACTGAATGCCCATCATTGCATAGGTAATGAAAAAGTTTTCACCAAAAAAATCTTTTTTTGACTAATATATAATTATAGTTTATCATTTTATATATAACTTTTCAATGAAGATGTTAAGTTTCTTTTATGTACTGTTTTTATGTCATTGTAATTCATACTGCACTTGCTGCTGTGTTTATAACAGCTTCATATTGATTACAACAGTCTAGTTGGCCATCGGATTTTAACAACATTTCTTCACATACGGAAACACATCTTTCTTCTGATATGGATTCGCCCAATTTTTAGCTTTAGTGTTGAGCATGAGCCATGTAAGATTGGTAAGTACAACAAGTACGTGCTCAATTCATTCTATAGTTCAGCAAACTAAACAACGTAGCGCATCGTGCAATATCTAGATATTATTTTTATCCATTCCAAGGTTGGCATCGTATAGTGAAAAGATTGTATGTACTGGTATAAAATTCATAGTAATAGTATAATGCAAGCATCCTTAGTAAAAGCTCTGAAAGTTTTATAAAAGCGCTGTACATATGGAAAAATGGTTACAAAATAGTATGTTAACTTTAGTAAATACAGTTGGTTTCAGTAACTTTTTATCATTAGTGAATTTATTCGTTTTGATGTGCATTAAATTATAGCGCTAACACGTCCACGAGCAGTACTAGGTACCATAGATAGTTGTTACATGCAAGACAGATGTACGTATACCAAAGACTTAGAATTAACTTCAGATAAGTTTACCCAACTAAACACACACGCACACAAAAAAATTATGTTTTAGTATGTATTTTTAACTATTTTACCAAATTTCAACTATTTATCACTGAAATGTAATTACTTACCGGTTTGGGTTTTTGCTTTTACTGTGAGTTTTAAAAAATCCATTTAAAGCTTTTTCAATCTAGTTCAGCAAAGAGACCCAAACAGTTTGTTTTCCTTAATGAGTGGATTCTTAGCAGGTTAAGGGAAATTGTTTGACCACCAGTACTTATGTATAAAACGAGAGCAATTCCAACTTTGATAATAGTTTTTTTAAAGGGAAATATTATTAGTTTACACAAAACATTGCATAACTGAAAACCATCCATCATCGTGTCTTTTTCAGGGGTTGTGAAATATTTTTAGCAAACGAAACGTTGGTACCTTTGTTTTTTGATGTCCCTAAAAAGCACACCAACTGCAATTATTGAACTCAAGCAAAAATTTAAATGCTGGAAAAAATTCAGATGATGAAATTAAAAAGTCATCATGTTCTTCTAAAAAAGTGAAAAAATTGCATTCCATGATAATTGCATCCTAAGGGGGTAGTGTATGAGACAAAAGCTTGCGAGCAGAAATGAAAGTTGTGAGTTCATATTCAGTTTACAGCAGATTTCTCATTCTTAAAACAATATCGCTATAACTTGACAAATAGACTTACAGACAGACAGAAAAAAAATACCATTTACTTAAATTATACATGTTTGCAACCAGGTTTGTAAAAAAATAGCCGTCCCTAAGCTGATTTCATAGCGAACCATTGCTTTGGTTACCAAGTTCAACACCTCTTATGTTCGGGCTTCATTGAGTGTGTTGATAGTACTCTGTGCATTTCATTAAGGTTTTGTTCATCTATTTTGTATGCTCCTATCCTGTCGCAGCATAAAGTTGTAGATCCAAGGTTGTCTTTTCCATCATTGAAGACCTATTTGAATGTTTCTCTTTATATTTGTTATTCTTTTTGTACACAAATACGCATATTGTTTGGTATCAATGTAGATGTATTGCATATTTGCAGGCACAAAGGTGTTACATTTTGTGTATTTTAGTTGGGTGTTGATAAAATTATCTCACCAGGTAAGCCCGGTATTAAGTACTGGTATGATTTAGAAGCATGTGAAGAAGCATTGAATGATTCAGCAGCAAGTAAAATATACTTATTTCTTTACTACTTGGCTTCCTTACTATAATATTACAAGTTGTGACGGGTGTGTCCTAAAATGCATATAATAATATTCTTTAAATACATATGACAAGTGTTTAAAGCTTGGCGATTTAATTCTCAGTGAGTTTTCTATCCAGTTGCTAAAAGCGGTTTCTCATGAAGAACAGTCGGAGCAGTTTTATATTTCGGTTGGCATTGTTGTTATATTTATAACAAGACTAGTTAATTTGTCAAATTAATTCTTGCCTCGTCATGCTAAAAATCTTTGATCCTTGTTTTTCTGCAATTTTGTTTACCTTTCTTTGCTTTGTAAAAAAGTTTAAACCATCTCCGACACTGTCATCTTGTTCAATTTTTTTGCCATTTTGCCAATTTTGATTTCATTTTCCAGGCAGTTTCTTTCACGATTGTGTACTTTGAAATTAGGCCTAAACAATCTACGAACTTGGTAAATAATACTAAGATCGACTTAGTAATTTAAATTGTAGTCTGTTCCATGAATAAGCAATTTGTTTGATTTGCTTTCTTTTTCTCTCTTTATGAGTTTCTTTATAACCATTTTTGTAGTTGTATTTTGGTGGTGAGATAGTGGTTTTTTATAGTCATCCTAATATTTTTGTGCATTTTGCCGTTTCGGTTTTTAATTAGATTTTCTTTGGTCGATGTCATGTTGCACTTTCAAGTTGCCTATCCTTATTTTTGTTTGTATATCGCCTTCTTTTGTTAGTTTCAGATCAGTAGGCCTTGCATATTCTAGTTGGTAATCTATTTCCTTTTCGTGTTGTGTTATTTTAGTTTCCGATAGAGCTACCCGTTTTTGTCAAATATAGTACTCTTAATTTTTACCGCCTCTCTTCTATCTGTAATGCTAGTTTGATTTATAGCCACTCATTTTGCGATATGAGAAGGCACCCTTGAGAATTTTTTCTTTGTATCAACAACTTAAAGGCAAAATTTTCCAGTGTGTTTAACATTTCTGTGCCTTATCATTTTCCATATGTAGCTCTCTCCATCAAAACTTTATTCATTAATTATAATTACCTGCTCGTTTATTGATTTAAAAAAGTGTTTCTCTGTCGTAGTCCTGTAGTCTTTTTCAGCTTGTGTAGAATAACTGTCCAAAACTTGTGTTGTTAAACTACTCTGAATTCAATGGTGTTTGCTCATGATGTTTAGCTTGTAGGTCTTCATTACTATTAGTATCATGACTTAGTCTTTAAGATCAGTCATGGTGCTCTGCTTAATGCTTTGCTTTATTCAAGGCTTCAGCACCATTTGCCTGTTTGAATAGCAGCACTAGCATCATTATTTGTTTACCTTGCCCAACATTATAGCTGGCTTCTCTTTTAGGTGCTCCTGCACAACGTACTTTTGAACCTGGCATTATGAAGGCCAGGAGATTTGGATTGTTTCACTAATCATAATTTCCATAGTTACAAAAAACCCTATTGGAGCTGACCATCATCTGCTACTCTGGTTTTCTGTCTCGCTGCTGGGAAGTTTCATCTCGCTGATTTTTATTTTTACCCTACATGTGCTTTACCATGCAACTTTGCATTGCCTTAGTTGATTGTTGCACAAAGTTGTTCGTCTTCTTTTCATTTGATGTGGTAAGTTTTCTGTAGCGGTACAGTGCACTCCAGGTTATGATTACCCTGTTATACAATTTATTTGCCTCATGATGTTGAATTCCATTTTTTTTGCCATACAATTTCAACGAAAACTAACCTTAAAATTATAGCTCGGCAGTTGGTGTGTTAAATATGTTGAAATAACGAAGATGCCGATATGCTTTTTGCCAAAATTTCTCGATATTTTTTTCTAATTTTCCTCAAATAGGAAAATAGAAAATAGCAAATAACTAAAACCAGAACCCGCTGATAATTTATTTCTGCAAACAATAACGAATCTTATTATTTCTGTAGATGTAAGAAAAGTACATCCTACATGTATTTTTTCTGTAATAGTAATGGCTTTTTCTAGTTATTTAACATTTATTTATGGCAACCGAGTACATAAGTTTTCATCTGTCTGATAATGGTAAAAAGTTATAATACATTGGAAAGGTTTTTCTTTGAACAATCAGTAGTAATAAATGTAGCAAGCTTTCTTCATTTGATTGTTAAACGTAAAAAAATTTTGCATTTAAAGCAATATAAGATGAATGTAATTCTACAATTTCAGCATTTCCAATAGATCAGGTTTTGAACTACAATAATCCAAAATACTCCCAATAAAACTTATACTTTGTCTTAATGTAAAATTATATATTTATATAATAGCAAAATGAACTTTAAAAAACTAGGAAAAGTTTTAAAGTTTTTATGAGCAACCATAGTACTGATAGAGTAATTTGTCAAAATAATAGAATGAATAGGTATTTAATAGCTAGATGTATATTTGTTAATAGAATGTATATTGATACAAGATGATTACAACCAGGTCTATTGTTTATGCAATGTGATATTATACTTAAAAAAACGGTGTTCTGAATATAACTAAAATATTTTGTAGTGCGCGGCAATGCTGATCGTATTGAGATCTTGTTGAGGTTGATGGATGATTTCAAGTTGAATTACTGCTGCAAGGGTTTTAGCAACTTGTAAATCTAGCTGGTTTCTGCGATGTTGGTTATTGTCATCGAAACGGTTTTGGTTTTGTACCGGCTGCATTATTAAGATGTTGATTTTGCAAAGTTTGTGTACTGCAGATGATTGATAGTGATCAGTATTCAATCAGCATTTCGTGCTATTTTACATTTTTATGTTTTATCTAATATATTTATGGCAGCTCACATGTTTGGCCAATGTTTGTATAGTCGCTGTTTGATGTGTTGCAAATAATTGAAAGCATAAGTGCTTTTTATGTTCATTAGTTCAAAAATGTCATGTATTTTTTCCTTGCTGCTCATGTGGCATGTGGCTGGCATCTGTTCCACTAATGTGCTGTTATCTGTTCTCGTATGTTTTTTAGTCTGAAAACAACGTCTGATTAATAACTACACACAATATCCATGTTTAAATCACTTGGAAACATGAATAAATATAAAATTGTAAAGAAGATATATGCAAGGCATTTACTAAATCATTGATAAAACAATAAAACTTAGTATATTGTTAGCCTATTTTAACCTGAATAATTGAGTTATCTGATAGAATATTATTGACTCTGCATTTTATTCAAAGAGTAGACAGTTTCTTTAACAATTATTTCATGTCTTCAGTTTGGTAATTGTTTTCTAATTTGACAGTCGTTAAGATCTTTGTCAGTAATTGATAACTTGTTTATCATTGTAAGTTTCAAACTTTCACAGTTAGATTAGCTTCAGGAAGTGTTAGTGTTTCTACATCTCCATTATTTAAACTACTAAACTAAAACCATTGTGGTTCCCATAGAAAAAACATAGAACCTATTATCCAGTCGCAAATAGAGAGGAGTTATGAGTGACTAATTTTTTTTTTATCAGAGAACAAAGGGATGCAAATGATGGAGGCAAAATATAATGTTCCAAACATTTTCCAAATATTCAGATGTGCCTCCACTTAAAACCAAGGCCAAACTACTGACCACTTGCAAAGGTACCGCTGATCATCCGTAATAAACTAAAATTAGCATGATATCAATACTGGTTAAACTTTACACTATGTGAAGGTTGTTGGATCATTTTGATCATTATTTGCCAGTAAATTTGCATATCTATTCGAGATTGTTTCATGCTGTAGCATTCCGGTTTGTGATTAGGCTTGTAACCACATTTGCGACAATGGTTACAATTATTCTGCCCATGTCTGGCAAAACACTGTATCTCAAAAATTTTCAATCTTCTTTTACATATTTCACATCTAAATACTGTTCCCTATCTTGTCCTAAAAAATTTTGGCTCAAAAATCATTCATTAGGGTAGTTTCAACCCTGGTGAAACAATGCATCACTGTTGCGTCAAGACGTTGTCTGACAAAACAATGCATCTTAACGCACTCACTATGATTGTGTTAACTGCTTTCAGTTAGAACTATCATGTTAGGGACTAATAAGATTACCTGTACTGGTTCGATACAAGATTCCAGACACCGATTCTGGTGATGACGAGACTTTTAGGTGTCAATTTGAAGCTTGTTAGAAACACGCAATACTAATATTTTATGTTTTCCTCTACCACGTCAGCTGGTAAATGTGGCTCGAGTAGTCAATTACACAGCTTCATGAACATGGTATATTCAAATATATCTGTAAACCACAAACGATCTTTGAGTGATACAGCCCAAAGTGGTGTCTCTTCCGCTGATGGTAAGTTTACTCCAATTACACGGCGAGGATTTTTCTTTCTATTATATAAAGTCTACCATACATACAATTAAGTTGAATCTTCTTTACTTTAGCTGATTATATGTTGGCTTGTGTTACAGCAGCCAAATCTCAAGATGCAAATTCAACTAAGAAAATCCGTTCTGAGCGAGACAAATATGATCGAAACATCCGAAAATACCCACTCCGACCTCCCTGTGCTTGTAAAGACAAATGTGGTAAAAAACTAAATCAGCGGCGACGCATTGCAGTGTGGATGGAATTTTGGGAAAAAATGCCACAATGACTGAAAAGGAGTGTTGTGGAGCTTGCTAGATCGTCAACCTACAAAAGGTTCAGGTACCTCCAGATCTTGGTATGTGAAGTACAACCTAATAGCCGACGATGGAAGTAAAGTCCAAGTTTGCAAAGCTTTTTTTTTAGCTACATTCGGTTATCCTACATCCAGCTCTGTCATACAAGAGCTCCTAAAATCAGATCCATACCTGTTGGCCCTAATACCGGACAAGCAAGGCAAGACCACTCCTCACCATGCTTTGACTGATAGCGATGTTGAGCGCATAAAATCACATATACGGTCATACAATCCTTGCATATCGCTCTACCGTCAATCACATGGTGATTATGATTCTATTGTTCATTTTATGGACAATTGTGCTGCGCAGAACAAAAAGTGGAATTTAATAACTGCGATGGTAATTCTTATGAATTCTGAAAAGATGCAAGCTGACACAGTCACCTTCAAGTACCTTGAGGCTGGACACACCTTCATGTCAGCAGACACAGTGCATGCTGGTGCAGAAAAAGAAATGAAGGCAGTGAAAAATGTATACGACTTTAATGACTTCATAGAGGGTGTGAGCAGGGTTTCGAAAACATCAGTGCTGGTCCCTGTCAATGAAGATTTTCGTCGCTTTGTCGGAGGACAAAGTCAAGTAAAGATCGCCCCCGCCTAGCTGAATGCAGAATGATTCAGTTTCGAAAGAACAGCTCATCAGTTTGGCTCAAGAAATCACACGATCAATCTCAGTTTCAAGAGTTGGATTTCTTGAAAAAAAGCACAGTCTAACTGACGAACCACTAATGATGAGAGAGAGGCCAAGGGCATTACTGCTGAGAAGAAAACTGATATTGTTGCAAAACTCTGCCTGCTGATGCCGACGAATAGACATAGATTTTGGTCCAACCTTAATGCTTCAGATGTACCCGATCTTATCTCACGGGATGACTAAGTGCTGACACACCGTGATCTACATGCATTAAATGATTGTTGAAAACATAGTTTAAAAAAGTGCACAACATGGCATGACAAACTAGATTTTGTACCACATTGTACGACAAACTGCAGAACTAGAATTGCAAGTTATTTTTGTGTTTTATTATCATTTTTATTACAAGTTATTTCATGTTACACCGCAATTATTGAAAATAAATAGTTGTACATGAATTTGGTCTGTAGTAAGCTGCATCAAACCATTAAATGTAAATATAAAATGTTGTGTCTGTTATGTTCATCATCTAATAAATAGCTATTTGTCTGGAGAAACACTGCATCAGAGTGATGCGTTGTTATGTCAAACAATGGGGATAAAGTACAGCAATTATTGATTGTCGGGCAAAACACTTTATCATTATTTTTTTGCAAGAAAAGAGTTAGGACAAAATTTTAAGAATTCTCAGTGAGTAGAGTGCACTCTTCTGGATAGAATAGTATATAACTTTACTAGGCTCGAGCAACCGTTACGGTAGGCCGTGGCTGATGCTAAACACGTTTTGCTCATTTACCGAAAGTTTGCAATTTATCAGATACAGTGTTTTGTCAGACATGGGCAGTATTGATATACTTGTTCATAGTTATCACGGCTAAACCCAGTTATATAGTAACATTTTTATGTCAGTTATTTAATGAGTGATGTAGACAAATATTTTTTTATTTTTGTTTCAACGTTCAGTGCAGACTATTTATTTTTATAGCGAACTGGCCATCGATTATCTACTTATGTCTGCAAACTTCTTATTGGTTGTAGAATAATTTGCATAATCGATCAATGGTTGCCACCCACTTACACTGTGTATAGATTGTTTGAATAACTGTCTACCTAATAACTGATACTTGGTAGGTTCAGGTTGGCTTTCGGTGATAATCCAGTTGTTAAAATTGTCACCCATCTTCAAGCTCAGTACTGACACAATGCTATTTACAGCCAACTAATTGAAGTTTTAGACCTATTTATATTTCAAATCTTCATCAGTGTACCTATCCAGAGAGTAATCAGGATTAATCTCATTTTATCATTAAACTAGTGTTCCGTGACATAACTTACGTGTGCTACAATTTAAATCATTTTGGTGCTTAGTATAATATACTGTCACCTACTCATTCAAGTTTCACAAGAACCAGCCAAGTTTCTTCTTCCGAATTATATTACATTCATATAAACAACTCATATCCTTTTATGTATTTCCGTGTCTCAAAGAAGGTAGTTTCAGAAAGGTTCCAAATTTAAAGACTTGTTACTTAGTGAAACAAGATTAGACTTGCACCATTAAAATTGCAAAATATAGAAAGTTTACCAAAAATTATTTGTTCATCACAAAAAATACACATTCATGTATAATATTTGTACATATACAGTTAGTCATAAACACGAAAGTCTAGAAGCGCCAGTTTCAAACTTTTCTTCACGAGTATCATCCTTCAAACCAAACCGTAGCAAATCCATATGCAACTGAAACTCAAATAAAATATCATAAACATTTTTCTAAAAATATGAATATGCTCAATAATTTTTTTTTGACTTTTCAGATTTCTTGACAGCTTTGAGAATCAATATGATTTTATTGAAATCAAATGAATAAGTTGGTCTGACTACGGTTGACAGCCTGAAAAGCACATTTTTGTTCAAGTATGAAAATTCAAATTGGCTAAGTTAAAAGTTAATAAAAACTTTGAAACGATAAAAATAATGTTTTAATTTGATTTATGCATTATTTCACTATCTTATCACTTCTAAATCTGCATATTTACTTCTGGAGTTGAAAAACATTGATCGCGAATAATAAAATTAAAAGTCACCGTGACGATTTTTGGTTCAGGTAGGTGTGAATATGAATATAGTATTTTGGAAACCATTTTTGCCGAAGACATCATTGAGGCATATTTGTACAATGGTCCCGTTAGCCAAAAATATTCTTTATGACTAAGTAAAAGTTTTTTCCACAATTTAAAAATAGCGATGCAAAGAGTAGGTGAAATTCAGAGGTGATTTAAATTACTAATGAGTTGCGATGATTGCGAATGAGTTAAAAGGATGGTTTCGCAAGGTTTGTGTAGTGCAGATGATCAACACTGATTAATATTTAGTTAGTTTCTGTGCTATTTTACATTTGTATGTTTTATCTAATACGTTTTCATGGCTCACATAATTAGCTGATGTTCAAATAGGTGTTGTTTGATGTGTTGCTAGTATTGGAAACCATCAGTGTTGGCTTATTCAGAAAGCATAGTAAAATTTCATGTATTCTTGCCTTGTGGCTCATGTGGAATATGGCAATCATCTGCTGCACTAATGTGCTGTTATCGGTTCTCAAATATTTTAGACACTGAAGACAACATATGGCTAATTACTACACATAAAATTAGTTTTTAAATTTATTTGCAACATAGATTAATATACATATTTATTAAAATATTTGCAAGGAATTTAATCAATCATTGACACAAAAATAACACTTGTTTAATTAACAATTGTTCAATTAACCTCTTTTATCCTGAACAATATATCTATCTGATAGCAAATATTTGACTTGGTTTTACATTTAAAAGGGAGGTTCCTTGACATTTTTTTCAAAACTACAGATTCCAATTGTTTTCTAATTTGACAGTCTTTAAGATCTTTGTTAGTAATTGAGGACATTTTTGGTCATTGAGAATATTTAACTTTTACAGTTTGATTAGTGTCTAGCATTGTAAGGGTTAATGTGTCCCATTATTCAAACCCATTAGCTAAAGTAATTGCTGTTACTATACATGTATATAAAACATAAATCCCCTCATTTGCCAGCAAATATAAAAAGTGTTGGGAGTGACGATTTTCTTCTTTTTTTGTCAATGTACCAATAAATGCAAATGTTAGAGGAAAAATATAAAGATCGAAACATTTTCAAAGCATTCAGATGTACCCCAAATCTCTATCAAAACTAGACTACATTCCAGTTACCTTTGAACATTGGTATTTAAATAAACTAAACATGATCCCATTTTGTCAAACTTAGCACAATATTATTGCTGTTGTACGATAATGTCCAAATTTTTGCAAGTAAATTTGTACACCTATTTAGCATTGTTTCCTGCTATTACCTTCTGGTTTAGGATTTGGCCTGCAAGCACATTTGGTGCAAAGGTTATAAACACTGTAAATAATTGTTTGTAATTCTCAAGGCTAAATTCAGTTATAAAATAACCATTTTGCAGACCAGTTTTTAATGAATTATTTTGAGAAAACAATTTTCTCATTTTTGCTTCTACCTCTTCTGGATACTCCGTTTAGTTTCATTCTGTGGTCATTGATAGTGAACGAGCCTTTGATTATTACATTTCGGTCCTCATACTTCTTATCTGTAGTAGAATTGCTTGCATAATTTATCAATTGTTGCCATACACCTATAAGTATGCTGTGTATATGTTGTTTGACTAGCTATCTAACTACTAAGTGCTTCTTTGTATTTTCAGGTTGGCTATCTGTGATAACTTTGTTGTTAGACTGGTCACCTATACTCAAACTTAGTACTGACACAATACTATCTTCTGCCAACCGTTGGGAGTTTTAGAAATTTTTCACTACTAGTTTGAGGACTAAATGAGAATCATTATGGTGACTCACCTGATAGGGATACTGATGAAGATCTGAGAGGGAAAAATGTCTGAAACTCCCAACGGTTGGCAGAAGATAGTATTGTGTCAGTACTGAGTTTGACTAGAGGTGACCAGTCTAACAACAAAGTTCTCATGGATAGCCAACCTAAAAATACAAAGAATCACTTAGTAGTTGAAAAGATAGTCAAACAACATATACTCATCACACTTATAAATGTGTGACAATAATTGATGAACTATGCAAGCAGTTCTAATACGGATAAGTAGTATGGAGAATAAAATGAAATAATCAACGGCTCGTCAACTATCAATGACAGCTACCACTTATGCAAAAATGGACACTGTCGTATGTATAGCGTATACACAAAATGTTTTTATAACAAATGAAATCAGTAATTTGAGCTTAAAATATTGTATGAGCTGTATAGAGAAAAACTGACATTTTCAAGAATATCTTTTTCTACGACAAATGTTGTCCAATTTCTTGCCCTCAATTACTGAAAACTATACAGTTAACTTGATCCCGCCTTTTTCATATGTGGAAAGTAAGCTATATAACTAAACAAGCTGCATTACCCGTATTTGGGAACAGATTCACTTAAAGCAATATGTTTATGTGGGGTTTTCTTTCATACTGTAAAAAATCCAAATATTCAATCTACTGAATAATTTGTGCTGAGCAGGCTGCATACACAAATGCAGTCATACGGGTCAATAATGTTGGGGAGAAGTATGAAGATGTGCAACGTCTTTGACACATAGTCTACAATGCTTCAGTCTCCAACCACTCAAATCGGAGTTGTCCTGTTTTTGTACATACACATACAATAAATTGACATTACTAGACAAACTGAAATTCTTCAAACTGGCAGTATTCAAAAAATTGATATATTTAAAAAACTCTACAAAATATTTTGCTATTGAACTGCTAAGCTGTAGCCAGCATTTATTGAATGGATTCTTCTACATGCTTAAAACACTAATCATGACACACCAGTTCTTCAGCTATAGCCTGTGTTTTGACACGGTTTATACAAACAGTGCTCATTAATGTGGTTGTGTTAGTAAATATTATTATCATTAAAAATCTATTATATAAACAACTTATATGCCTACCGACGTAAGTCATTAGATTTTGAGTATTTTTTAGACATTCGTTCTGTGAAAAACTCGACCCTATACTGTGTTGCAAGATTGTGAACAAGTGCGGAATTTTTTGCTCATGCACAGGGCCTGGTTTGTTGCAAAAGCTGCTGTAGTTAGTGGATATTGCTGCTATCGCCGTTGCTTCTGCTCTGGAAATTCAGCTCGCCAAGCAGCTACTGTAGTTAGTGCACGGTAGCTGTTCTGTTCTGTTCAATCATGCTCTTGTCACACTGCATCTGCTCAGCATTTTCTGCACATCTGGCAGCTGTAGTAGCTGCTCTGAGTTGTTTGAGTTGCTGCTGGGTTGGCTCAACATTCTCTGCACTTCTAGCAGCTCCAGCATCTATTATGGCCCGCTCTCAGCATAGCTGTGTCTGTTTAGCAGTTTTTGCTCGTCTAGCCACTGCAGTAGCTTTTCTGTTTCGCTGTAGGTGTAGCTGTGTTTGCTCTGCAGTTTCTGTTTTTCTAGCAGCTGCAGTAGCGGTCCTGTTCTGTTCTAGCCATAGCCTTGTTTGCTCAGCAGTCTTGGCGTGTCCAGCTGCTGCTTTTGGAATTATGTTTCTTTCTCTACGGGAAACAATCTGTTCTTGTGTTTACGCAGTAGGCTCTTTGGGCGTCATTGTACTGCTTCAATACCATTAGAAGAGGTGAGCGTTTCAATTGTAATTCAAGAGTAAATCCGTCCAAATTATCTAATTTATCCTAGCTTTATCTGTAGATCCCTTCACTGGAAGCATTGAGATAGCAGGGTACAGTGTTGTAGACTGAACATGAGTGATAATAGATGCATCCTTTGTTGTATGGCTACCAATTGCTTCAGCCACCTTTGAAAACGGTGTTATCATTGGATTACATGTGTCGTTTTCTGCATCTAAATAAATGACATAAATTATGGTAGAGACATCAATTAGTTTTAAGATGAACATGTGCTGTCAACAGGAACATGCCAAAGAATTTCATGCTATAAAAATATACCTACAGGTAGATGCGGGAGAGCCATGCTCTAGCTTTCAAAATTAGAAGTATCCCTGAATCACAGGTCTCAGAGTTAAAACTTGAAAAGATTTGATGCTTTTTTCATGAAATCTTGAAATTAGAAATTCAAATTAGATTATTATTTAGGAGTCATTATGGCTTGATAAATAGATGCAAAGTCACTCGTTGGTTTCTAGTGCCAATGCAGCCAAAATTATATATATATACATATAATATATGTATAATTTATATATTATATATATACATGTATAATATTTGATGCAGTTAATGCTTGCCTGATGAGCAAGTTTAATAAAAAATTGGTAAAGTGTGCCTCTCCAAGTTAAAACTAATGGGTGCCACCACAGAATTAATTTGTGTAACTATATTTTAATGAAGTAATAATTTTTCTATTCTTTGATCACCTCTAAACCATTAAAATGCAAAAGAAACTCTAGCCCTACTCAAGCTAGAATCACGCAGGTAAAAATAGATATAGTATAGTTTTTTTCAAGAGTGTAGAGAAAATACCACCTCTACAGTATATAAAAAAAGCGATGCGGTCAATATCCAAGATACCATGTTTACTGCCCGACTCCAGCTTCAGAGCAGTGAAGGTCATCTAAAATGAGTCAATAACAATTTATATGAAGAAATGTGTCGTAGGAGTAAGTTAGAGTAAGTACTCATAGCTTAAAAAAGTAGTAACTCAGCTGCGGAAAGAAATGAAAATGTTTACTATCACAAACATTGACAAATTCAACATTTTAAGTAGTGAAAGTGCAACAAATAATATACAATACACCATTGAATAAAAAGTACTTACCTTTTTGAAGTAGAAATTTAGTAGTTAAAATGTGGTAGCAGTACCAGTGCAAGTTCTGTAATTGCTGTTGTGCTCGTAGATGGAAAAAATTAACTCCGCTGCGGAAAGTAAAGAACATGTTAAATATCACGAACAGTGGCAAATCCAACGTTTTCAACTGTTTTACTGAAGTAGACTCATTTATGCATTTTCTATGGTCGCCTGCAGTCAAAGCATTTTTGCCACTTTCCTAGCAATTGCTAGCAACCAAATTTTTTTTTTGTTGGCTACATAACCAACGACCTTTAGGACTTTTATAGTAGTGACAGTGTTGTCCTAAGACTTCTCTATAAAACTAGCCTAAATTTAATTTCAAATCTTTGTTAGGGAACTTACAACTTAAAAGTGAACATATTTTGTGTATGTTTGGTAGAAGCCTCCGAGTTAGAAAAAAAATAACTACTTATTTTGATGACACTATAGTCTGTTCAGATTTTTGTGATTACACAGATAATTAAAATAGCAATAGCAGCACTGAGTCTGATGGTGGTGAAAGTAACGATTTTGTAAATATAAGGAGCATCAATAAGGATCATTTTTGCATCATAGCTTTACATCGCCTTATCAATGCACAAATTATAGATACCATAAATTTTTTGCATGGCAGTGTTTGTTAACATGTTAGCAAAATAAAAAATATAAATCAAACTAACGTTTTAGATGGAGTTTGAAATTGAAGCATATTGTATACACATCATAAAGCATTATCGGCAAAATGGCTGGCAAAAGGCCAATATTTAAATTTGTTAATGAGCGGAAGTGAAAGGTTTATGTGGTAGAGGTGTCGCAATTCATAAACAATACCACATTGAATAAAAAGTTAATAAAAGTTAGTAGATAATTACCTTTTTGAAGTAGAATTTTAGTAAGCAAGAATAATTTGATTTTCAGTGGAGACAAGAAAAAACCGTTTACGTGACGAAGGTACATGTGAGCAGTATACATTAATTACATGTAATGTACTACTCATTAATTTATTTATTGAGTAGCAAACTTTACTTAATTCACTACAGAAGCAATGCTTTTTAACCCAGTGCCTAACGGAATGGTACAGTTAGGCATCGTTTCATTTTTTGTTTCACCGCTAGAGGTTAATGCTCTCTGGCAGGGAAAGAAATAGACACAAAATAGCCACAGGCTCAAAACATGGAAAAGAGTATCGGCTAGTCCAAAAGTAATTTCATTTGATATTTTCTTTTTTGGGTGGCTTATGCCGTTTGACCAGGTATAAGCCATCCAAAAACAACCGAACCTCGAGTAATTTATTTTCAAAAATTCAATAAATTCAATATTTTACGAACATGCATAGCTCAAATCTTAAATTTATTTCTATGAACAAAAATTTTTGTACATAAACATTCATTCACATATGTACTACTCAAAAAATACAACCATGTGCAATTGTCCCTCTATGAAATGCTTGGAAGCATTTTTTTTTCGGTAGATTCCAACGCTATAACGTAGCCGTGCGAGCCACCATAACAATCGTTTTCTTTGTATATTCCAAGTATATTAAAAGTCCAAACAGTTTACATCACTTCTATCATTTGAATTATTTTGTCTGATCAGACAAAATATCACTAATGATTGCATGATCAAATAATATTTTATTTTACTATTTTGAAAGTCGAGCCGATGTTGACTGGTTTTTCTTACTTTTATTCTTTTCCAAGGAGGCAGGATTTGTTTAGCTTTTAGCACAAAGAAACGCCTTTCAGGTTATTGTTTCATACTGTAAATCATCAACCGATATCTTGTTGATGATATTTAAAACTTACTAGTGTTCATATTCTTTGTTTAACGTTACTAGGCGACAGCTTTATAAACGTTATCCAAAATAGACAAAAATTTTGTTTCCCCACGCAACCGGTAAACGACCTTTTGGTCGTTTCCCCTGCCAAAAAGTTAAGGTAATTAAATATTTTTGCTTTGTACGACCGAATCAAAAAAAGAAAAGAGCGCTCTATAAAATGAACAAATACAAACACCTCCACGCACCCACACAAACACACGCAGGGGCTAGCGCACGTGCGCACGCACACACACAAATATTACCATTTATACAGTATATCATTATCTTTTTCTTAATTGTGTGTAGTTCCAATTGTGATTTATAAAATTCTTATGGGTATTTCTAGGTAAAGTAAAGTGAGTCTCACACACGATATAGTTTAAAAAAGAACTCAATTTTTAATGCAATAAATTTCTCTATAAAGCCAGTTGGTCAAAGTTGGTTTTCTGCATACAATTTACATAAGTCTTCATAATATCGTATGCAGCCAATGGATTCCCAAAAAATTATGTGGCTAGGTTTAATAGAATATCAAGCTGAATAATTTATAAGTATTGTTGATAAAGTTCAAACAGATAATCTAGACTAAAAACTGACCGTTTTTGAGTCATGACTAAAATAGCAAGAGTAAAAAATTACCGCTTCATTGAAATTGTTGTGCACACAGAAGGGGAACTAAAAATGAACCTACCAACTACAGGTTTTAACCTATTAATATCTAGGACACCAAACAAGATACGAAACAGCTTGTAATATTGTTACAACTGTTGCAGTGGCAGTGTTGGCATTAGAAACTATTCACATCAACTTTCACACCACTTTCACACCACTTTCACACCACTTTCACACCACTTTCACACCACTTTCACACCTTATTCACACTACCATCATTACCATTGTATCTACAGAACGGCAATACTGACTTCTAACGAATCTATTTAATTTTCTATTGCCTTCATCTTCTTGTAAGAGAGCGCAGATATCACGATTGAGTTGAGGTTCATTTCTGCGTAAGGAACTCATAAGGAACCTTTCTCTATTACATTTTCGGAAGGTAGCAACAGTTAAACTTCAAATAGTTTCAACTCCATCAGAGTGAAACTCTTGTTCAGCTAAAAACAAACCCACCTCGAAACAATACTAACATCACATCATACTCTTTCTTATCTCGAGTACTAAAAATAACAGCTCTCGTACCAAGTGGAATCCACATCTTTTTCTGAATATAAAAAGGAAGCAAACCAGTGCTAATCAGGCCAAAAGCAAGAGCCAAGAAGCAAAAGGCTGTTTTCAAAAACACTCCCCCAAAGAAGATTTAAAGGGCATCAGTTTCGTTTTCATGTTTTTTATTGCTTTAATTTTTATGATATTTTCAAGTAAAGAGCATAGCAGCTGGCTTATTCCATAAGCTGAACACCTGGCAGATTGGTTTGCTTCTGCCTTAATCAACCAGAGAAGAGATGGCTCCGCACCAACAAGTTCAAAGTAAATAGCTTGGCTGCACTGGAGCAAGAAGAGATGGAACTGACCCGGCCAATAAACAACCCGTCCAGCGTTAACGGCACTATGAAAAGCAACCAGCCATGGGGGAGTAGGGAGCTTTTCCATACATAACAATGCCATAAAGCCCAAGTAGAATGCAATAATGGAGATTCTGGCTCAGAATTTTCGCCCTGGCATTTTTTGTCTAAAAAATCTAGAATTTTACAAAGTTTTCAAAATCCTTGGGATTTAAAAAAATGGAGGAATTTCAAAAAATTCAAAAATAAAATGGAAAAGAGAGTTAGAAACAGGCACGGCTGTCACCTAGGTGACACGCGACTGCAGGACCTTTCGGTGCTGGTCACGCTTGCTTTTTGCGCCTATTTATTATACAAAATTCTTTAAGCCTACATCAATCGATTTGACTAAGGTTTAAAGCTTTGTAATAATAAATAAAATGGAAAAGAGAGTTAGAAAGCGGGCACCACCTGAGGCAGTGTCTGACATTAGAAACCTCTACAGAGAGGGGAATACGAGCTGGCTTCGACAGGATGCCAAGCAAAGCGGTATTAAAGGATACAGCAAAATGAGCAAAGCGGAGCTAGCGTATCGTGCAGGCGATCGATCCAAAGTGATTGGTAAAACTAGTAAGGGTATACCAATAGTGGTAGACGGTACTTACAAAAAGCCACACCCGGATGATGCCCTCCGCAATGTGAGAAACCTGTATGGAGACTCTACCTCCAGTCAGATGAGGGAGGAGGCGAAGCGTATGGGGTTTGGGAATACAGCGAAGCTGAGAAGAGCCGAGTTAAAGGATATTGTCGATGGCAAGAAACGTCTTACAGTGGACGGCTTGAGTATGAAAGATCTAAAATCTTTAGCTCGAGACAGAGATATAACAGTTGGGCCGCATGTAAAAAAAGCGGACTTGGTGGACGCATTGAGAGGTGTTGACAGAGCGCCGCGGGTGGAGATAAGAACCACTTTTGTAGACGAGGTCACCAACAAATCTACTATAGATGTATCCAGTTATCAGTCAGCCGACATAGACTTTGTATGGAATCACGCCAAACCCGTCATTATAGGTAGGATTAATGATGCGTTTAACCGAACTAAAAAACTTCGCGTAAGCGCTGAAGTTGCATTCTCCCATCTGGAGCGTGGTACTATAATCACTTGATTCTGGGGTACCCCTAAAGAAGGCGCCATACCAATCCTATCATCAACCAATCTGGATGAAGAATTAAACAGACAGCTAGCGAATAGAATCAGAAAAATTGATGAATTTACGAACAACGGTTCGGGGTGAATTTTGGAGCGAGTATCTAGATTTTATTTGTAAATTTATCGATGGAAACCTCTAAGAGGTGGAACGTACAAACCAACCCCTAAAGCTTTAGCGAAAAAAAATGCCATCATAAACGTCAACAATGTAGGTGGCAAAACAATGGCAGAGATAAAACGGATTGCAAAATCTCTGGACATTGCTTTTACTACCAAAACCAAGAAATCAGCGTTAGTTAAAAAGTAAAAGAGATAAATCCGGAAGCGGTAGATGACAACAAGTGCTTTTTGTGGGCGGTGCTATCATGCTTACATCCACCGAATGACAATGCTGACAGGCTATCAAAGTACATCCCGTATAAAAATGCCTTAAAAACTAAAATGTTAAACTATCCGGTGACGGTTGCGGAAGATCAAATACAAAGGTTTGCCTACAAAAACAATATGGTCGTGAATGTGTTTGAGTGGATCGAATCTAAGGGAGAAGGCGGCGAGAGCAGGAGCGGGTTGGAGATTGTCCACACGGATAACCGGTTGTATACTGAGGAGGCGGAAGGTCTCCCCGAGGTTAACCTGCTTCTCTACAAGGATCATTACATGTGGATCAAGAGTATGTCAGCGTTAATGAGGAAGCAAACTGATCACAGAGGACATAGCAACTATAACTGCCTACGATGTCTCCACCACTTAACGTGTGAGAGAACATTTAAGGACCACATCAAAGGGTGCCTAGCCGCTCACGATGGTACTTGCATCATCAAGATGCCCAAACCTGGCTCGGTCATGAAGTTTAAGAACATTAAAAATATGGAAAAGGTGCCTTACACCGTCTACGCGGACTTTGAGTCTATTATAGACAAAGATACCAAAGTCCATACAGTGTGTGGCTACGGCGTAAACCTGGTGAACAGCTTAGAAAAGCCATTGAGGTTTGAGACTTACAGGGGTGAGGATTGCATGGAGAGATTCTTTGCAGAGCTTGATAGAATAAAAGAGTTGATAGATAGCATTCCAATCGCGAAAATAATAATCACTCCGGAGCAAGAGCAAGCATTTAAAACTGCGACAGAGTGCTACATGCGTGGGCGCGAGGCTACGGAAGAAGAAGATTGGCTAGTTAGAGATCATGATCATGTCTCTGGGTCGTACAGAGGCCCCGCGCACAATAGCTGCAATCTCAAGCACAGACAGACAAAAAAGATTAACGTGATATTTCACAACCTCAAGGGGTACGACTCTCATTTAATTGTCAAGGCTTACGAGGGGTACAAGGGCATCGATGTTATAGTGAACACGGATGAAAAGTACATGTCAATGAGAATAGATCGCTTTAAGTTTATCGACAGCATGCAACACCTCAACAGTTCACTGGCCAAACTAGTGAAAGGACTAGACGATCTCCTGCACTTGAAACAGGAGTTTCCGGAACACTACGGCTTGTTGGCGAGAAAGGGCGTGTATCCGTACGAGTATATGGATTCTCACGAGTGGTTTAAAGAACGACGACTCCCGGATAAAAAGTACTTTAGCTCATCACTTGACAATTATGCCGGTATAAGTGATAAGGACTATCGGCATTCTCAAAAAGTGTGGAGAGAGCTCGGATGTAGAAATTTGGGTGACTACCATGACCTATATCTAAAGAGCGATGTGCTACTCTTGACGGTTTTCTTTGAGAGTTATAGAGAATTAGCCATGGTGAATTATGGCCTCGATCCATGCCATTACATCTCTGCACCCTCATTGACATTGGATGCTTGCTTAAAAATAACGAAGCAAGAACTGGAGCTCATCACCGATGTAGATATGTACAATTTCTTTGAGAGAGGCATGAGAAGTGGCATGTCTACCTGCGGTGGTTTGCGGTATGCCAAGGCAAACAATCCGTATGTAAAGGACTACGATCCGAGTAAGCCAACTACCTACATTATGTACTTGGATGCCAACAGTCTGTACCCTTTGACAATGTTGAAAAAACTACCGACTGGTGGTTTTGAGTGGATAGAAGATGGCAAACTGCCCGATGTTAGCGAGGATGAAGGGTATGTCGCGGATGTGGATTTTGAGAATCCAACCGAGTTGCATGATGAGCACAACGACTATCCATTCGCACCCGAGTCAAAAAAACCCGATCATTGGTCGGAATATATGCGATCCGTTGGTGACGTGAAGCTCGGAGAGCCTTGCTACGCAAAAGTGCCCAAGCTAGTGCCCAATCTTAAAGATAAGTGCAATTACGTTGTACATCACAAAACTCTAGAGTATTATATCAATAAAGGTCTGTGTGTGACCAAAGTGCACCGCGCTCTCAAGTTTAAAGAGAGAGCTTGGATGGAGCCGTACATTCGACTAAATGCCGAGCTTCGAAAGGAGGCTAAGACAGATTTTAGTAAAGACTTTTTCAAGCTTATGATGAATGCGCTATTTGGCAAGACGATGGAGGAAGTTCGCAAACGGATCGAGGTTGAACTGACTACTAACACGAAACGCCAACAGAAGCTCATCAACAGACCACGGTTTAAGTGTAAGAAAGAGTTTAATGATGAACTGTCAGCCGTGTCAATGAACAAAACGACAGTAACATTAAACAAGCCAATCTACGTTGGTCAAGCCATCTTGGATCTATCAAAGATGCACATGTACGATTTATTTTATGATGTCATCAGAAAACTGTATCCCAATGCCCGAATGATGTACACTGACACGGACAGTCTTGTGCTCATGATCGAGACTGAAGATTTTTATAAAGAGATGCCACTACACCTGTACGACACGAGCAATTATCCAAAAGATCACTCGTGCTATAGTGACAAATACAAAAAGGTGCCAGGCCTCATGAAAGATAAGGGTGGTGGTAAGGTGATATCGGAGTTTGTGGCTTTGCGAGCCAAGTCATACTGCGTAGAGGGTGAGGGTTGGGGACTGACAAAATGCAAAGGAGTGAAAAAGTGTATAACCAAAAATCTAAAGTTTGATAACTACAAACAATGCCTGGATAGTGGAGATCCGGCTCCGAATGCCACCATGACGACACTCCAGTCCAAGCTACACGAGATAAAAAATTGGACATTCAGCAAAAAGACTCTGTCGGCCTTTGACGACAAACGCTATTATCTAGATTCAATAAATAGCTTGGCACACGGACATTACAGAATAATTGACATTACAGAATAAATGGCATTGCAGAATAAATTACATTAACAATGCCGCACTTAAATAGGAAAGCAAAAGAAAGTTTAGATGAGTTGACTCAGAGCTGGATCAATGCGATGGAGTTGTTTGATCTCGTCAGACCCCCTGTGTATGACGAATATAAGGAGTGTACTGAGAGATATACACTTTGAGGTAGACCCATACCTAAGTGTGAGAATAGGCGTGTCAAGGTACCCGAACTCAAAAAGCTGGCCAAGGCACAAGGTATACCCGGGTACAAAACGATGAAAAAGGCGGCTCTACAAGCCGCATTGTCATAATTTTATACGGTCGTAAAAAATTACATCATGGAATAAGCTATACCCGCGATGACTATAGAGCGGCCGATTAACAATTTATTTCCTTCGTGAACGTTGCCCTCGGGCGGTGAAAATTCTGTTGATGGCTTTACAGAAGGGGCAGGTTTTGGTGAAAATAATTCTGTAGGAAATATAAATGGCTTTACAGAAGGAGTTGATTTTAGTGTCGGTGCTGGAGGCTGCTTTAGTGGTGCAGGTTTGGGTTTCGGTGGGTGTTGTAGTGGCGCAGGTTTTGGTTGTTTCAGTGTGGGTGCAGGTTGAGCGGGTTTTGGTGAAGGCTTTAGCGGTGTGGGTTTTGGTGAAGGCTTTAGCGGTGTGGGTTTTGGTTTCGGTGGTGGAGGTTTTATTCCTACGCTGTCAAACGCTTGGGCTATTTTAATTTTATCGTTAAATCCTTTAACGCTTTGTCCTAAAGCGTTCAAGTTCAAGTCTGACGGTATCATGTACAGACCTTTGGCTATCACATAATTTGTTTGCCCGCGAGTTTTAGTGAGGGCGTGTTCAAAGTTTGATATAGAATCTTGGAGAGATTGCTTTTTCATGATCAAGTCATTGACCAGAACTAACAATTCTTGTTGAGACTCGAGGGAAGAACCCGCTTGTCTAGCTTGCACCTGAGCTCCCAGTAAACAGTAGACGTAAGCTCTAATACTATTATTAAGTCTAACTATTCCGGGGGATGTTAATGACTTACTATGATCGGGCACTACCCTTTTGTAGTCAAATGGGTCTTGAGTTACCGAAACCATTTTAGTACCCACACTCGAATTCCACTCCGGAAACTGGTAATAAGTACCCCAACCATTGGCACCACTCCGATGCACATCCATATCCGTCTTATCTTTACTGCTTGATGGATATTTTGGATACGGTTTGTAATGCCTGCCTAGATCAGCCATCTGTTTTTCTAAAGAACCTACTTTACTACCACCGTCTTGTATGATAAATCCGAGACCTCTGGCTGGTTGATCAATCTCAGGAATATCTTTAGCGGTTACTCTGAACTCATCGAGCAATTTGCAGTACTCGGTTTTGTTGTAAGGATCATTGTACGGATCAAAATCTCGATCGCCGGGATTTCTAATCTCCATTGGCGCCAACATCTTTTTAGTTTGGTACATAACGTAAAAGTTTAAAATAGCTTTTGTAAGAGGTAGACCTCGCGTCAGCTGATCTTTACTCACACCGCACAAAGCAGTCGCGCAGTATAAGGCAAACTTATATTGCTGAAAATAATATAACATGGGGTCCTCATACCATCGATTGACATCATCAAAGCTTTTTATCACTACCGGTGCTGGTGAGATATTGACAAACTTTTTGACAAAGCTATACGATATTTTGTTATGTTCGTCTATCGCTACGACGACAGTTAAGTTGTAAAAATCTATGGGATAACCGCTAGATAGTTGTCCAGTCATTTATTAATAAATGACCTCTTTGACAATAAACAAAACCGGTCGCATTGAGCTCGATCGATCGGTGAAGGCAACTGGTATTAGCCTTAAGACAATTACGTTATATTTATCTTTTTACAATTTGACCGAGGTGACCAGTTACACGTACAACGGTAGAACGACTACTATTCAGCCGGGGTATTACACGTACGAGCAGCTCCTTTCCAAATTACCAGGCTCATTTAAAGTTCATCAAAACACTTTAAAGGTTAGTACTGATGCGACAATTACGGGTGGACTAACCAAACTGATAGAGAATGAATATTTATATCTGACCCCATTGTGTTTGTATTTATACATCGATGGAATAGACACGTCTAAAAATTTATGGAACGGTAAACGATCAAATCTCCTTTCAATTATTCCCATAGGCAGAACTGATGTGGGAGAAATAATACAACACCATCCTACTAATAATTACAAATCCATGCTCATTGGCGAGCTCAACAGCTTAAACGTGTCAATCTCGGATAAACGAGGTAATGCCTATCTTGGCAAGTTTGTTGCTGAGATTGTGTTGTCGTATAATAAATGTATGGCAGATCAAAATAAAAATCCGTGACTGGGCATCAAGTCAGGCTAAAGCGGATAAGTGTTTCTGATAAAAAAGCCTTGTTTCAGCTAGTTATTCCTCGAGGTGGAAATATCAAAGATATTATTCTCTACTGGCCATACTCATCCGTTGTGAGGTTAGATGTACAATTTTTTAATGACGAACCCGAAATTGTTACATATTCCGTGGTGTTAACTAATAAACTACACACGATCAATCTTCAGCTAGACGGAGTTGTGACTTGTGTTGTATCCAGTACTGATATAAAAGAGCTTATAGTATTTTATGAGATATAATAGATGGCTAGTATCGCGATTATGGTAGTGGGAGCCGTCGTAAACTCTTTAGCATTCGCTGGTGGAAATTATCTTTTTTCAAAGATTGATAAAAATGGAGCTCAGGAAGAAGCCAAGAGACATAATGCGGCATTAGAAAAGCTAAACGCTGAACAAGCGGATTGCAACATCAAACGAGCCAAAAACCAAGATTGGCTAAACGAGCAAAATGCTCGAAAGCAGGAGGCTACCGATGAAATATACTCGGTAAATTCGGCCTTTGATACTTATGAAAAGCTCTACGGTAAAAAGCCTACACTACCTCACCCTGATATACATGTAGAAGCGCCTTCTTTAGATTACACCCCTAGCTCTGAACAAAAAAAATATGAGCGAGTTTTTGTAGGTGCTGCCAGGGCTGCGGGTGTAGGAGGTTTTGCACTAATCCAATAAGGTAACAATCTTTGTAACAATCTTTGTAACAATCTTCGCAAACCTAAACAACAATTTTTGTAAAAATCTTTGTAACAATCTTTGTAACAATCTTTGTAACAATCTTTGTAACAATCTTTGTAACAATCTTTGTAACAATCTTTGTAACAATCTTTGTAACAATCTTTGTAACAATCTTTGTAACAATCTTTGTAACAATCTTTGTAACAATCTTTGTAACAATCTTTGTAACAATCTTTGTAACAATCTTCGCAAACCTAAACAACGATTTTTGTAAAAATCTTTGTAACAATCTTTGTAACAATCTTTGTAACAATCTTTGCAATCTTTGTAACAATCTTTGTAACAATCTTTGTAACAATCTTTGTAACAATCTTTGTAACAATCTTCGCAAACCTAAACAACAATTTTGTAAAAATCTTTGTAACAATCTTCGCAAACCTAAACAACAATCTTTGTAACAATCTTTGTAACAATCTTCGCAATCTTTGTAACAATCTTTGTAACAATCTTCGCAATCTTTGTAACAATCTTCGCAATCTTTGTAACAAACTTTGTAACAATCTTTTTAACAATCTTTGTAACAATTTTTGTAAAAAATCTTTTATGACATCATAAGAGATTTATCTGTGCTTATTTATTTCATACGCTAACAAAGTTAATGCCGCAGCGATGATTATCCACAAGTTGCTTTCGAGATAATCTACAGCATTTTCCATCATGTGCCAAAATGCTTGTACTGCGCCGGAAGGGTTTAGATATCTGTCATGAAAGTACGCGGCCAAGTCTTCCAGATTTTTCTTGATAATTTTGCCAATGCCGCTTTCGATAATATCCTTCGGATCGGTAGATTTAGGAATAAGATCTTTTACCGCATCAGATCTCAGCGCATTCGCTACCGCTTCGAATATGGCCGTTAAAATTCCTCCAGCGGCTAACCCACCACCAATGCCTAAAATTAGGTTGCGCTGCTTTCGCATCTTTGCTGTATTATCCGAAAGGTCTCCTTTTAGATCGCTGATTAAACCATTTTGCGCATCCAACTCATCTTTTAGTTGTTGCAACTTTGCGAGTTCATTAGGAGATTTGTCCTCTTTAGCATCGAGTTGTTGTATCTGCTCTGTCAGGTTCGCAGCTTTTGACACAGCCACTGATATTTGTCCTTCTATTGTTTAAAATCTTTGATCAATAGCTACTAACTCTCGTTCCGGTAACCTTCCCGCTATATCACTCATTTCAAATTCTTCGCGATAATTAAACTCTGATGTCTTTCTGTTACTTTTGAGCCGATCTACGAAATTTTTTGCTCGGTCTTTCACCGTGTCTCCCTGTTTAGATAGCCATGACTTGAAGTCAGTCAAATTGCCTTAATCCGCATCCACTTCTTCATCCACCGGAGCGATGGTTCTAGCATTGGCTTTTTCTACTCTTTTCGTGTATTCGTTTTTGTCCAAGCCAAAAAGTCCTTGATATTCCGCGGTTGGAATCTTAGGATTCTTGACAAAAGCTCAGGGTTACGCACATAAGTCAACATTTGCGAGCCTTTGCTCGTTTTTACTGCGAGGCCACCGTCATCCATCGGAACAAACTTGGAATGATCTATACCAGAGTATATATCCAGCTTGGATAGTTTTACATCGATTGTATTTTGCGTGTGCGTGTCTACACCCGGTGTGTTAACGGGAGGATTAGGTACACTATCTATGGAAGAGGCGAGATAGCTATCAATTTCTTCTCGCGTAAGAAACCTTTTACTAACAAAGTCATCATAAGTACCTCCGCGCCGCGAGTATTCGTCATAAATATTTATAGCCGCATTTATTCCATCAACATCTCGGGGTTTTACGACTTCAACAATAGCCGAAAACAATCGTTTATCTACAACCCTACCTTTCCCCTTTTTAAAAATTATTTCATTAATGCTGGGCAAATCAGCTTGCGCGAGCCAATTATTCGCCTTGGATATCGCATCATTTTGTTCGCATAAATTATGTTTCTTCCGGGATGTCATCAAAATCGGGGTTAAAGTCTTTACTTTCCAATTCCATATTTATTATAATAAATGTATACAGGAGAATTAAACCATAACGTGTCCGCGAGAGACAGGCAGGGTCTAAAAGAGCACAAGTCGCGTGCGCGAGTCGTGCACAATCCATCTACAGCGAGTCCTTGCGATGAGCTAGTAATTAAAATGCCCCAGCTAACGTCCAATACAGTTCTTTACCCCAAATCGCTTAATATAACCTACTATTTCAAACTAGCCAGCGATGGAACTGAAGCGGACATTCCCGATCACCTTACATTGGTGATCGTAGAAAAGTTTAAGATGACCATAAATGGTCAAACTATATCCGACATATCCAACTACGCTCATCTAGCGATATATAGAGAGTTTTGGCATTCGAATCAAAAGTATACTTACAATCTTACACAGAGAGGTATTCAGTCTACGGCGACTAAAAAGAAACGACATTCAATAAACGGCACGGCTGAAGACATTCTCGCAAAGATTCACGGTGAGAGATATTCTTTTCACCTAGGATCATTTTTGACTTACGCCGCCTTTACTCCGCAGGCGATCCAAAACAATGTAGAGTTTCATATCAAATTCGCCGTGGGTAAGTATACGCTGACCAACCTCTGCTTAGAATATGACTACATTTTAGAACCCAGTTTGGCTGAAGGTATTAAACAAAAATATTCTAATCATAGTCACATTATCAACGATTACAAATCTCACATGACCAAGGATATACAAAAAGAAGAGTCCGAGTTTGAAATAAACATAAACGCGAGCTATGAAAGTCTTCGAGCGATCGTGGTGTTTTTCAAGAAGAATAACTCTGTTGACACTATATTTTGGAATCCGATGCTAAAAGATGCCGGAATAGATATAGACGGCGCGACAAACCAGCAATTAACATCAAATTACTTAGCTCCCTACTCGTATGAGAATGCGGTCAAGTACTTTGGTGATGGAGGAGAAGCGTTCATCAACCAAGAAAAATTTTACACGGACAAGTATTCTTTCACTATAGATCTGAGGACTTTGAATGATGAAAGATCGAGTGGGACGGGTCGACAGGTAAAAAACTATGTCAAGCTTAAGCTATCAAAATATGCAACGCAAGACGATGGCAAAGCGTTTGTATTTTTAGTGAATGACAAAGGCGTATCTTTTGTAACTAACCAACTGAGTAATATCGAACAATAAATGGACAATTTACTTCCAAAGCATCCGCACAACGCAATCATTTGCGGACGAACAAACTCGGGTAAGACTTATCACGCACTAAATGTAATTGAAAGGTATTACCTTCATGCTTTTGATCACATTTTTATCATCTGTCCCACATTCCATGACAACAAGACTTACAATTGTCCTTGGCTGAATAGGTGCACAGTTTTGTGCAACGGTAATTTGGTTGACAACCTAGAAAGCCTGATCAAGCGGCACTCCAAAGGCGGCCAACTGTCGGGTAAAAAGTCGCTCATCATCATTGACGACTGCAGCGCGGAAAAGGACCTCAACAAACACCGCACATCACTTAGCAAGATAGCTTTTAGCGGGCGCCATGCCAACCTAACCACTTGGTTCATAACGCAGCGCTACGTCTCGGCTCCCAAAGATTTTAGAGAAAATATTCATTGGGTCTTGGTAACCAAAAACACTTGTAAAAAGTCTTTTGAGACTCTTACCAGCGAGAACGACATTATCCCGTCAGAGCCCCACGCTGAAATAAAGGCTGGACTAGTAAATACTTTTATGCTGTTTGTCAACACTGACCTTAGACAGTATTTGATACTTAGCAAATGATTGAACAAATATTCTATGCGACGGGTTCACTCTGGTTTCTCTTTGGAGCTTTGTAATCATCAAGTGCTACCTGACATGAAAACGGTTGTATAATAAAATGGAACCGACAATTTCATTACCGGAGCAGGCTGAAGAGACATCAGTACATGATGCCAACTATCGAAAAAGGCTGGTAAAGGCACGCGTCAAGACGGAATAAGACCTTGCCAAAATGTCAGAGAAGGAAGTTAAAAAGTTATATCTCAAACACGAGCAGAGGATCATTGACAACGTTGCCGGTAACGTATCCAAGGTGTTCGCCAAACTCTGGACAAAATCTGTGTCTAGAGTCGTGTCTGTAGATGAGGTGGAACTGGAAGCTGAACTAAACAAAGACGTCTTTGTCGAGGCACTCCTCAAAGAATATTTCCCGCCATTCTACTACGACTACGGAATGTATTTGGCCCCTTTCTCTGTACTGCTCACTACTGCCAACCACATAGACTACAAGTGGGTAGGAAATTCTCTAGAAATAAATGACAACGGTAAAGAAGAACCCCAAGAGGATGACTTTATTTGTAGACGATGCAGACTCTTCTAGAACCTCTGAGCGACATTAACGATGAGCTCTCCGCGATAACCCAGGAAACTGAACATCCCAAAGAAACTGAACACGCATGGACAACCGTCGGTCTCGGTATAGCTCTACTGTTGATGGGTTGGCAATGGTACACAAAGCCACTAGCACTAACGCTTACACCAACTCCCACTGAGCCAAAGCCTACACCAACTCCCACTGAGCCAAAGCCTACACCAACTCCCACTGAGCCAAAGCCTACACCAACTCCCGCTGTAAAAGCGAGAATATTCTAGTATAATAAATGGCACAGATGAACAACACTCTCAAGGATATTGTTAACGCACTGTACCAAGGCGCTTTGTTAGCTACAGGGTTAGTAGTCACTAAAAAAGCGGTTAAGGAACTGGGTTTCATAGATAGACCCGTCGAAATGAAAGTCAAAAGTCTCGCGATGCTGTCCGCAGAAATTGCAACGGCTAGCTTTGTTCTAAAGAAACTACAAGATGCCGGACTGCCCGCAAATATATTTAAATAAAATTTTATACTCTCGAGTATAAAATTTTGCGAGGTTTACTGTTCAGCTTCTTTTGTTACGCCAGGCATATGGTGAAGCAGCTGCTGAGTTAGCTCTTCTTCAGCCTCCGCTCTTATTTTGTCAACGTCAAAAGACTCGAGCTCGCGACGTACGGCATTGTATTCATTCACAATGTCCTCAAACCTCGCGTCATTAATAAAGTTATCATCCAGCACGCATGAGATCTTTTTGTTTAGCACAGATATGCCAGTGCACAGAATGGCGCGCTTCTTGGCGTGCTTGATCTTTTTCTTGGTGCAGTGCTTTGCAATGGGTGTCAGTATCGCAGCCATCAGACCTGACGCAACACCTAGACCCGTTAGTACCACACCAATGGGCAGCCCTACTATAGTAAGGGATGTAGCGATACCAGCTGTCGATTCCACGGTGGCCAGTGATGATAGAGTTATTTGAGCATTCTGTAGACCACTTACCGCCTTGCTGTATTTCTTGTAATAACCATTCCGATTGTCTCTCAGAACCTGCAGCTCATTGCGAATGTTGCGCACTCTGTTGTACCGCTCAAAACCTCTATCCGGAGGCGCTGTTGGCAGTTTGGGATATATTTTTTCCGTCATTTATTGTATATCTAATCCCTTTGTATCGGGTGGTACAACTTGCAGCTGCTCTGCAGTAAACGTTCGGTCATCAATGCCTTGGAGCGTGTACACGGATGGTTTATTCTCAGCTGAACGAATCTCATCTATGGTGTATACGTCTACTGACCAAATGGCATCAGTGGCTCTGTACCGCGTGTCATTGTGCTCTTCTCCGGGTTTGTACAAATACCGCACCAATGAGTCTATCGGCAAGTCTTCAGTGAGCTCGTCATACTCGGGTTGTGTTACACTGTCAAGTTTTATAGCATCCATCGGTTTCATATTTATCATACTAGTTTCTTCATCATTTATTGCAGCCACTACACCCGGCAACCTCTTTACCCACTCTCGGTTGGTCTTGTCAGTTTTAATTTCCTCAGCGTACTGGTGAGCGAACAATCTTTCTGACAACGTTCTATTAAAACGCTTTACAAACGCTACCTTTTTTTATTAAGGCTTCTAGATATTTTTATGCCTTTCTCGTTCATCAGCTCTGTGAAAGTTCCCATAAACTCACGCCCCTTGTCAGACATTATTTCTTTTGGATATTCCAGTGGTGACCTATTATATATACATTTAATAGCCTCAACTGTATCAGCCGCTGTTTTCCTTTTGAGTGGCTCCGCCTCTTTGTACCTAGAAACGATGTCTACCACCGTGAGCGCGTACCCAAACCCCATACCCCTTGTCAGTGGGAAGGCTCAGCAGATCAATTTGGTGAGTATGGTTTGGTTTGTCTTGGCTGTAGTGGGGAAATTTTATACGCTTTGGCTTTGCCTTGTAAATCTGGTAGATGGCTTGACCGTCAAGCCAGTTTTGAATCTGACTTCGTTTCAACTTGGGGATTTTTTCATGCAGTTTCCTAGCAACTGTCTTACCACGCTGATAGCCAAACGGCGAATAATATAGTTTCTTTAGCTTGTCCATTTATTTTATGTCGACGGATTTTATTTTATGTCGACAGATTTTATTTTATGTCGACGGATTTTAAAATCGGTTGACGGCTTTTATTTTACATTGACGTTTTTTGTTCTTGCAGCCAAAACATAGCCTCTTCAACAATTTTTATATGCGTGCGTTGTGAAATTTTACCTTTGGAAGCCTTCCATGGTTGACGACATTCCTCTATTGTAATTACGCCCCTAAAAACCATGAAGAGCATTTTAGCAAGAGGATGAGACTCTTCAGCTATGAGCAGTGCAAAAGCCTTTGATGAGCTAGCTACTTTATGCCTATCAAAAATATGCTCAAGTGTTAAAAATACTCGGTCAACTTGCGCTTGCTTTTCGCGTAAAAAATCTTCATGTCTCTTTGCAAAGGGAAGCGTAAGAACTTCCTCAAGTTCGCCTGCTAGCAAAATTGGTATATAAATCTTTGTATTACAAACATCATTAAAGCAAGCATGATGAAGAGCCTTGTAAGACTCCTGCTTAAACTTAACTCTGAGTTGAGGAAACCCATGCTTTTCCACAACCAAAACATATCCTTCAAAGTCAGGAAGCATGGCTTTTAAATTTTGTTGCAATTGTTCAATAGAGTTGAGTTTGAAAGAGTTAGGTTGCATAAAGCCAAGCTGCGTGGCTATCCTTTCTACGACATGTGAAGCCAACTCAGACTCATTTGTTCTATCTGTAATGGTTAAAAGACTAATAAACTGTTTGTCATATTTTGTAACATGTGTCCCAGGGGAACGTAACTCAAAAATGTATGAATAGTTTTTATTTAGCGCACTAAGAATATCAGCATGGGTTGTATAAAGACATTTAAAAAACATGTCTAAAAAGCTTTTTTCATCAGTAATTCCTTGAAAGGGCTGGTCAGCAAAAGCGCCACGGGTGTAAGCTCGCCAATCTTTCAACAAAGGATGAAAGGAAAGAACCATTAAGGATCCATCCAACTTTTCATAAGACATTACAGTAAGATCATTTCTTCCCATAGCCTTTACCAAAATTTCAGTCTCTTGGGGATGTTCTCCAAAATTGTAGAAACGTTGAAACGACTTGCTAATAAGATGCCACTCATTATTGGTATCTTGATGGAGAATCAAGTTTTGACATTCACACACTAAGGGATGCTTTGGATTTTTTGTTAACTGATTATAGTTGAAAATGTAAATTGTTCCATGTTTCTTACAATCAAGTGTTTTAAACTTAATTCCATGTTCCATCAAAAGATGGAGATCATTTTTATGGTCCTTAATAAACTTGATAACTTGTGCCATTTATTACAGAAAAGCTTTAAAGATCATTTTTAAAGTCAACAGACTTTAAAAATGATTGTCAGTCGCACTATTTTTCTTAGTAAAATGTTTTAAATTCAAATTTACTCTAGCCATTCTATGCAGTGATATGAGTGCCCACTACCATCGGTTTTCTTTACAAGCCCGCAGTAGACAAACTCCCTATCTGGTAGAGCACTATCAGCTGCATATTCTGGCATATACACTTTGTATTCTTCTTCAGTATCCATATTAGTTACACTGACTATATACTATGTGCCAAACCTTGTTGGTTTTGATTCTTTGCTTAAACACATATGTGGTATCTCCTTTGGTATTTCACTAATCTTGCGCACCACAGTGTGTGAAGCTTCGTATGTTTCTCCTCTGACTGTAATTGGCATTGTTATTTATTATACAAAATTCTTTAAGCCTCTGATTGTCTATTTATTATGCGCTTGACTGAACATTACGTCATTTAATCAACTACAGTGAGCACTCGTCTCGGCTGTCGGATTAAAAAGATTAATGGGTTTTTGTTTTTTGACTAGGCATTTGTTTATTCAATATTAAAGTTAGTAACATACCCACTAAGTTGTGACGTACTTTGTATAAATAATTCAAAAGTAGCACAAAAAAACAAACCCTTGTTTGTATGGATGTAAAAACTGATTGAATAACCATTGCTAATAATACTACAGTCAATTGATGAAATACAAACCACTCATGATATGTCTTATAGGTGTTATACAATATCCACACCTGTCCAATTATTGTTGACTTGGTATTCATGTATACAATGTACAACCTATCACTAGTAGGTGATCTACTGCAGTGGTGGGAGGTCTGGCCAGCCTTCCGCTTTAGTATCCCCAAACCGTCCCCTTCCTCGGAAGCACGGTGTAGGTTGTGATGCTAGCTGTAGTGCCCCCGAACCGTCCCCTTCCTCAGAAGCACGGTGTAGGTTGTGGCACTGAGACTGCATGATGATATTCTGATTGGGGAGCCATAGGAGCAAGGAGCAGTGAGAGGATCGTCATTGGTGGTGGTTCTTGTAAGAAGGTAGTGCAGCTCCCTCTTTCGAGAGTCGTTGTGTAGAACCCCTCCAAGGGGAGGGCAGTGTGGAGAGCTGGATTACCACTACAGTTTGCCTAGCGCATAGCCTCGTCTTCGGGGCACCCAATGCCAGCTCTCCACAACACCAGTTTTACACTTTTTTTCAAAATCCTTGGGATTTTGAAAAAATCTTCATGATTTATTATATGATTTATTATATGATTATTGCTTTACGTCTACATCAAATGATCTAATGTTCAGTCAAGCGTATAATAAATAGACAATCAGAAGTTTAAAGAATTTTGTATAATAAAGGAGATTGTACAAATGGCAAGCGTGACCAGCACTTAGGTCCTGCAGTCGCGTGCTCTTTGGCATCCGTACCTTCTCTCCGTACAATTTTTTGAAATTCCTCCATTTTTTTTTAAATCCCAAGGATTTTGAAAACTTTGTAAAATTCTAGATTTTTTAGACAAAAAATGCCAGGGCGAAAATTCTCAGCCAGAATCTCCATTATTGCATACTACTAGCCCAGCAAATCAGAGCACGAGGAAACCACAATGCAAACAGAAATGTACATGTATATGTGCATACTCCAAACTGTAATCAACAAATTAGCAGCAATATATTATTTTGACTCAAGCAGGTGGATGGTTAAGAGTTGACCAGTAAAGGCTCGCTGAATATCCATTCCCAGTATCCTGCCTTAAAAATTCCATGGATATCAGATTGCATATGTCATTCAAATCTTTCCAAAGCCTAACTTTTAATTGCAATGTGAGATAGCCATCATTACGAGATTTTATTTTCTTTAAACAAAGTGTCCGCATAGTTTTTTTGTCCTTCACGTGTACAATTGATCAGACAGTAGTGACAACACAAACGACCTTTGTTCACATTTAGGCAATTTTTAAAACAAACCGAATCAAACATTTAAAGTTTTTTCTTTGATATCAATAACCTATTACTTTAGTTACTGTAAATCTTTTGCAGTAACTAAAGAAGTTACTGCAAAATAACTGCTTTAGTTACTGCAAGTTTTCTTTGCAAAAAGGTTGTAAGAACTGTAATCTTGTCACATGATGAAGTCAATTCACTTACTTAGCTTTGAAAGTGAATCCACAATAATACAGCATAATTTACAATTTTGCAATCAACCATCCTGATGAAACGTCATGACAAAGCAAAACAAGGAACCTGGGTTCCTAAGAGTCAGAAAAAAACTTTGAACATTTTGGCTGGGTAAAAACTCAAGATAAACACCAAAAGATCGTGTAATTTATTTTTGAAAATTCAGAAATAGCAGTATTCTATGAATACAATGCATGGCGAAAACTAAAATTAATTTCTCTTCACCAAATACTTCGTACAAAAACATTCATTTACATATGTAATACTACAAAAAGCTACGACTATGTACAGTTGTCTAAGTATGAAATGTTTGGAAGCAGGCCTTTTGCGTAACCAATGCCAGTGGCATCGTCATTGTCCAAGCAACCATAACCATCGTTTTTCTGTATATTCAAAGTCTACAGAGTTTACCTCAATTCAAACATCATAATTATTTTCATACTAATCACCAAAAAATCATTACGAAAATAAATTTTATTTCAGCGTTTTGAATGTTGAGCAGTATGTTGGCTGGTTTTTTAGCATTCATTTCATTAAAAGAGTCACAGTTTTTTTGCTTTTAGCACAAGGCAACACCTCTTAGTTAATGACTTCATATTGTAGTTCATCGACCAATATCTTGTTGATATTATTTAAAGTTTACTAACCTTTATATCTTTGTTTATTGTTACTAAGCGGCAGCTTTTCAAATGTCTATCGAAAGTCACAAAAAAGGGGTTTTCCCATACAACCAATAAGCCAAATTTTGGTTGTTTCTCAGCCAGTGTTAGGCATGATTATTTTGAAAGTAAATTTAAATAAACCTGACAAAAATTGCAAAAACCTACATGCTTTACCAAAGCACTGTCTAATCAGTCTCTGCTACTGTTGCCTCCTTAAAATATATTTAATGTATCGAAAAAGCTAGTAGATTATACACTGTTGGAATGATTTTTTAATACAGTGCAAGTTCCGTTTTATATTTTCCATCAATGGCTTTTGCATAAGAAAAACTTACATCTCACATCTCACACATATGTATCAACAAGTCGAGATATTCAGAGGTGAACTATCAAAAATATTGTCGATGGTGCATATTATTGCTAGTTTCTTGCATTATGGGAATAGTTGCTAATCTAATAGGTAGGCTAATATCTAATAATCCAATCAACTGCTCACTGATTCAAGCTGTAAAATGTCACTAAATCGGTATAAAATTGGTGGTGGTTAAACTAGAAGTAAAACTGCTCGTAAATTCGTTTCAACGGATGCAGTAATGTTTATGACATCATATGTTTTTGGCATTAAGTTTATTCCCCTCGCAATCAATGTTTCTATATCACCGTCTTCTGATCTATCTACCTTTCTAATCCCTTTAGTTTTTTCAAAGAGCCAAGACACCTCAATTGACTTTTTTCATTTGAAAATTTATCTGCACAAGGCCTACAAGTCACTATATCTGAACTCTCCCTTTATGGATACCCCAATACACCATTCCGCTAACGCAAACTGTGGCACATTTTTGAGTAGCTGTAGAAGTAGAGTAAGCCTAGCAACACATTGTTAACATAATTCTGCTAGCATAATCCATCACTCTAACCAACTTAGCCACTGAACTAAAGACGGGGGTGTGCAACAACTATACACATTTTCATACACAAGTAATATCAACACCCTCACAGCAATTGCACCACTTGTTCTACTCGTAGCTTCGAGCAGCTTTGATGATGGCCAGTTCTAAAAAAATTGTCAATTTGCATCCAAAGTGCTGTCAGTTATTGGCATGTTTATAACGCTTAACCCATTCGCGGGCAAAGCGACATTTTTGTCGCTTAGCGATACTACTTTAAATAGGTGGAGCGACATTTTTGGCGCCATAGTAACATATTTCTTTTATTGCGGCTTTTGGCTAGCTAAATGTCGTTTTTTGGTTACATTTTGATTGATAGCAGCTACGATATATTGGCATTGAGTAGGCTTTTGAAAATTTTTTTCTATTTGCACAAAACGATCGTTTTTAGCAGTAATAAACAAATAAAAATTGCGAAAAAAAATTGAAAATCTTTCTAATTAATTTCCAATTACTTCTTTCATTTTGGTTCTGTTTTAGCCATTATTTACTGAAAGCTTTGAATGTTTTATTTTAGTTTATTGTCTTAACGATTTCTAAGAGAACTCTCTGTGCTTATTTTACATGTAATACACCAAGTACTAGTACCTGAGTTACTAAGATAATCACAGCTGTTTGTGGCTTTTTAGATTTAGTAGGCAAGATGACAATGAATCAGGGTCAAATTGTGATGGTAATTATTTTACATCTGGAAGTGATATTGATGAAGAAGCTGGTAGCAGTAATGATGATGAGGTGGGTTGGGTAATGCCAGTGCCTAGAAGAATATTACCAATATGAAGAGAGATAAATCTCCTATCATTCATCAGTTTGTAGTAGTGACAGGTCCAGTATTTACTTCAGTAGATTATGTGTGATTGGTACAAAAACACAAGATTAAGCACATGGTGCAAAGACTGTGATGTATGTATTTGTAAAGGATAATGCTTTTGAATGTATTATACAGAAATTGTGTTCATTAAAGTGTACACTTGTATCATAAAAATATACACAATATATATATTTATCTTGGTAGATCTACATATATAAACATTTTTATATTATAAATTTTCATTCATTTTCAATATCTATATATATTTCTCAAAGTCTGTTTGTGGATCTGTCTGTAGGTTTTCCGGCTAAAGCTATTATTAGAACAGCTGAGCTGGTCAACAATGCAGACTCAAAGTCTTAGCTTACCGTTATTGAAGCCTAACCTTATAAACTAGTTTAGTGGAGTTTTCCGTTGGAAATACGGCAAGCTACTAGCTTGGAAGGTACAGCTGTTTGACACAGTTTTACAACCTTTACAGTTGTTTTTATTTTTCTCCTAATGTATTTCAAGTACACGACACACTTCTCTCATGATATGTACATTGAAAGGTAGAATGGCCAATGATGTTATATGTTAAATACAAATCAGTTTTCTGTCCAAAGACTCTTCTATTAAACGGGCACCGCCAGGTTGCACAGCTAGTATAGTTGTATATACATCTGGACATATACATGTATACATATGCATGTTTATACATATATATATATATATATATATATATATATATATATATACATATATATATATATATATATATGCACACAATGACATACAAAAGAGTGTATAAACCTTTTAAAAAACGTTGTTTTTTGGAAAATTTATTTTCCCAGGAGAGCTGATGTAGTCCTGAAAGTTCACTCGTGAAAGAATTAACAATTTATCACATTGACTAATATATTCACCAACGAAAGATGGCCTCGGCTCAGTAAAGACAATGGCATCCTTAATGACGGTGTCTATTGTATTGTAGGGCCAATTGGATTGCAACACGTATGATCAGTTGTATGTGGTTGCTCTAGCCCTTGTGCATTCATTTGCTTTTCTACATTGTGCTTAAAGACATGGTTTTAACAAGACCTTCAAGTACATAAAAGGTCTAAATTTGGAGAAAAGTTGTGCAAGCAATGATTGAAAACTTGTGCTGAATTTTTGCAAACATGGACTACACATGATCAAAAATATCAAAAAAGAAAGTAGTCACTGCACTGGCTGAGCAAAAACTTTCCAATTTTAGAGATTGTTAACGCAGTGCCCAATGTTATGTTGGATGACTATGCAAAGAATATACTGCATGGGATAAAGGAGAAAAAAGTTTCAGAACTGTGATAAAATCTATAACTAATAACTTAGCCATGCTTATCCTAATAGGATATGCCTAAGTTAGTAGTTGGCATTAACTTTCCTTAATTTCCTAAAAGAAGTTTCGGAAAGATAGATACATACTTGAGAAAATATAGTGAGTACTCTAAAAATAGTACGCCTGCTAATGACACAACATTTTACAACTACTGCCCCCTAGGCGTTACAGAATTAAAAAATAAATGTAAAAAATTGCCGAAGTTTTGTGGAAGACTACTCTTGTACACAGTGGCTCTCTGGTATATGTATGTAGTACTCTTGAACCATGGCAAACATGATTGCAATTAATATGACTGGCAATCTACAGATAGGTTTTACGACTTATTTCCAAATATAATTCATCGAAAAATCAATCAGAATACAGGAAACAGGAAAACAGACACAGGTCGGTATATGTTGACAATTTCATCAGATGGCATAAAACTGTAGCAACTGAAAACAAGCGAGCGGCAACAGTGACTACAATATCTGTTTGTCACTTTGGAACCAGTAAAAATCTGACAAATGATCAAAGAATATAATGAATGCTGTTGCATCTAATACCAAATAACTGATCAAATTTGATCACTTACTAAATGTTCCTTAGAATGGTCAGATGTTATTAGTATGATGTCAAAGGAAGCCACCGAAAAATGTGAGCTAACTGTCACACATCAGTTAGACAAGAACAATCAAGCTTTCCATTTTGCAAGGAAGTGATGTGGACCTTATGTAGGTGTGTTTAAATGTATCCTTTTTGGTGTGTAGTATATTACCACATCACTTCCTTGCAATATAGAAAGCTTGATTGCTGTTGTCATACTGCTGTGCCACAGTTAGCTCACATTTTTCTGTGGCTTCCTTTGTCATCATACTTGCAACATCTGAACATATTAATTAACATTGAATCAGTTACTTTTGAATTATGTAATGTGTTGGGGCAGTAGTTGTAAGATGTTGTGGCATTAGCAGGCATACTATTTTTAGAGTACTCACTATATTTTGGCAAGTATGTATCTAACTTTCCTAAACTTATTTTAGGAAGTTTAGGAAAGTTAATGGCAACTACTAACTTAACCATATCCCAATAAGATATGGATGGCTATGTTATTAGTTATAGATTTTATAACAGTTTTGAAAATTTTTCCCCCTTTATCCCATGTAGTATATTTTTTGCATAGTCATCAAACATAACATTGGGCACTGCGTTAACAATCTCTAAAGCAGAAAAATTTTGCTCAGCCAGCGCAGTGACTACTTTCAGTTTTGATATTTTTGATGATGAAGTCCATGTTTGCAAAATGTCAGCGCAAGTTTTAAATCATTGCGTACACAATTTTTCTCAAAATTTAGCCCTTTCATGTACCTGAATGTCTTATTAAGCCCATGTCTTTAAGCACAATGTAGAAAAGCAAATGAATGCACAAGGGCTAGAGCTACCACATAGAACTGATCATACGTGTTCCAATCCAAATTGCCCTACAATACAATAGACACCGCCACTAAAAATGTAATTCTCCTTACTTAGCCGAGGCCAGTTTTTGTTGGTGAGTATATTGGTCAATGTGATAAATTGTTAAATGTTAAAACATGCCAATAACTGATGGCAATTTGTGTGCAAATTGGCAATTTTTTTAAAACTGGTTATTATCAAGGCCGCTTGAAGCTGCGAGTAGAACAAGTGGTGCGATTGCTATGAGTGGTGTAGATATTACTTGTGTATGAAAAGCATGTATGGTTGTGGAACTTGCCCTGCTTTAATTCAGTGGCTAAGTTTGTCAGAGTAATTGATTATGCTTGCATAATTATGCAAACAATGCATTGCTAGGTTTACCTCTGCTGCTACTCAAAAGTGTGCCGCGGTTTGCGTTAGCTAATTAGTTTATGGGGGTATCCGTTAAGAGAGAGTTCAGATATAGTGACTTGTAGGCCTTGTGCAGATGAATTTTGGAATGAAAAAAGTCAATTGCGGTGCCTAGCTCTTTGCAAAAACTAAAGGGAATGGAAACGTAGATAGATAAGAAGATGGATGATATAGAAACATTGAATGCTAGGAGAACAAACTTAATGCCAAAAACGTCTGATGTAATAAACGTTCAGAACTGCTTTCAAATGAATTTTTTGTGACTTAAATCAAATCAAATCTTATCCTGCAAACTACAAATCAACTCAAATCTCCGACCCTTGTCAGCAGATTTCAAGCAATTCAAATCAAATCGATTCAGCCCAATAACGAATTCAAATCCTGAATCATTTGAGAATGATTTGAAATACTCTTTCAAGTTGTTCGCTCAATTGTTGCATAGTATGATCAATCTACCGCATAGCTGTAGCGGCGTAGCCTGTACTCCTATTCATAGGACCTGAACCAGAGAGAAAGGGTAAGGGGTTTGCCCCCTACCCGTTTTGGGTTCTATGGATAGGCATAGTATAGCTGTATCTCTCTACCACTATATGTATTATGTATGCTAAATTCACCACTAGATACGGTTTTGTTCTTTGTTCTACGAGGTATGCTAAAACATCATTGCAGAGCACATCATTCCATTGGCTCCACACATCAATGAATGAGTGGAGGGTTATATAACAGTTTATGGTCATGGCTGTGACTTTGTTTTTATTGAAGCTTTTAAGCAAGAATGTACAAATGTAAAAAAACACCTTAGATACTTGTTTAAAGTTACAAAATATAAGATACAAATATAAGATAAAACCTGAAAATATTGGCAAGTGAAACACAGTTTTTGAGGCTTGAACTTGAAAGAGACGAAACTAAGCATTGAGCTTATAATTAACAGTTACGTAATATTAACACATTTACTTACATACACTTGTTGCATTTTAAAAAAACTAGCTTGCGCAAGTTTTCAGATTTTAAGGAGCTCGTGTGTGGCCTCATGATGAAGCCACTTTCACTAAAATCCCGTTCTATGGGAACTGATGAAGCTGGTACTAAAAGAACCTTCAGCGCCAGCTTGCTAAGCCTCAGTAACTGTGTCTTACCTTGCCAATAGCTTAGAGTGCTACAAGAAGATCTGCTTTTCGCCATACACTTTTCAATTTCCTGATACTGAATCCAGGTTACTTGTACTAGCTAAAGGTGCTCTATTCAAAAAATCAGCCAACATATCTTCATTATCACATATTTGTATTTGCTGAGTGCATGTGACTTCCTCTTTCTAAACATCGTCCTTTTTAATCGAAATCCCGTTTTAAGTAATTTACTTCACTTAGTAAGTAAGTGACTGTCTGTGTATAAATTATTATTAATCATAATGTTATACCTATAATGTAATTAATTATATAATAATAATGTATACTACATAAATGGTAATGTTAAAACTATGTATGATATATAATTATTGCATTTATTATACTTACTTGGATAGAATGTTATTGTTATGCTATTCATTTATAATTTAAAATAATAAACTAAATCAAAATTTTGATTAATATTATTCTAATAAATTTGATGTAACAAATAAAATTTTAGTTTATTTGATTAATTAAATTCTACCCAATTATAATATAATGCATATTTATATTCATGAACATTGTCACTGTGAATATTGAATGTGTCCGCGGCATGGAATAGTATTGTATAGAATATTTTATATTATAAAACTCCATTCATTCATGCCTTAGGCACAGCGCAAGTAATTTTTATTTTGACTAGTGACTGGGAGGTTAGAGTGGGATAGTCACAACCAAATTCTAGCAATCAAATACTTGACATCAAAGTATTCAATGCCAGCACCACAACTGCAAACATGCATTTTCCACAGCTTACCAGAGTTTCTCATGTTGATTTCTTTTACACACACGACACACGGTCCTTTTCTTTGTTCTGTAGAGAGACACCCACGCAGTTGCTTAGTCTCGGTGTCAATGGTGCTCATTTCTTGCCAAAGTTTGGACTAACTTTGCAAACGCAGTAAAAATGTTTCGATTCGTTACAGAAGTCAAGTCTATTGATAGTGATGTGATTTGATTTATTTTTCAAATCAAGCCTTCAAATCAGCCCGAAACTTCAAATCAAGTTACTTCCAAAACTTTTCAAATCGAGTCAAATCAAATCACCATTTGTGTCAAATCAGTACAATATGATTTGTTTCAAATAGTCAAATATTCAAATTACCATGATTTGAGAGCAGCTCTGTAAACGTTACTGCATCTGTTGAAACAAATTTACGAGCAGTTCTACTACTAGTTTAACCACTTCTAAATACCGGTTTAGTGAAACCATTTTGCTTGAATCGGTGAGCAGTTGATTGAATTATTATATATTAGCCAACCTATTAGATGATCAACTACTCACATAATGCAAGAAACTAGCATTAATAATTTTATGCACCATCGACAATATTTTTTGGTCGTTCACCTCTGAATACCTAGACTTGTTGATACATATGTGGGAGATGTAAATGTAAATTTTTCTCATGGAAAGGCCATTGATGAAAATTTTTAACTGAAGCTAGCAACATAATAAAAAGTCATTCCAACAGTGTATTATCTACTAGCTTTTTTGACATGTAATATGTATGTTAAGGAGGCAGCAGTAGCAGATACTGATTAGATAGTATTTCGTAACATATGTAAGTTTTCTGGATTGTTGTCAGGTTTATTTAAACTTACTTTCAGAGTACTCATGCTTAACACTTTGGCTGGGAGACACCAAAATCTCGCTTATTGGTTGCATGGGGAAACAACGTTTTTGTTGCTTTCCGTAGACGGTTACAAAGCTGTCGCCTATTAACAATAAACAAAAGATATAAATGTTAGTAAACTTTAACTAATATCAACAAGATATTGGTAGATGATATACAATATGAAATTATTAATAAAAAAGGTGTTGCTTTGTGCTAAAAGTAAAAAAACTGTGTCTGATTTTTAAAAAATGAATATTTAAAAAACCAGCCAACATATGGCTCAACATTCAAAACGCTGAAATAAAATTTGTTTGATACTGCTATTCTTAACGATTTTTTTTCTGATTAGTATGAAAATAATTTTGATGATTGAATTGATGTAAAATCTGCAGACTTTGGACATACAGACAAAAATATGGTTATGGTTGCTTGGACAATGACGATGCCACTAGAGTTGGCTACGCAAAAGGCCTGCTTCCAAACACTTCATACTTAGAAAACTGTGCAAAGTCGTAGCTTTTTGTAGTAGTACATATGTAACTGAATGTTTATGGACAAAGTATTTGGTTAATTTAAATTAATTTTAGTTTGAGCCATGCATTGTACTCATAGAATACCAATATTATTCAATTTTCAAAAATAATTTACACAATCTTTTGGTGTTTTTCTCAGGATTTTACCCAGCAAAACGATTCAAAGTTTTTTCTGTTTCCTAGGAAACCCAAATTCCTGGTGTAGCTTTGTCATGACGTTTCATCAGGATGGTTAATTGCAAAATTGTAAATTTTCCTGTATTAATGTGCATTCACATTCTAGGCAAAGTAAGTGAACTGACTTCATCATGTGACAAGATAAAAGTTCTTAAAATTTTGTTGCAAAAAAAAACTTGCAGTAACTAAAGTAGTTACTTTGCGGTACCTACTTTAGTTACAGCAAAATATTTACAGTAACCAAAGTAATAGGCTATTAATTTCAAAGAAAAAATTTCAAATGGTTGATTCAGTTTGTTTTAAGAATTGCCTAAATGTGAAAAATGTTGTTTGTGTTGTCACTAATGTCTAATCAATTGTACACAAGAAGGACAAAAAAAATTATGCGGACACTTTGTTTTAAGAAAATAAAATCTTGTAATGGTGACTATCTCACATTTAAAATAAAAGTTAGGCTTTGGCAATATTTGAATGTTAGTTGCAATGTGATATCTGTGAAATATCTAAGTTAATTTACTGTGAATTGACATTCAGTAAGCTTTTACTGGTTAACTCTTAACCATTCACCTGGTGGAGTCAAAATAATATATTTCTGCTAATTTATTGATAACAGGTCAGAGTATGCACAAATACATGTACATTTATGTTTGCATTGTGGTTTCCTTGTGCTCTGATTTGCTGGGCTTCATGGCATTAATTACATGTATGTATGGAAAAGCTCCCTAATCCTCCCTGGCTGGTTGATTTTTCTAGTGCTGCTAACACTAGACGGGTGGTTTTCTTGGCCAGGTCAGTTCCATCTTTTCTTGCTCCAGTGCAGCCAAGCTATTTACTTCGAACTCGTTGGTGCGGAACCGTTTCCTTGCTGGTTGATTAGGGCAGAAGCAAACCAGGCTGGCAGGTGTTCAGCTTATAGAATAAGCCAGCTGCTACAATGTTTACTTTGCAACATCATAAAAATTTAACCTTTTCCACACCGTTCCCGTAATTCTTACGGGCTGAGAGCGCAGCACACCGAACCCGTAATTGCCCATCAGATCTGAGTCTTTGATAGGTATTTTTTAAATTCAGTTATTTATTTTAAAACAGCACTAAAATTTTTAATTAATATTTTGAGAAGTTTTAAAAGATATCATACTACTTTTTTAACACTATACTTTTTTTACTCTCTTCTCCACATGTGCAAAAAAACACGTTGTTAGAAGATGAACGTTCTTTATGGAAAGCTGATCATCATGAACGGACGCGAAATTTGAAGCGCTGCTAAAAAGTTCATTTATAGGAAGATACCGACTGGTTTAAAAGTGAAGAAGATTTTAGACCAAAAAAATGTTAGGAAGACGATGAAAGAAAAAAAGAAAATCAACAGAATGAATTGGATTGCGAAAGTGAGACCGAAACTGCCGGTATTGAAACGGCGAATAATGACGGATATCACAGAGGAGCTGATTTAAAACCAAAAGAATGACATTTTGCTGACAGCCTGCCAGGAGTATAAGTTTGCATTCTTAAACAGGTAAGTGTTTTTTATTATTCAAAGCTTTTTAAACATCGGCCATTATAAATATTATATTTATCGAAACAAATGAATATGGCCTTCAAAAACATTGCGATGCTTCGGAGCCTGTTGATGATAAACATTTGGCAAGTTGTTTGTTTAGTTTTGCATATAGGTATTCTCAAAACGCCTTCTCTGTTGCCTTACTGGTCCACATTCCTTTATTATCTACGCTGATTTTTAATCAATTTAAAAATGGTAAGAAAATTAGAAGCAAGTTTACACTTTATTGAAGACAAGTTTACACAATTTTGAAGACCCTGCTGGCAATACATTGTTCAAGTTAGAAAATGTTTTTGCCATGACACGCGACTGGTTCCATCCTGTTTTTCTATCTAACAAATTTATATCTGTAGATGAAAGCTTGCTGGCATGAAAAGGATGGCTCAACTTCAGACAGCATATTCCATCTAACAGATCTAAATTTGGAATTAAGTTATTTGCTTTCCGTTGCTGTCTCTGGCTATGTGCACCAGTTTTCTGTATACATCGTCGATGAGCAAGCTGAATGCACTGGCAGCGGAGTCACTTGCGGAATATCTTTTAGCGAGTCATGTTTTGATCCTTACCATGCTAACTAAATTTATTTACAAATGGTATTTTATTTAGTTTCTGCAAATGCTTCGCTGCTTTGTATTGCTAGTTTTTTTACATACATTTGCTAATCTATTGTATTAGTTGTGCATTGGTGTGCTGTATTGGATGCACACTGCCATCATCAGAACAGCAGTCTAATCAAAGAGTTCAGTTCTCATATTGTTTTGCAATCTAGCAGTCCATGATTTGCTGTTTCTGCTCATAATAAATGTTGCTTCCTGTCTTTTGCTGCTTGACCAAATGTGTGAATATAGGCTCACCCCTTAATTCTTCTTGCACACAACCAGTTAATCTTTTGCTGCTGCATGCATGAACCGGTGCAATGACTTTATATGCAAAATTTTTACATAAATCTATAGTCTCAAGAAATGCATAAAAATTCAGAGCAAAAAATCGTAACTGTGTATATATAGATGTCTAGCTGCAAAGTTTTTGCAAGCTGTGTGAAGGAAAAAAAATCTCATTCTGCAGACAATTGTCTCAGCTTCCAGATGCATATTTATTTGCAGTTTTGTGCCAATTTGCACAAAAGTTGGAGCAACCTTGTCGGGTGACTGTCTTGCGCTGCTTATGGACCAGGTGTCTCGAGCATTTCCAGTGGCTCTCCCGCTATACATCAGAGCTGATAACTCCGCTTTCAATGCTCTTGGACGACTAACTTTTTTTGCAAATTGTTGTGAACATATGAATCCATGCAAAAATTATTTATACACCCTTGCCAGTTGCTTTTAGTCAATATAAAATACAATTGAAAAAGACATACAAAAATGAAAAACTCGTAACCTCAACGAATTGAGACTTTTGCAGGAAAGCAAATGCAAGCTAGCTACATAAAAAAAGTATCAGCTTGTAGAAAAATTTCTCAGCATTCCTATGCATATTAATTTATGTTTTTACTTTAATTTTGATAAAAATTGATGCAGTTTTTACGCAGTGGTGTCGAAGGCTCAAATTGCCATAGTAAATGCTGTGGTGCGCTGGGAAATTTCCAGCCGTAAATCCGCGGTCGCTAAAGGATTAAGCAATATAAACTACAAAACACAGAAAACCAAACTGATGCTTTTTAAATCTTATTTGGGTGAATGGTTTCAGAAGCAGCCTTTTGCTTTTTAGCTCTTGCTTTTGGCCTGACGGGCACTGGTTTGCTTCCTTTTTGTGTTCAGAAGAGATGTGGTTTCCACTTGGTACGAGAGCTGTTCTTTTTAGTATATGAGATAAGATATAGTATTATGTGATTTTAGTAGATTTTAAAGCGGGTATGGTTTGGTGTACAAGAGTTTGAGTCTGAGGGAGTTTAAACTAGTTAGAGTTTCACTGTTGCTACCTTCCGAAAATGTCATAGAGAAAGGCTCCTTATGAGTTCCTTAAGCAAAAATAAACCTCTACTCAATCGTAATAGCTGTGCTTTCTTACAAGAAGATAAAGACAATAGAGAATTGAATAGATTCATTAGAAGTCAATATTGCTGTTCTGTAGATACAATGGTAAGGATGGTGGTGTGAATAATGTGTGAAAGTGGTGTGAAAGTGGTGCGAAAGTTGATGTGAATAGTTTCTAATGCCAATACTGCCACTGCAACAGTTGTAACAATATTACAACTGTTTAGCATCTTGTTTGGCCTCCTAGATATTAATAGGCAAATCCTGTAGTAGGTAAATTCATTATTAGTTCCCTTTCTGTGTCCAAAATAAGTTCAATGAAGCGGTAATTTTTTACTCTTGCTATTTTAGTCTTGACTCAAAAACGGTCAGTTTTTAGTCAAGATTATCTGTTTGAACTTCATCAGCAATACTTATAAAGTATTCAGCTTGATATTATATTAAACCTAGTGACACAAACCTTTGGGAATCCATTGTCTGCACATGATATTATGAAGACTTATGTAAAATGTATGCAACCATTTTTTTCGACAAATTGGTTTTATAGAGAACATTATTCCATAAAAAATAAAGTTATCTTTTAAAATATATCATTTGTGAGACTCTTTCTATTTTGCCTAGACATACCTATAAAAATTTTATAAATAAATTCACACTTGCAGCTACATACCATCAAGTAAAAGGTAATTATCTACTACATAAACAGCAATCTTTGTGTGTGTGCGCGCGTGCGCTAGCACTTGGGCATGTGCGCATGTGCGTGTGCGTGTGCGTGTGTATTTGTCCACCTTATAGAGCGCTCTTTCCTTTTTTTGATTTGGGTGTACAAAGCAAACTGAATTAATATAAGCAGTAAAATTAAATTACCTTAATTACCTTAAATTAAATGAAATTGCTTTCGGACTATTAGCTGATACTCTTTCCAATCATTTGAGCCTGCGGCTATTCTGTGGCTATTTTTTCACCGTGAAAGAGTATCAACCAGAATCTCCGGTTAGTGTGCCTCTAGCAATGAAATAAAAAATGAAACAATGCCTAACTGTACCGTTTCGCTAGGCACTGGGTTAAAAAGCATTGGTTATGTAGCAAATTAAATAAACTATACTACTCATTAAATAATTTAATGAGTAATAAATTACATGTAATTAATATTTACTGCCTACATGTACTGGTGAGGTCACGTAAACTTTTTTTCTTGTGGCCATTGAAAAAAACAATATTCCTGCCTACTAAATTTTTACTTCAAAAAGTTAATTGTCTGCCAACTTCTATTAACTTCTCATTTAATGTGGTAATGTTTAAGAATTGCGACACCTCTACCACATAACCCATTCACTTCCTCTCATGTACAAATTTAACTATTGGCCTACTGGCAGCCATTTTGCCGATGATGCTTTAGGATGTGTATTCAATATTTTTTTCATTTTCAAACTCCATATAGAACGTTAGTTTAAGTTATGTATTTTGTTGTGCCAAAATGTTAACAAACACTGCCATGCAAAAATTTTATGGTATCTATACTATGAGCATTGATAAGGTGATGTGAAGCTACAAAGCAAAAACGATCCTTATTAATGCTTCTTATTTTTACAAAACCGTTACTTTCACCACCATCAGACTCAGTGCTGCCATTGCTATTTTTTTATCTGTGTAATCACAAAAATTTGAACTGGTTATGCAAAATGCAAGGTCATCAACATAAGTAGTTATTTGTTTTCTAACTCGGAGGCGTTTACCAAACTTACACAAAACATGTTCGCTTTTAAGTTGTAAATTCCCTAACAAAGATTTGAAATTAAAATTTATGCTAATTTTATAGATAAATCTTAGGACAACACTGTCACTACCATAAAAGTCGTAATGGTCGTTAGTTATGTTGCCAATGGTTAAAAAAATTCAGTTACTAGCAATTGCTGGGAAAGTGGCAAAAATGCTTTGACTGCAGACGAACATAGAAAACGCATAAATGCGTCTACTTCAGTAAAACAGTTGAAATCGTTGGAATTGTCACAGTTTGTGACAGTAAACATGCTCTTTTCTTTCCGCAGCAGAGTTAGCTTTTTCCAGCTAAGAGTACTACAGAACTACAGCTACTACAGAACTTGCACTGGTACTGGTACTGCTACCGCATTTCACCTTCTGAATTTTTACTTCAAACAGGTAAGTACTTCTTAATCAATGTGGTATTGTATATTAATTGCTACACTTCCACTACTTAAAGCATTGAATTTGCCACGGTTTGTGATAGTTAACCTTTTCAATTCCCTCCGCAGCTGAGTCACTAATTGTTTTGTAGCTACGAGTACCTACTGAAAGTTACTACTACAACACATTCCTTCATATAAACTGTTATTGACTCATTGTAGATGATCTTCACTGCTCTGAAGCTGGAGTCGCTTGTTAAAAATGCTATCTTGGTTATTGCCAGCATCGAGTTTATTTGATATATTGTAGAGGTAGCATTTTCTCCATTTTCTTGAAAAAACCATATTATGTCTATTTTCACCTCCGTAATTCTAGCTTGAGTACGACTACAGTTTCTTTTGCATTTCAAGGGTTTAGAAGTGAACAAACAGTAGCAAAATTATTCCTACATTAAAATATAGTTACATAAATAACTTCTGTTGTGGCACTCATTAGTTTAAAATTGGAGAGGCGCTCTTCACCAATTTGTTATTAAACTTACTTATCAGGCAATCATTAACTGCATCAGGTAATTTGGCTGCGCTAGCACTAAAAACTAGCGTGTAAATTTGCATCTATTCATTAAGCCGTAATGATTCCTAAATAATAATCTAATTTGAATTTCTAATTTCACGTGTTGTCATGAAAAAAGCATCAACTCATTTCAAGTTTCAACTATGAGAGCAGCGATTCGGTTATACTTCTAACTTTGAAAACTAGAGCATGGCTCTACCGCATCTACCTGTAGATATATATATATATATATATTATATATATATATATTATAGCATAAAATTCTTTAGCAGCATGTTCCTGTGGGCAGCACATGTTTATCTAAAAAATCACCGATGTCTCTACCATGATTTCATTTATTTATTCAAAGGCAGACTGCGGCCCATATAATCCAATGACAGCACCGTTTTCACAGGTCGCTGAAGCATATGGGAGGCATACACCAAATGATGCATCTTTTATTCCTCATGTTCAGTCTACAAAACTCTACTCTGCTATCTCAATGCCGCCAATTAAGGGATCTGCAGATATAGCTAGGTTAAATTAGATAATTTGGACAATTTTACGTATAAATTAAAATTGAAACGCTCACTTGCTCTATTGGTATTGAAGCAGTCTAATGCCGCTCAAAAAGCCTACTGCCAAAACACAACAACAGATTGTTTCACATAGGGAAAGAAACCGAATTCACAAAGCAGCAGTTAGACAAGGCGAGACTGCTGAGCAAACATGGCTACAGCTAGAACCGGCAAAAACTGCTACTGCAGCTGCTAGAAGTGCAGAACTTGCAGAGCAAACACGGCTATGCCTACAACAGTCCAAAGTAGCTACTGCAGCTACTAGAAGTGCAAAAACTGCAGAGCAAACACAGCTATGCCTACAGCAAAACAGAATAGCTACTGCAATGACGAGATGAGCAAAAACTGCTAAACAAATACAGCTATGTTGAGAGCGGGCCAATATAGATGCCACAGCTGCTAGAAGTGCAATGACTGCTGAGCCAACACAGCAGCAAATCAAACGACTCAGAGCAGCTACTACAGCTGCCAGACGTGCAGAAACTACTGAGCAGATGCAGTGGTGACAAGAACATGATGCACTAGCTACAGCAGCAGTTCGGCAAGCGGAATTTCTAGGGCAGATGCAACGGCGACAGCAGCAATAAGCACTAACTGCAGCAGCTTCTGCAACCTGCCAGACTACGTGCATGGGTAGAAAACTCCACACTTGTTTACAATCCTGCAACACAGTATAGGAATGAGTTTTTCACGGAAACAATGTCTAAAATACTCAAGATTTAATGCCTTACGTTGGTAGGCATATAGGTAGTTTATATAGTGGATTTTACTGATAATAAAATTTATCAACACAACCACATTACTGAGCACTGTTTGTATAAAGCATGTCAAAAGATCGGCTATAGCTGAAGAACTGGTGTGTCATGATTAGTGTTATAATTATGTAGAAGACTCCAATTGATAAATGCTGGCGATAGCTCAGCAGTGCAGTAGCAAAATATTTTGTAGAGTTTCTTAAATATATAAATTTTTTAAATGCTGCCATCTTGAAGAACTTCAGTTTGCCTAGTAATATAAATTTCATTATCAGTTTTGTGTTCAAAAATAGGACAACTCAAATTTCAGGGGTTGGACACTGATGCATTGTAGACTAGCTGCCAAACACATTGCAGATTTCCATAGTTCTCTCCAACATTATTGCTATGTATAACTGCATTTGTGTATGCAGTCTGCTCAGCACAAAATATTCAGTAGATTGCATATTTGGAGTTTTTTATAGTATGAAAGACAACCCCCAAAAAACATATTGCTTTAAGTGAATCCCTTTTCTAACACGGGTAATGCAGCTTGTTTAGTAATATACATGTAGCTCACTTTCCACATATGAAAAGAAAGGACACAGGTTAACTGTATAGTTTTCATTAATTGAGGGCATTAAATTGGACAACGTTTGTCGTAGTAAAAAAGATTCTTGAAAATGTCAGTTTTTCTCTATACAGCTCATACAATATTTTAAGCTCAAATTGTTGATTTCAATTGTAATAAAAACATTTTGCGTTTACGCTATACATACAACAGTGTCCATTTTTGCATAAGGGGTAGCAGTGAGCCTGTTTTTCTATATACATGTAGCTCCTTTGCAGTGGTGTTATAATAAATGAATCTTTATAACACCCCTTCAAACTGAGCTGCTTCAAGAAACCTGCTAGTAATGATTATATGCAAATCATACAATTGACTGGTGGCTTTGATTACACTAACGATACTCAAACAACGAGGTCTGCAGTCTTGACAGATGAATGATTTTGCGAGCAGATTGCTAAATGTTCAATGTATTTGTGCATTTACTTTTACTGTAGATTGATGAATAGTTTGATTATTCATTCAAGGGTACATTTTGCTAATCATAGAAAAACCAGTATGAAATTAGATAATTTATAGCGATGCGCATATAAGCTAACCCTGTAAATCATAACATGCTAGATGCACCTACTTAAGCAGGAAGTTGGGAAAGGAAGCAAAATTGGCAGGCTTTGTTTTAGATGTTTCTAATTTCTAAGTAGTTTTATAGTTATCTTATTGTGCCTCAAGTTAATAAAAAGAAAACAATCATCTGTTTATATTGAGCCAATAGAAAACATGTTTTCATTTATGACTAAGTTTCGTTTTTTTGCTAAACACCTTTAATAGCTATTTGTTCTGCACCATGATCAGACGCTTTACAACTATGTAGGCTTCAAGGCTAAATTCGGTTATATAATAACCATTTTGCAGACCTGCTTTTTAATCAGTTATCTTGAAAAAATATTCGTCTCCTTTTTGCTTTTACATGTACCTCTTCTGGGCACTCTGTTTATTTTCATTCTGCTGTCATTGATAGTGAACGAGCTATTGATTATTACATTTTGGTTCCCATACTTCTTAACTGTAGTAGAATTGCTTGCATAATTCATCAATTGCTGTCATACACCTATAAGTATGCTGCCTATATGTTGTTTGACTAGCTGTCTAACTGCTAAGTGTTTCTTGGTGTTTTTAGGTTGGCTATTTGTGATAACGTTGTTGTTAAGCTGGTCACCTCTAGTCAAACTCAGTACTGACACAATACTATCTTCTGCTAACCGTTGGGAGTCTCAGACATTTTTACCTCTCAGATCTTTATCAGTGTCCCTTTCAGGTGAGTCACCACACTTATTATCAATTAATCCTCAAACTAGTGGTCCATGACATAACTTTACTTCAGTGTGTACAATTTTACATTTTCTTGGCGAGTAGTATAATACCGCATCCAGAATATTACCACATGAAAGATAAAAAGCTTGATTGATGTTGTCATGCTGCTGTGCCACAGTTAGCTCACATTTTTCTGTGGCTTTCTCTGTCGTTATACTTACAACATCTGAACATACCTAGGATCATTGAGTAAGTGGTAAACTTTCATCAGTTGATTGGTATTATGAAAGATGAAACATCTTTCATAATATTCTGTGATCATTTGTCATATTTTTACTGGTTCCAAAGTGACGAACAAATATTGTAGTCACTGTTGCCGCTCGCTTGTTTTCAGTTGCTACGGTTTTACGTCTTCTGATGAAATTGTCAACGTATACCGACATGCGTCTGTTTCCTGTTTCCTGTATTCTGATTGTTTTCTCAATTAATCACATTTGAAAAGATGTCATAAAACCTATCTGTAGATTTCCAGTAATATTACTTGCAATTATGTTTGACATGGCTCAAGAGTATACTACATACATATAACAGAAAGCAACTGTGTACAAGAGTAGTCTTACACAAAACTTGGGCAAGTTTTTACAGGTATATTTGAATTATGTAACGTGTAGGGGGCAGTAGTTGTATAATGTGTCGTTAATAGGCTTACTATTTTTAGGGTATTTGCCATATTTTGGCAAATAAGTGTCTAACTTTTCTAAACTTATTTTAGGGGATTTAACTAAGTTTATGGCAACTACTAACTTAGCAATATCCCATGGCTAAGCCATCCAAGATATGGATGGCTAAGATTTGTTAGTTATAGATTTTATCACAGTTTTGAACAATTTTCTGGCTTTATCACAAGCAGTATAATTTTTGCATAGTCATCAAACATAACATTGGGCCCTGGGTTAACAAACTCTTAAGCGAGAAGTTTTTTCTCAGCCAGTACCTTGACTACTTTCTGTTTTAATATTATTAGTGATGAAGTCTAGATTTGCAAAAAGTCAGCGCAAGTTTTAAATCATTGTTTACACAATTCTTTCTCAAAATCTAGGCCTTTTATGTACCTGAAGGTCTTGGTAAGCTCATTTATTTAAGCAAAATGTAGAAAAAAAGGAATGCACAAGGCTTAGAGTTACTACACATAACGGATCATGCACGTTGGTATCCAAATGGCCATACGATACAATAGACACTGTCACTAAGGACGTAATTGTCTTTACTGAAATAAAGCCAATTGTTGTTGGTAAATATATTTTTCAATGCGATGCATGGTTCAGCGTTAAAGACATGCCAATAGCTTACGGCAGTTTATGCGCAAATTGAAATTTTTTTTAGAGCCGCCCATCATTAAAGCTGTTTGAAACTGCAAACATTACAAGTGGTGTAATTGCTATGAGTGGTGTTGATGGTACTTGAGTATAAAAGCATGTATGTTTGTGGCAGCTGCCTATCTTTAGTTTGGTGGCTATTATTCTCAGAGTGATCAATTATGCTTGCAGACCTATGCTAACAATGCATTGCTAGGCTAACCTCTGCAGCTACTCGCAAAGGCGTCACAGTTCGTGTTAGCTAACTAAATTATGGGGGTATACATTAAGTAAGTGTTTAGATATAGTGAGTTTTAGGCCTTGTGCAGATGAAGTTTAGCATGAAAAAAAATGGTTGCAGTGTCATGGCTCTTTGAAAAAATCTGAATGGAATTGAAAAGTAGATAGATAAAAAGACGGTGATATGAAAACTTTGGTTGCGAGGAGAATAAAATTAATGCCAAAAACTTATGATGTCATAAACGTTACGGCAAATTTTGAAACCAATTTACAAGCAGTTCTAGATCTAGGTAAGCCACTTCTAACTTTATATCTATTTAGTGACACTCTACAGCTTGAATTAGTGAGCATTTAATTGGATTATTAGAAATTAACCAACCTATTCGATTATCAACTACTCAAATAATGTAATAAAATAGAAAATATATGTACTATCGAGAGAATTTTTAGTTGTTCAGCTCTGAATACCTCGACTTGTTGATGCATATTTGTGAGATGTGAATGTAAGTTTTTCTTATGGAAAAGTTATTGATGAAGAATATAAACTGAAGCTTGCATAATATTAAAATATAATTCCAACAGTGTATAATCCAATAGCTTTTTTTGATATGTTATTGAATGATATTTGCAATCTGATATCCGTGGATATCAGATATTGATATGTTATAGATATCTTAAGGAGGCAACAGTAGCAGAGACTGATTAGATAGTATTTTGGTAACAGAAGTCAGCTTTCTGGATTCTTGTCAGATTTAAAAAAAACTGCTTTCAGAGTAATCATGCTTAAAACTAGCTGAAAAACGACCAAAATGTCGCTTATTGGTTGCATGGAAAAACAACTATTTGGCCGTGTTCGGTAGACATTTGCAAAGCTGTTGCCTAGCAACAATAAACAAAGTATATAATTGTTAGTAAATTTTAAATAATATCAACAAAATTTCACTCAATGAATTTTAATATAAAATGATTAATTGGGAGGGGTTGCCTTGTGCTAAAAGCTAACGAAATTGCGACTCCTTTAAAAAATGGGAGTTGGAAAAAGCAGTCAATAGACGGCTAAACGTTTAAAACGGTGAAATAAAAACTGATTTGATCACTGTTTCCTTAATGATTTTTCGTTTGATCACTATGAAAATAACCTTGATGATGAAGTGATGTAAACTCTGAACACTTTGAATAAACAGAGAAAAAAGTTATGGTAGCTCGAACAATTATGTTGCCACTGGGGTCGGCTACGCAAAAAGACTGCTTCCAAACATTTAATAATTAGACAATTGTACATTGTCATAGCTTTTTTGTAGTGGTACATATATAAATGAATGTTTGTCCAAAATCATTGGTAATAGAAATTAATTTTAGTTTTAGCTATGCATATTGATTGAATACCAATATTATTGAATTTTCAAATATAAATTAAACAATTTTTTGATGTTTCTCTTTGTTTTTTACCCAGCCAAAGTCTCAAAGTTCAAAGTCTGGGTTCAAAATCTCTCTGATCGTAAAGAAACTCAGAATGCTTTTTAAGTTGACCATGATGTTTCAACAGAACAGGTATATGTAGTTGCAAAGTTGGAAATTTTCTCGTGCTAAATTTGGATTCACTTTCATGGCCAAGTAAGTAAATAGTCGTCATCACACAACATGATAAGAATTCTCAAAGTTTTGTTGCAAAGAACACTTCAAAGATAGCACAAATTTTCACAGTAATTCATTAAATGGGTTGTGGATTTTAAAGAGAAAACTTCAAATGTTTGAATTCCTTTGTTTTAAGAATTGCCTAAACTGTGAACAGGTGTTGTATGTGTGTTCACTAATGTCTGATCAATTTACACATGAAGGATGGGAAAATAAAAGCTATGCGGACACTTTTCTTACCCAAAGTAAAATGATGTAATGATGACTATCTCAAATTGAAAATAAAAGTTAGGTTTTGGCAGCATCTGAATGCTAGTTGCAATTTGATACCTATTGAATATTTGAGGCAGGATATTGTGATCGGATATTCAGTGAGCATCTATGTCTAAACTCTTAGCCATCCACATATTTGAGTCAAAATAGTATGTTTTTGCTAATTTATTGATAACAGTTTAGAGTACGCACATTTGCATGTACACTACTGTTTGCATTGCGGTTTCCTTGTGCTCTGATTTGCTTGTTTTAATGGCATAATTATATATAAAAATGCTCCCAACTCTCCCGGTGGCCGGTTGCTTTTCCTAGGTCCACTAACGCTAGACAGAATGTTTTCTTGGCTGGGCCAGTTCCATCTTTTCATGGTCCGGTGCAACCAAGCCATTTACTTTGAACTCATTGGTGCTTTTACTCGAACCATTTCCTGGCTGGTCGATTAAGGCAGAAACAAGCCAGGCTGGCAGGTGTTTAGCTGATGGACTAAGAAGACGGCTAAATTGGTAACTTTCCAATATCATAAAAATTTAAGCAATAGCAACTACACTACACAAAAGCCAAACAGATGTTATTGAAATTTTCTTTTGGCTGAGTGTTTTTAGAAGCATTATTTTGCTTAAAGTAATGCTAATAAAGTTTTGGAGCGAGTTTGACTTTGTTAAAAAAAAGTTTTAGTCCAAAAGAGTTGAAACTAGTTGGATTTTCACTCTTGCTACATTTCTAGAAAGGTTCTTTATGATTTCCTCATGTAAAAAAAAAATTCTACTCAATTGTGATAGCTGAGCTATCTCAAATGAAAACGAAGAAAATAGAAAATTAAATAGATTCGTTAGAAGCTAATATCGATGTACGGTAGATACAATAGTAATGATAGCGGTAAAGTTGATATGAATAGTTTCTAATGCCAACACTGCTACTGCAACAGTTGTAACAATATTACAAGCTGTTTAACATCTTGCTTTGTCTCCTAGTTATTAATAGGCCAAGCCTGTAGTGGCTAAGTTCATTTTTAGTTCTCCTTCTGTGTGCAAATTAATTTCAATGAAGCGCTAACTTTTTACGCTTGCTATTATAGTCATGACTCAGAAACCGTTAGTTTTTTAGTCATGATTATCTGTCTGAGCATTATCAGCAATACTTATAAATTATTCAGCTAGATAACGTATTAAACTTAGTGAAACACTTTTTGGGAATCCATTGTCTGCATATGATACTATGAAGAGTTATGTAAAATGTATGTAAAATTGTTGTACTTGACAAATGGGCTTTATAGAGAAGACTCTTGCAGAACAAATAAATCAAGTTATTTCTTTAAATATACCATTTTTAAGAATCACTCTACTTTACCGAGACATACCTGTTAGAGTTGTATAAATACATTTACACTTGCAACTAAACACAATCAAAAAAAGGTAATAATTTAGTTATACAGCTTACTTACCAAATATGAACAAAACGGGAATAAATTAACTGTAGGCACTATAGTTTTATTTAATAAAGGGCAAGAAATTTGACAACACTTGTCATAGTAAAAAGATTCTTGAAAAAAAGTCAGTTTTGCTCCATACAGCTCAGACAACATTGTAAGCTCAAATTACTGATTCCAGTTGTGATAAAAATATTTTGTGTATCTGCTATATATGCAACAGTATCCATTTTACATAATTATAACATGAGAATCATTATACAGTCATGTGCAAAAGTATGGAGCCACCTTGTGAATTTGTGTGAACTCAAAGTTCAATTTAAAATAAAAAATGGAGAACAATTTCAAATATAACAAAACAATATATCATTTTAATCTTCACAGTCTCCTCTACACGATGTTGCTATTTAAAACATAATTGGAAAATTTACTCCACTTGTCTAATCTTCTAAAGTACGTGACACTCTCACTAAAATAAGTTTAGTATTTAATAATAATAGGAAGCGAGTACAAGTAATTATCATAATTCAATCTCTTGAAGCCATTATTTCAAAATCTTTGAAGTTTTGCTATTTCTGTGTACATACAAGACATAAAAGTAAGAATTTTTACCATCATGTTCATTCGTTGTACAATAATTTCATTAGTAACATTCTCACTATGAAAATTACCGCAGAACAGCGAGCAACCATTATTGGACTTCATCAAGAAGGAATGTCTATGCGATAGATTGCCAAAATAGTTGGTTGTTCAAAAAACAGTGCGTGGTGTCATTCAGAGATTCTACGAGACTGGCAGTACTGAAGATAAACCACACTCTAATCGCCAAAAAAAAGGAATTGTAGAGAAAACATAACTCAAGCGCAGATTTCCTTGACAGACCGTAAAAGGTCTCGCAGTTAACTAATCATTGACTGGCCGGACACAACCAACCTCAAAGTGCAACCATCTATCGTTAGAAGACGCCTTATTGCTGCCAGCTCGAAGGGTTGTAAAACAAGAAAGAAGCTAATGGTGACAGAGAAGCAATGCAAAATCGATTAAAGTGGGCATGCCAGCACAAGTCATGGAGTGTGGACCAGTGGAAGGGAGCGATGTTCTCTGATGAATCTACCTTTTCTGTCATTAGCCACTCTGGTTTGCAGTATGCCAGAAAAAAACCAGAAGAAGTCTTCAAGCCATGGTGTATTACTCCCACGGTAAAGCACGCTGCATCAGTGATGGTTTCGGGCTGTATGGCAGCATCAGGGTTTGAACGGGTCGACTTTGCACTCGGCATGGTGAACAGAAAAAAATGTATTAAAGCCGTGTAAAGTGTTACCAAGTTCTATGGCGTTGTTTGGTAAATGTTCTACTGACTGGTTGTTCCAAGATGACTATTCCTTCTGCAACTGTGCCAAGAAAGTTAAAAAATGAATGCAATGAGAGAAAGTCTTCACAGTACCATGGCAAGCTTTGAGACCCAATTTGAAGCCCTTGGAAACTGCGTGGCAGCATATAACAGCTATACTAAGCAATACTTAACCTAAGACTAAAAACGAGCTGATGGAGGGCCTCGTGAGAGCTTGGCACAGCGTAAATGAGCCATCAGAACCTGAAAAGTTGGTTGCATTAATGCCCATCCGCTGTTATCTTGTCACAGAGAACAAAGACTGACAAATTAAGCACAGAGACTACCAGATTTCAGAAATCACCTCCAATCTTTTATAGAGAATATTTATACAGCCAATGGCATTTTCAGGGTCACCAACTTGTTCAAAAAGTTGTTCACATTTGAAAATTATTTAGTAGATTGCATAAATCAATACATTAAACATCAGAGGGCAGCCTGTTGTTTTATTATTAATTTAGCAAGTTAATAATTAAAATAATCAGTTAGAAGACACTCTCAGCATTAAAATGATACTAATATATTTGCTGTAGCTTTATTCTAAGCTGAGTAACAACAGCTTGAAGTTTGAAATTGTAAATACTTTAGGGGCGGTTCCATACTTTTGCACATGACTGTAACACCACTTCAAATGAGCTTCTTTAAGAAACCTGCTTGTATTGATTTAATGCAAAGCAAACAATTGACTGTTGGATTTGAATACACTAACATTACTCCAAAAATGAGGTACACAGTTTAAAAAATTAATGATTTTGTGAGCAGAAAGCTAATTTTTCAATGTAGTTATGCGTATAGTTTTTGATTGAAGAATCATTTGATTATTCATTCAAAGATGGATCTTGCCAATACTAAAAAAATGGTATAAAGTAAGGAATTTATAGCGATGCGCATACAAGCTAACAATATAATTCTTAACATGCTAAATGCACCTATCAAAGCAAAGAGTTGGGAAAGGGAGCGGCATTTGCAAGCTTTGTTTTGGATAATTGTGATTTCTGAGTAGTTTTATAGTTATACTATTGTGCCTACATTTAATAAAAAGAAAACAATCGCCTAATTACATTGAGCCAATAGAAAACATTTTTTCATCTCCGGTTGAGCTTCGGTTATTTTGCAAAACATTTTTTATGGCTATTTATTCTGCACCATGATCAGATGCTTCACAACTATGTAGTTCTCAAGGCTAAATGAAGATATATAAAAAAATTGTGCAGAACAATTCTTTAATGAGTTATTTTGAGAACATATTTTGCTAATTTTTCGTTTTTACCTCTTCTGCAGACTCTGTTTATTTTCATTCTTTTGTCATTGATAGTGAATGAGCCATAGTTTATTACATTTCGATCTTCATACTTCTTATCTGTGGAAGAATTGCTGGCATAATTAATCAATTGTTGCTGCTCACCTATGAGTATGCTGTGTATATGTTGTTCAACTAGCTCTCTAACTACCAAGTTCTTCTTTGTGTTTTCAGGTTGGCTAATTGTGATAACATTGTTGTTAGGCTGGTCACTTCTAGTCAAACTCAGTACTGACACAATACTATCTTCTGCCAACCGCTTGGGGTTTCAGAAAACTTTTCCTTTTAGATCTTCATCAGGCTCCCTAATAGGTGAATCACCATACAGTGCTGGACAAAAGTTTGGACTCAACATGCATTATTGACTATTTAGGAATATATGAGAGGTTCACTGTTTGATTATGATTTATTTTGTTATTATCATTTGATCCTAAAACTAGTGGTCCGTGACTTTACGTAGGTGTGTTTAAATATATATCTTTTTTGATGTGTAGTATAATATCACATCACCTGCTTGCAAGATGGAAAGCTTGATTGCTGTTGTCATACTGCTGTGCCTCAGTTAACTCACCTTTTTCTGTGGCTTCCTTTGACGTCATGCTTACAACATGTTAACATACTAAGGAACATTGAGTAAGTGGTCAATATTAATCAGTTGATTGGTATTAAATGCAACCACATTCATAATGTTCTGTGAACATTTGTCAGATTATTACTAGTACCAAAGTAATAAAGAAATATTGTAGTTACTGTTGCCGCTAGCTTGTCTTCATTGCTACGGCTTTACGCCATCTGATGTAATCGTCACCGTATGCCAACATGTGTTTGTCTCCTGTTTTGTGGATTCTGGTTGATTTTTCAATTAATTACATTTGGAAATAGGTCATAACACCTATCTGTAGATTGCCAGTCATATAACTTGCAATCATGGTTTACATGGTTCAAGTGTACTACATACATATACCAGAAAGCGACTGTGTACAAGAGTAGTCTTCCATAAAACTTAGGCAAGTTTTTGCAGTTATTTTGGAATTCTGTAATGTGCAGGGGCAGGAGCTGTAAGATATTGTGTCATTAGCAGGCTTACTATTTTTAGAGTACTTGCTACATTTTGGCAAGTAGGTATCTAACTTTCCTAAACTTTTTTTTGGAAATTTAGGAAAGTTAATAGCAACTAATAACTTAGCCATATTCTATTAAGATTTTGATGGTGAAGTTATTAGTTATAGATTCAATCACAGTTTTAAGATTTTTCTCCTTTTATCCCATGCCGTATATTCTTTGCATATTATCTAACATAACATTCGACACTGTGTTAACAATCTCTAAAGCGAAAAGTTTTTGCTCAGCCAGTGCAGTGACTACTTTCTGTTTTGATATTTTTGATGGTGAATTCCAAATTTGCCAAAAGTCAGCAAAAGTTTCAAATCATTGCTTAAACAATTTTTCTCAAAGTTCAGCCCTTTTATGTACCTGAAGGTCCCGTTAAGCTAATGGCTTTAAGCACAATGTAGAAAAGCAAATGAATGCACAAGGGCTAGAACTACCACATATAACTGATCATATGTGTTGCAATCCAAATGGCCCTACAATACAATAGACACCGTCTCTAAGGATGTAATTGTCTTTACTGAGCCGAGGCCAATTTTTGTTAGTGCATATATTGGTCAATGTGATAAATTGTTACGCGTCAAAAACATGCCAATAACTGACGACAACTTGTGGTCCAATAGACAATTTTTTTAAAACTGGCCATCATCAAGGCTGCGTGAAGCTGCGAGTAGAACAAGTGGTGCGATTGCTATGAGTGGCATGGATATTACTTGTGTATGAAAGCGTGTATGATTGTGGCCAATGCCCGTCTTTAGTTCAGTGGCTACGTTTGTCAGAGTGATTGATTATGCTTGCAGAATTATGCAAACAATGCGTTGTTAGGCTTATCTCAGCAGTTACTCAAAAATGTGTCACATTTTGCAATAGCTTGGACAATGACGATGCCACTGGCGGTTGGTTACGCAAAAGGCCTGCTTCCAAACATTTCATTCTCATACAACTGTACATAGTCGTAGCTTTTTGTATAACTACATGTACCTAGGCAAATGAATCTTTATGTACAAAGTACAGTATTTGGTTAATAGAAATTAATTTTTGTTTGAGCCATGCATTGTATTCATAGACTGCCGATATTATTAAATTTTCAAAAATAAATTACACATTTTGGTGTCTTTTTTGGGTCTTTACCTGTCAAATAGTTCAAAGTCTTTCTGATTCTTAAGAAACCCAGATTCCTTGTTTTGCTTTGTCATGATGTTTCATAAGGATAGTTGACTGCAAAATTGGAAGTTTTGCTGTATTAACGTGGATTCACTTTTAAGGATAAGTAAATGAATTGACTTCATCATGTGACATAAAAAGAGTTCTCAAAGTTTTGTTGCAGAGAAAACTTGCAGTAAATTAAGTAGCTAATTTGCAGTAATTTCTTTATTTACTGCAAAATATTTACAGTTACTAAAGTAATATGTAATTGATTTCAAAGAAAAAGCTTCAATTGTTTGATTTGGTTTGTTTTAAAAATTGCCTAAATGTGAACAAATGTCGTTTGCGTTGTCACTAATGTCTGATCAGTTTTACACACGAAAGACAAAAAAAACTACGCTGACACTTTGTTTTAAGAAAACAAAATATTGTAATGATGACTATCTCAAATTGCGAATAAAAGTTAGGTTTTGGCAAAATTTAATTGCTAGTTGCCATGTGATATCCTTTGAATTTTTGAAGCAGGATACTGTGAATAGATATCCGGCATAGATATATAAACTTAGATTGGCCAATGGGGAAAAGGCCTGTCAGACTTAAATAGCATGACGTTACGTAACTGTATTGTACCTAATGCTTAACTGCACTGTTGTTTACAATGGAGCTAATGAGGAGCAGGTGACAAAATCACATTTATTTTCACATAAAAACCTTTCTGGATACATAATCCAGTGAACAAAGGTGATTCTGTGATAATATTTGATAACCACCAAAGATTAAAACTATAAAAGTTGTGAAATGTTGCACACAAATCATGAGCCATCAGGGCTTTATTTGCCACTCCCTCTCTTATCCCGCATATCTCTCTTCCCCTTCTCATAAGAAAAAGTGGGAATGGGAAAAGAGAGAAGGGGGAAAGAAAGGAGGGGCAAATAGCACACCCACTTGAAGAGCCAGACCCTGGCTCGGTAGAAGACTGATATCATGCTGAACTAGAAATGACTCAATATGATGAGTTTTAATCTGATCAGGGAAGTGGAATCAGTGGCTTTATTAGCTAGAGCTAGAATGAGACCAATGAATACAGGGTCGGACCAGACTCAGGGTCAGCAATGAGGGCCAAGATCGGGTTGAACTGGGTCAGAATGCGCAATTTTTTTTATTCATAAAGAGATAGTTAAGAGATAGTTCTACTACAGCCAAATGTTGTGACATTAATAACATAAAATAAAAGAACCCATTATCACACCAATTATTATATTTTGTTTATAGATGCTTTGTTATTTATTCATGCTTAGTTTATAGATGCAATTTACAATTTATGGCTAGACATTGGTGGATCAATGATATTCAATGGGTGATAGATTAATAGCATGATTTGGCTAGTGTTTTTATTACATATTTTATTTTCAACTGCTATTATAATCAAAACAAGAAAAGATTAGTTGTGAAATTCTTCGCAAATATAGAAATGGATAATCCAGCACAGTGGAAAGCAAAAATCCATCACTTCCCTAAAACTTGTGGTATTAGTAAAAGAAACTAAAAGTGAAATTTGCTGGATTGAAGGTTCTAAGACGCGCTTTTAAGTTCCTCAGGATGCCTTCGTTGTAAATGCCTCAATAGTATTGAGGTGCACCCTTCTTTGTAATCTAACTTTCTGTTGCATATTTTACAAATAACTTGGTATTTCCCTTTCTTGACTGGCTTCTTCATGAGCTCCCAGACCACCGACATGTTGATTATTTCTTGCAAAAAAACGTTGTGAAACACATAGTCCAAAGACTATTGTCGCAGACGTAAAAATATAGTCCGAACTCACCTTGTTTTATTTTGCCTGGTCCTTTCGCGCTAAGATTATACGCGACTCTATTTCAATTGCACTTAAAAAGCGATATAAAAGCTCTCTCATTTAGCCATAAACCTACCCGTGTCTTTGTATAAGAAAGCCTGAGGGCCGGGTGGCCCGACCAGGGCACCTCTGACCCGGTGGGTCAAAACCAGATGACCTACCCGCGCCGGCTCTATTCTTAGCTTCATAATGTGCCCTAATCGAAATATATATCTTTGCTATCTCACAAGCTAGGCTACTAGCATGAAGATTTACGCTTAAACAATAGCATGAAGTGGAACCTTAGCAACCTTTCCATAGTGGCAATTAGTGCTAGCCTGGGAAATTTTTTCACCAACCCAGCATTACTAAGCAACACTCTCATCACTTTCTCACTGTGGTTGCAAACCTCAATCACCAAAGGCAAAGACAAAGTCAAGCCACCACGATTCTTAACTGTGATTAGGGGATTCGTCGCTTGGTTGACATCACAGTTGGTAAAATCCACTATGCTAGCGATACAATCATTACACTTCAGCTTTAGTGACCGAGATACATAGCCAGTTGTAAAATAATCATTCTGTCTCATTTTTGACTTAAACATACTTGCATACTCATCATATTTAGTCATGTTTAGTTCAGCATGATATTAGTCTATTTACCAAGTCAGGGTCTGGCTCTTCGAGTGGGTGGGCTATTTGCCTCCCTCCTTTTTCTCTTCTCTCTTTTCCCCTTCCCACTTCTTCTCGGGAGAAGAAAAAGGATAAAAGAAAGAAGGGGAATAGGAGAGTGGGTGGCAAATAAAGCCCTGATGGCTCAAGATTTGTGATCAACACTTCATAACTTTTATAGTTTTAATCTATGGTGGCCATCAGATATTATCACATAATCGCTTTGGTTTACTGGATAATGTATCCGAAAAGGTTTTTATGTGAAAATAAATGTGATTTTGTCACCTTCTCCTCATTAGCTCTATTATAAACAACAGTGCAGTCAAGCATTAGGTACAATACAATGACATAACATCATGCTATTTACATGTAAGTCTGAAAAGGCAACTAATGGGAACAGCTATTATTGGCCAATCTAGGTTTATATATCTATTATATTCAGTGAGCCTTTACTGGTCAACTCTTAACCATCCACCTGCTTGAGTCAAAATCATATATTTCTGCTAATTTTTTGATAAAAGTTTAGAATATGCACATATACATGTACACTTATGTTTGCACTGTAGTTTCCTTGTGCTCTGATTTGCTTGGCTTTAATGGCATCATTATGTCTGGAAACGCTCCCAATTTCTTCAAGGCTGGTTGCTTTTCCTAGTGCCGCTAACGCTAGACGGATTGTTTTCTTGGCTGCGTCAGTTCCATCTCTTCTTGCTCCAGTGCAGCCAAGCTATTTAATTTGAATTCGTTGGTGCGGAGCCGTTTCCTTGCTGGTCGATTAGGGCTGAGGCAAACCTGGCTGGAGGTGTTTGGCTTATGGACTAAGTCAGCTGCTACGCTGGCTACTTTGCAATATCATGAAAAATTAAGCAATGCCAACTACAAAACATGAAAACAACACTGATGCTCATGACATTCTCTTTGGGCTGAGTGTTTTTTTGAAACAGCCCTTTGCTTCTTGGCTCTTGCTCCTGACCTGACTGGCTCTTGTTTGCTTCTGTTTTGTATTCAGAACATATGGGGTTATCAATTGGTTCGAGTGTAATACTTTTTCAGTATTCGAGATAATATAGAGGAGTATCGTGTGATGTTAGTAGAGTGTCGAGGCGGGTTTGTTTTGGTTGAACAAGAGTTTCAGTCCGCGGGAGTTGAAACTAATTGGAGTTTCACTGTTGCTACTGTCCAAAAGTTTACAATCCAATAAAAAGAGAAAGGTTACGTATGGGTTCCTTATGCAAAAAGAAATTTTACCCAATTGTGATAGCTGTGCTCTCTTACAAAAATATGAAGAAAATAGAGAAGTAAATTGACAAGTCAATAATGCTGTTCTGTAGATACAATGGTAATGATAGCTGTAAAGTCGATGTGAACAGCTTCTAATGCCGATACTGTTACTGCAACAGTTGTAACAAGATTACAAGTGGTTTAGCGTCTTGTTTTGCCTACTAGATATGTTAAGGTCAACCAGGTAGTGAATAAGTTTATTTTTAGTTCTCCTTCTGTGTACAAATTAATTTCAATGAAGCGCTAACTTTTTACGCTTGGTATTATAGTCATGACTCAAAAACCGTTAGTTTTTTAGTCACGATTATCTGTCTGAGCATTATCAGCAATACATATAAAGTATTCAGCTAAATAACCTTTTAAACCTAGTGAAACACTTTTTGGGCATCCATTGTCTGCATATGATATTATGAAGACTTATGTAAAATGTATGTAAAATTATTGTACTTGACAAATGGGCTTTATAGAGGAGATTATTGCAAGACAAATAAATCAAGTTCTTTCTTCAAATATACCATTTATGAGAATCACTCTACTTTACCGAGAACTACCTATTAGATATGTATAAATACATTCACACTTGCAACTAAACACAATCAAGAAAGGTTATAATTAAGTTATATAGCTCACTCCTCACATAAAAATAAAACGGTAACAAATTAACTGTGTGGCTTTCTTTAATCAAGGGCAAGAAATTTGACAACACTTGTCATAGTAAAAAAGATTCACAAAAAAAGGCAGTTTTGCTCTATACAGCTCATATCATATTGTAAGCTCAAGTTACTGATTTCAACTGTGATAAAAATATGTTGTGTATACGCTATACATAGAAAAGTATCCATTTTTACATAATTTTAACATTAGAATCTTTATAACACCTCCTCAAACTGAGCTTCTTCAAGCAAACGTTTTTAGTGATTATATGCAAATCATACAATTGACGGTTGAATTTGATTACGCTAACAATACTCCAACAATGAGGTACACAGTATGACAGATAAATGATTTCTTTAGCAGAATGCTAAATTCTCAATGTAGTTATTCATATAGCTTTTGATTGATGAACCATTCGATGATTCATTCATAGATGAATTTTGTCAATCCTAGAAGAACCAGTTAATCCTAGAAGAACAGGTATAAAATTAGGGAGTTTATCGCGACGCGCATATAAGGTAACTCTATAAATCTTAACATGCTAGATGCTCTTACCAAAGCAGGAAGTTGAGAAAGGGAGCAACTTTGGCAGGCTTTTTTTTATATGTTTCTAATTTGTGAGTAGTTTCATAGTTAGCCTATTTTGCCTCCATTTAATAAAATGAAAACAAGCGTCTGTTTACATTTAGCCAATAGAAAACATGTTTGCATTTTCGGCTGAGCTTAGTTTTTTTTGCAAAACACTTTTTATAGCTATTTGTTCTGCACAATGATCAGACGCTTTGCAACTGAGTAAATTTCAATAATTTTAGATCTATGGACTTAAGGTGAATGCCTATTGGGCATTGGCTGTAGTTACCATCAGTATTTATATATAACCCTTTAAACTCTGGAAGTTCTTGTTAAGGCATACCTGTGTCCCTTGGCAATTTGCCAATGGTGGGCGGCATTGAGACTTATATGTAACATACCGAAATATGTTTCAAAAACTAATGATAATTGGAAAACCTTATAATAAGGTCAAATAACCCACCAAAATTTCACCAAAAAGAAAAATAAGTGTTTCATAGTTCATTAGACCATGAGTATCTCTTTTAACCCTTTTAACCCTTTATACAGTTTTTGTTAAGGTGGGTCAGTATATCTTGGTGATTTGACCAACAATGGCAAGATTTGACACTTTTGATATATCCTACTATCTTTATAAGTTTATGATAGGTAGTAAAGCCCTAATTTAACGTCTAGCAACACACAGCAAACGTCACACAATGGAAAAAAAAACTTTTGTCATAGCTCATCGGGCTCAAACCATACTAACTTTTCTGGTCATAAAAGCATCTAAAAATCTTAAAAGTAGCATCATACTCGACACACCGCACGCGCGCACACACACGTACATATACTTCTTCATTTTATGACTCAAAACTATCTGAAAACTTATAGTTAGTGACATATCATTCTTTGTTGCTATCACAACATCTATGACAAACTGAAAAATACAGGCTGTTTGGAATTTTGTAACAACATTTTCTCAATTAAGTCGTTGCTATAAAAAAAAGACGTACATAAATATATTTGAAAGCGGTTAAAAATTGAGGCACAATATCTGGTCTAACCCTCTGTGCACGAATTACTCTGATTGGTTTACGCCGGTATTTGGAAAAACAAATTATAAATCAAGTCATATTTAAATGCCTTCATGTGGCTGTCGATGGTTCCTGACACATCCTATGTAATGCCATAATGCTGAGATGTTAAGGTTCAAAGGTTAACAGTAATAATAATGTCAAAGGCTACCAAGCTGTTACAATAATATCTTTGGTAACTCACACTACCTCAAACATGCTCTACTTTTTAAGCAGTACATTTCAAAAAAACATTAGACAAAAAGTACCCAAACTCATTTTGCAACATGTTTGTGGTTTTTTACGGCATCAGATGACATAAATTTTTGTGCTAAATAATTTGATCAAATTTTATGAAAGCATATTATTCTTTGTATTAACCATCACTACTGTACCAAACAAACTCAGTAAAAACTACCACATGCATGCTGAGCGTGGTTCGAGTTGTGTTTGCTGAAAATAAGACAGTGTATTGTTATTTTGTTTGCTTTGAATGAGAATTACGCATGTGTAAGTCACACCCCTAAGTTTGGTAAAGAAAAATTGCGTTATCGAATTGGCTTTTATCCAGAGAGGGTCAATTAATTGCTTTGAACCTCACATGCTCTTTTTAAATAGTGGTCTCATAAACTCATATATCTCTAGAACTCATAAAAAAACACTTTTTTTGTATGCAAGGTTTATTAAGGTGGGATACTCAATTGTAATAGATTACATAAAACTTGATGGCTGAATGTGAGAATCATTTTAAATAGAAACATGAAATGTTTACTGCTACTACTAAAGGTAAAAGCAGACCCTATTTGAATAGTACTGGACACAGACTAACGACTTAACTGCTATTGGTGCAAGCAAATACACTTGTATTAAAAATGTGGTGGATTTGGAGCTACAGTTATGATTTGCTGATTTAAATAATTTGCTTGTAACATAAGAAAAACTTTGTGTTGTACTCAGGTTTATTTGGCTAATTACTGATAGCTTATCTGCCAAAAATGCAGTAGGCCAACAGAATATAACTTATTGGCCAATGCAGGTCTTAATAGTAGTAAGCTATTATGGATTCTTCTCTTTGACAGTTGTTGACACAAAAAACCTGTGTGGCAACTAAAATACGGTAGATGCTCTTCCAATGAAAATACTCCGGGTTCAAAAAAGTTTACATGATAGGGATATTATGTTACACAAACTGTAAAATGCAGGTAAATTGCATAATCTGGTTTAAGGTCTTCCACAAATTCCTTGTTTGGGCCGTACCAGAAAAAGTTAAGCGTAACTTATTTAGTTTAAAAACTGAACATGAACTGTAGTAACAAAGCTTTGCATTGACAAGTTGTCAACCTTTATTAATTTTAGTCAGTTTTTCTGCCCATGATAATGGTAATTTTACCAAAATGTAAAGAGGAATGCTCACCTGCACTGGCAGTTTGCAGCAGTTCTTTTTGTGTTTCTTTCCAGGCAACTAAGTTTAATTTCAAAAGGAGCCTAATAAAAATATTTTGTATTTCTTAAAGTAAAACAAAAATATGGCTTTACTATGTGCATTAGGAATGGTGTCTGTCAAAAGCCCTTCACAAGGTATCAAAATTAGAGTAAAAGTGGCTTTTGATAAAACTAAAATTTATAACATAAATTTGGTATATGCACTCTAAGGCACCTGCAAAAATAAATTGTTTTCAATTACTTTTGAATAATTGTATGGTTTCCTATTGTCTGTGCCTTGTACACACAATTGAAAATGTGTAATGGCAAAATAGATTGCCAGGGTACAAATTCATCATTTCTTTACGTCATCAATGTTTGGACATGGGCTCACACGCGAAAACATCCCCATATTTGTAGAAAATGAGCGTCATTAACTTATTTAATAGTATTTTTGGTGTTGTTTTGATGTTATAATAAATAAGTTGCAAACAAAAGCTTCATTTGCAATTAATTATTGCAGAAGCTTTATGCTTTCAAAAGTAAAAGTTGGCTACAACGAGGGTGGGCAATGATGGAATTACGTCACCAAAACGCAAAGGATAGAGCCCTATGCATACATTGTTTGACAATTCAAATGCAGCAAATGATATCAATATTCTATGGGTTATCTATGAGATTCTCGTTGTTCAAATCAATTATGAATTCCTCATCAACTTGACACTTTACACTATATGGTGTTCTTTGCGTGGTACAAATCGAAAACTTTACATTAAGTTATGTTAAGTTGAATATATGTTGTTGTAGGCACGCCATATAAAAGGATCTATTGTAATAGTGTTAGTTATCTAACTTTATTTAGAAATTGTGTACAGTTTTGCTCAATCTTCAAAGCTAAGTAGAAAGTCATGTCAAGCCTGCATACATTTGATTGCTCAGATAAGTATGGTTCGCTAAAATAATTTTGAGTAGTCTGTATTAAAAGTTCAGCATATTAGTTAGTATTGTTACATAAATACTGAAGTTAACAAACTTATGAAATTAACCATGCTCATTTTGTGGTTGTCTAGAAGTATAAGATGAGCTTAGGAAAGTAACGCTTTGTTTTAAAATTGCCTGTCCAGTAAGATCCATTAGCGATGTTGACCATTGTTTCTCGTAGAACAGCAAAAGTATCATTTGGCACCTAGGTTAGTAAGATACTTACCTACTTATCTATCAACATGCAACTTATTTAAATGCAGTGTGTTTAATTTTTTGGGTCGTATCCTGTATGCTTTAATCTTTAGTGGTTTTTAGACGACTTTTGTTCAATGATTTAAGGTGAACTATGATGTTGTGTTATGTCACCCTTTCTATTTCCTCACACTGCTCTAACGCAATGTCTATGTTTCTGCTAAAATAATGACTTTTTATATTCTGGTTGACATCAGCCAAATTGAATATAAATAGTAGCTCTGAAATTTCATCTAAAGCTGTGCTTGTAGTGAGAAATAGCTACTTGCGAGTTGGGCTCTTATCTCAAATTATTGTTTATAAGGAAAATCCGTAGAAATAGTTTTTTGAAATTTTAAATTTTGGAAATGGAAGGTTTGGGATGAAGCTTATACATGCAGTTTAAACATGATAGCTGTGAACTTCTTACTACATCAAATGTTTGGACACTGTCACACAAGAGGTTTAGTTTGTACAGACGGCAATAAGGCAAAAATATAGCTATAAAATAATAATCCGAATCATTATTAAAATCAATGAGATTTTAATAATAAAATGAATTCAATATGAATTGACTATGACAATGCAAAATACAAAAATATTTCATCGCTCACAAAAATCACACCATGGCATATCTAGTACATGTACTGATGTAGTGATGTTATTATTGGTGGCAACTGTCAAGTGACATGTTCAGCACCGGATGTCATTTGTCTGGTTGCTTTTCGTCAATGCAAAAACAGCAGCAGCATTTCGGTTGGGAGTTTTCAAAGCAAAATTCAAGTTTTTCGTAGTAAATTTAAAAGCAGGGTTCTATTACATCTTTTTTGATGACTTGTACTACACAATGCACTAGTTTATCTAGCACAATGCCTCCTCAGGATACAATTAAACACAATTCGATTTCATTAAAATTGGCCACACGCACGCACGCACACACACGGTAAAGACACATGCGCGCGCATAAACACAGTAAACACAAACTTAGTTTGATATACTAAACTTTGGGAGATAGTGCAAAGAAAACTCAGAAGCAGTTGTATAGACAGAATGCGCTCTTTTCGCAAGGTCACCTAGGCAAGGTAGTTGGGTTATGGTTAGTTTCTGTAGTCTGCATTATTTTACACCATACCTGGTTTATGTGCTAATCAATCCCTAGCACCATTTTGTTGAGGAATGCGACTAACAATTATTCAAAGCTACACTTGATTGATTCGTGATGCTATTGTGTTTGTCACATAAACACAGAAGTTACCTAGGATACAAAACTAATAAATCTTATTTTTCATCTAGGCTTGTCATGGGTATTTAATCTTGCCATAGTTATTGAGACTCATGATAGTAAAAAGCTGCTTGAAACTTAAGTAGACTTGAGCATTATTATATTTTTATTGTACTTAATAACTGATCTACGCCATTACGTGGCTGACGAGATAAATTCACTTAAACTAAGTTGAGGAAGTTTCCACTTGTGAAACTTTAATAACAGTCCCGTACCTGTCTCATTATTATTTATTTTGGCTAGGAATTATGTACTGAACATGTAGCTTACTTTCTATATCTTAGGTCTGCATAGACCTTTGCTTGGCAAACCTAAATACAACATCAATTTTTTTAGACAGTAGTGTTGTTAGCATAAATCCTGCTCTTTTTGATCCGACAAATGAGAAACTTGACCTCTCTTTGTTGAATGTGCACTTCAACTTTTTAAAGTTGAACCAAGCTTCCTCTAGACATTAAAGCGTTTGTATCATTTTTTCTAATAGATAGAACCTAAACAATCTGTTTCTCAAAATATTAGCTAAGTGTGTGCGATACAATTGACAATATATTTTGCAATTCTTTCAGCCAAAATTCTGGGCAGAACTTAATTGTAAGGGGATACATTTGCAGATTTATCTTTCACAAGGTGAGATACTTGTGATCTTTCGGTAAATACTGCAAATAACAAATTTTAACGTTACAATTTAGTTCAGACCATAAACAAATAATACACTAAATAAATAAAAGTTACTGCAGGTAACAATATTTACTAAGTTTATCACACTATTTTGCTACTAATCTTTAAGATGTACATACCATGCTTTTATAAAATTTTGATTATTTCACCAGAGGATGTTTTTATTATATAACGAATATGGTTTTTACAGGATTTCGCCGATTTAACGACCTACATACAATTTTTTACCACACAATGCTAACTCTGAAATAGATTAAACACGTCTCCTAAGAGTGCCCTGTACTCATGTTTGTTTCATGTAAGCACAATAGGTATATGTTTATATTACTCCCTATAGATATCCCAATACTGTAAGTATGCTAAGTTTGATGAACTATGTATTTTCAGGTTCTTCATCTAGCCAACACAAATTTTTCATCAAGCTTATTTGATTGGACAAGTCTATCTTTGGAGGTAAGTTTAGTCACATACACAGAAAACATTAACTTGGTTTGATGTACTGAAGTCTTGGATATTGTGTAAAAAACTCTTGAGCAGTGCTATAGAGAGAACAAACTATTTTGGAAAGGTCATCTATGAAAGGTGGTTGGGTTATTGCTAATTTTTTAAATCTGCATTCGTTTATACCTTATCTCGTTTGTGTGCTTATCAATCACCTGCACCATCCTGGCAAGTAAAGTGACTAGCAAATATTCAAAGTTAAGCTTGATTGATTAGTGATGCAATCAGTGTTTGTGACATAAATACAGAAGTTACCTAGGATACAAAATTAATCATGCTCATTTTTAATCTACACTCGTCATGGTTCCATGAACATATAATAATTATCTAGACTCTTGATAGTAAAAAGAGCTGGTTGAAAGTTAAGTAGACTTTTCCCATATTGTTCTCTTTATTGTAAGCTAGAGAGTTAAATGTACTTGAACCAAATTGAGGCCACTTCCACTTGTAGGACTACTATGAAAAACCTGTCTTGTTGCTATTTATTTTGCTCGCAATTTATGTACTAAAATAAAAGCTTGCTTTCTATCATTCAAGTTAGCTTAAAATTTTGCTTAGCAGGGTCAAATACCGAAACCAGCTTATTTGTCAGCAGTTTTGCTAAGCATGAATCATGTTTTTGTTGATCAGATAACTGAAAAAAATGGGACCTCTCTTTGTTGAATGCACACTTCTCCCTGTTAAATAGAATTCAAGATCGCTCTAGACATAGAAGCACCTGTACCCATTTTTCTTAAAGTTAGATCCCACAAAGTCTACTTCTCAAAGTAATAGCCATTGAAAAAGAAAGTTGCCATACGCCTGACAATATATTTAGCATTTTTATTTTGCAAAGATTTTGTTCAGAACTTACACTATTCTTAAAGTAATCATTTTGCAGATCCATCTTTCACAGTGTGATAAAACTTAGAATATTTCAAGTGAGTGCTCAAATCCTGATTGCTAATTTAGTTTATCCACATTATACGCTTTTGATTCATTTTGCTGTTGGCAGAATGCCAACAGCAAAATGTTGGCATTCTGAACAACAACAACGGTTCTGCATCGACCATCGGCGAATTAACCCCGTGACCGGACAAGAAGCTTAACCCTCTCCCGGATCGAAGACAGTCTCGATGCCATGTCCGGCAGTCGACATTTTAGCACGCTCGTTCTAGTGAGTGATTATTGGCAGGTACTCCTGGATGCAAACACGCAGGAAAGGTCCGCTTTTGCGACTTGGTTTGAGCTTTGGAAATATAAGGTCCTGCCATTTAGTTTGACCTTGGCTGGCTACATTCCAGCAGCTTATAGAAAGAGACCTGCGCGGGCTGCACTGCAGGAGAATCTTGCTGTAACTAGATGACATCATCGTCATTGCCCCAGACTTTAACACTCACTTGCAATGGCTGGATGAGGTATTACAGCGCCTAAAAAGAACTGGACTGAAGCTCAAGCCTTCTAAGTGTGAGTTCCTGCAGGCTCGTGATTGGCACTTTGGACATATAGACGGTAAGGAACCGGTAGCCACCCACTTAAAAAAGACCCTGGCAGTCCGGCACTGGCCTAATTCCAGGGGTCTCCGCAAGCTACAGGGATTCCTGGGTGCAGTAAGCTACTACCAACAGTGCATAACCGGCTTGGCCGAAACGGCTCGTCCTTTGAACCAACTCCCCAGCAAGGGGAAGGTCTGCTTTGGGCCTGGAGAAACAAGAGGCTTTGACAAGCTGAAGGCGATGCTGTCTTCAGCTCCCGTACTGGGTTACACAGACCTGACTCTGTCGTACATATTAAATATGGACGCTAGTAATTGCATACTCGGAGCAGGGTTATCCCAGGGAAAAGAGGAAGCTGATCAAGTAATCACGTACTTCAGCAGGCACTAAATTCGCCGAACCAGAATTACTGTGTGAATCGGAGGGAAATGCTTGCCATTTTTGGCGTTAACCTCTATGGGCGCTAGTTCCTCCTCCGCACGGATCATGCATACCTTCAAAGGATGAGTCGGCGCACGGATCCTTTCAACCGAGTGTCAAGATGGTTGGACATCTTTGCTGAGTTCCAGTTTACCCTGAAACAGAATGCCGGCTTCCGACAGGTCAAGGCTTATGGGGTCAGTCGACAGACCTGTGAAGACTGTCAACAGTGCGAGCTGATCGATTTCGAGACGGATGACCGACCCACAGGGTGTTGGCTCTGGGGACCCAACAAAAAAAAGAACTGGAGCTTTGACCCGAGAATTGCAGGGATTGCTCTTGAGACAGCTGGTCATTTGAGCCCGCCTCTGCTCTTTGGGGTATCAAGGTCTAGCCCAAAGTCGGTCAAGGCTCTTGGACTCTATTGGATAGCTCGGGTAAAAACTGGAGAGACTGCCACGGTAAATTTGGCGCGCATGCAGGCGGCTGAACGCAGACCACTGGCTTCCATGTATCTCTATATGCAGCAGGCAATGGAGTTAACTCCCAAGCAATAGGAACTGGGCCGGTTCGAGTCGTGACAAATACACTGCATTTGCCTATTCTTTTGACCGCTGAGCCGAGTACTGGAGGCACGTACTGTTCCACGCGGCTAGCCGAGAAGGTGCTCAATATGCTCCCACCTGTTCGAAAAACAGCCGAATGGCAGACCCACACCCTGGCCCAAAGTGGGGTAGAAAAAACAATCAGCCAGTTCTGCTTGACCTGGTATTGGCCAGCTATGGTGGCCATAGTGAGGAAATTGGTCAGGAGCTGTGAATCTGCTAGGTGGTGATGCACAAAGACGACAGGGGAGCAAGTAGCCGGCAGAGGCTATACGCATGTCGTCCCCGGCAAAAGCCGGCAGTTGACCTGGTTGGACCGATGCCGGAGGCACCAAAAGGTAACCAGTTGCTTCTGGTACTAACGGACCATTTCATTCAATAGCAGGATGCACTAGCTCTCCTGGATGCCGCGGATCCCATATTTTCAATGCGCTGGACAGACAAGCTTTTTGCTACATGGGCTTGCCGAAGCAAATACATATGGACCAACGGGCACAGTTCTAGAGCCAACTAATGGAAGGACTGTGCCTTCTATGGTGAGTAGTAAAACACGCACCACCACGTATTACCATAAGGCTATTGGCATGGGGGAGAGAAACAACCTGCAAATTGGAGATTTGTTGCGAGAGCTTCTGCTAATACGATGACAGAAAAAATGGGACAGGCTGCTACCTCAGATGATGCAGGTCTACAAGGGTACGCCACACTCTGCAATGGGCAAAACAGAAAACCTGCTGATAATCGGCTGCAATTTGCCCCTCCCTGACCTGTTGAAAATCAGCCCGCATCCACTGGAGGACTGGCTCTCCTGCCTGTTCGTACAAGGAACACAGAAGAGGTTAGAAGCGGTTCATGAGATACTGATGGAGGCCCAATAGGCTGTGAGATAGGAAGACCCAGAAGAGCCACCACTGTAAGCATCAGGAGAGTTGGTGTGGCTTCTGAACAAACGCCAGCAAAAGGGAGAAGACCCCAAGCTACAGGCAAAATAAGTGGACCTTTTTTAAAATTATGAAGTTTTGGGCAAACGATAGTTCTTTGATAAAGAGACATGGCCAGTTCTCTGACCAAAATTAATACCGGACTAAGCCTTATTATGTTCGTGAATAAAAGCTAAGCACCAGCTACACTTGAGCCGTGACACGGTCCAAACATAAGAGAGGCTCGCGGCAAAAGTCAACAGGAGGACTACCAGCTTCAGCTAGAATTGGCCAGGTGGCAAGCAGAGGAAGTCTCACCATGAAGAACAAAATACAGTGAGAAGGAAAGCCAGTTATATTTGGCTTGGAGGCAGCGGATCAGCTGCTCCAATCTAATCAGGGGATAATGGCCAAGGCTAACTCAGAACAAAGGGAGCTGACTACAGAGGAGTCAGTTAGCTAGCATAGTTGCCAGCCGAGCTAACCCGGACTGAGAGCCCTCCCCAGCTTGACATGAGAAGTCTAGAAAGCCTATTCAGCATAACCCATGTCTGGCCTGAGCTACTTCTCCACCGGACAGGTATGGCGAGCGGACATGGCTGCAACGATTGGCAGCCAATCCGAGCACCTGTTCAGACAGAAAACAAGCGTGTGGAGGAGCCGTGAGGGGAGTGAAGCAGGGATCACTTGCTTTTACGCTCTACAGCTAAGCAAACCGTCTTCAGGATCTCTACACTACTACTAACACTCATCAAACACTTTTATCCACATGATTAAAAAAGAGGAGCTCCCTAGTTTTTTATCTACTGAGCATTGCCTGTCCAAACACATAGAGCAACAAGGAAGCAAGGCAGGCAGACTTACTGGTCTCGGATGAGGAGGAGTCTGCACTCTCGAACCAAACTGCTGCTGACCAGCTGGCAGGTGCCACCGGCGACCGAGTGAATGAGTGCTCTGGTCAAGCTGCTTCCTAGGGTCCTGATTGAATTTAGTCACACCTGGTTGACACTCTGTTGGTCGAAGGCCAGTTTCAAACCACTGGGAGAGTTGGCTACAAGTCTGTTTCCAACGGCCGAGAGGACACCGGCGATTTGGCCCCGGCCGAATCGGCAGCACCTCCTACCGAGGAGGTACTCAAAAGACCTGACAGGGTAGATTGGGCGGCCGTGAATGAGACCACAGAGGCGGCTGAGCTGGATCGGGTCTCTCACATGTTAGAGACCAAGTCAAATCAGTCACCCACATCTTCCAAGCCTAGCAGGGAGTTGACACGGTCGGACCAAACTGCACAAAAAGGATGGAAGCCGATTGTAAGGACTGAGCGCTTTGTGGACAAGACCTCTTGGGAGAGGAGAAAGGCCGCTATCGGGCCACAGGGACTTGTGCCAGGTCAAAAAACAAGCGCACAGAGGATCCGCCAGCATGTCTTGCCGCACTTTGCTCTCTTCATTTTCCCCTGCCGACATCAGCACATGTCACGCGACCAACTGATGTCTCGCAGGAGGACATGCAGAGGCAGCAAGTGTGGGACTAACCTTTACCTGGTGGACAGGAAGTGTGGCAATCTTTATGGCGCCTCCGGGGATGGCAAGCCGCCTTGCCCATGCAGGAGTGTTGGCCCACACTTACGCCAATGAAGAGGCCGGCCAGGGCGCAAAACTGTTTTTTCCCAAACAGGTTTACATTCGGCAGTAAAATTTTGGCTTCGAATTTGTTTTAGTAATTGAGTTTTAGTAATTAAAACCTACATCATTACATTAAAAATCGATAGTTATAATTAGAAAAGAACATAAAATTTCAAAATATTACTCAATATCGCTTAAATTTATGAGTTTTAAGTTAGCGCCTCTTACGTTTTAACAGCACTTTTTCAATGGTAACATAAATTTTACTATGTTATTTAGTATTTAGGGTTCCTTTCTAATTATAACTAGTGATTTCCAATCTAATGATGTAGGTTTTGGTTACTAAAACTACCTTACTAAAACCAATCCAAACCAAGATTTTACTGCCGTATGTAAACCTGCTTAGGAAAAAAAAATTGCCACCAAGGCTTAGGCCGTTCAGCCAGAGAACAACCAATCTCTGGCGGAGCCTTGGCAAAAAAAGCCGGACCGATAGCAGCACGCACCTAGAGAGGAGAGAGTTGGAGCCACAGGCTGTCAGCCTTCTCACCATTGTAAGAAAAAGGAGACTCCCAAGCCTAGGCCTACCCTGGGCCACTAGAGTGGACCGACTCTAGGGCCTATTGAAAAATATGATTTGAAAAGAAAGAGCTCCGGCAGAAACGAGAGGTCCAACGCAACTGATTCTTCGAGGATAGCCGCTCGTGGCATCAGATGACAAACTCACAAGGGATGGTGGCAAACTCCCAAGGAATGCTCAACATTAAAGCCATGATGCCCTGTTCCTAGAGGATACCATCTCCCAGTGAGAAAATGGGACTCGACAGCACCGGCTCTGGGCACAGATGCTTTCCCCCTCCAGTGTTGGTCGGATGGCCCCTGTGGTCAGTCATGGGGAGAAAGTGTGGTGGAAGAGCATCACAAACAAGGAAGGTGTCGGCGTGATGATTGGTTGTCGGGCTGAGCCAGCCTTTTCCTTATGTTCAGAGGTCAGGCCAGCGATAAAGGGCAAAGTTGACTTGGCAGTCTATGGGTCACCTAGCAAAAAGAAGAACAAAGCATTATGGTGGGAAGCAGAACCCGCAAAGAGGCGGAGCCAAAAGACGAGAAGATTATGAAATGAGGAGCATATTAGAGAAACAGGGAGAGAGCAGTGCAGCTTCCTGCATACAATAGACATTGTGCATTGATAGTTGTTTATTCTTTATGTACGCATGCTTTTACCACTGTTATGATGATGCAAATATATCTAGTCTATAAATGTATGTTTATCCTCTGATAACAAGTCGGTTTTCTTTATTTACTCGGCTTGTAGATAAAGTGAAGGTCGCACGGTAAAATCCTTCAAAAGATGTGTATAACATACATGTATGTATATACCATAGTTTGAAATATGGTGTCAAACCTCATTACGGATTAAGAATAGATTGTGTGGCTGAGACTTTTTGTGTGTAGAGTTTTTGTTAAGGAATTGTTAAGATGTGTTTGTAATGTGCGTTTTGCTTCCAATTTATTGATGACAATAAAGGAAATCTGACCAAACGGTAGCCTGACAGAACAGTGGCCTGGCAGCCCAGTAGATTTAAAGGGAGTGATAATAAGTATACTATACTATGAATCTCAACCACCAAGGGACTGTTTTTATGTAATGTGAACCTTTTTTATGACAATAAAGTTATTATGAATAGTTGCTGCATTTTACTATAAAACTACCTTGAAACTGTCCGTTATTGTTCAAAGCCAACTTTGCTAAAGCGCAAAGATCTTAGGCTGTAGTAGTACGATATCATGCACTGGTTGAGTTGATGCTTAGAAAGAGCACTAGACTTGCTCAATCAGAGCATTGTCCTACACAATATGCATTTTGATTTGCAGTATTTCGCAGCTAATTTTTGCATTTTTATGATCACCAACTTCCAACAGATAGTTTTACTGTTTTTTCAAGAGTAATAAATCATAAAACGAAAAATAAACTTTTTTGATAGAGTTAATAAAAGCACACAGAGGACTGTACAACACAGCGCACACAAATAACCAAGGTATCTTGAACAACAATGTTCAGTAGCCACCCTGCATATCTTACTGATTCATACTTCTTATTTTTGCGGCAGATTTTATATTGAATCATGGTTTGTGTTTGAAATTTTCACTTAAAAATAGATGGATCAAACTGCCTACATAGCATTTCTATATCACAAATTATTTGTAAGATTTTTTGTAGCTATGGCAAGCAAAGTACCTGACTCAGACTCATCTGATGATTCAGAGAACACTTGTGAGAATTTGTCAGGTATGGCATAGTTTATAAGAGTACTGGCTTTTCCGTTAACCCTTAACGGAAAAACCTTCAAACCTTAATGGCCAGTATTCCGGCATTAAGTCGGGTGTGTCAAAAAATCTAACAGCTGAAATGCCGGCATTAGAATGACTCAGTTTTTGAATACTGCTTTTAATTAACAGAGGAAACCAATCAACTTTATTTCTGCTCGAGGCATTAGACCAACAATTTCCCTTCCATGTTTAGCCATTTTAAACTATATTTATCTACTTCCTTGGTTATAATAACAATTTTTTAATGTAGCAATTTTACGAAAAAACAATACAACTGTGTTTGATAGGTCATGGATGATTGAGATGCAAATGATGACTTATATGATACTAACTATAACTTTCTCATTTATTTTGAATTAGGAAACGATGATGAACCTGTGCTCGATAGATATGATGCTTTTTAAAATAATTTGAATCTTTTAGGTTTTGTCCTGAGTAACTGTAAAAAATTTGTAATATATATACTGAAATTGGCTGTGTGTTGCCGGTAGTGCTTGGCACGATTACTTGTTGTCTAAAAGGTATTTTGGAAATCGGGTTTGTTGATACAGGTTTGATGTCTAATATTTCCAAACATCAGACATGTTCTGAATATTACACCTCAATCATAACTCAATTCAATTCATTTATTAGGTTTTACTATTTTTTGGCTTGCAGGCTTTCTACAGGCTTGCAGCTGTAACCTTTTTGAAGTTTGAACCCAAACTGTCGGTTTACAGGCATTGTATAGGGTGTGTCAGAATCTCTATCCGCCACAATTCCGGCATTCTCCTGGCTTTGTTTACAAAGCCGTTTTTAAGTAACAGCATTAACTAGTCAAATTAAATTTTGCGCAATGTATTTGACCAAAAATTTCACCTCCATTTGTAGCAGTTTCTGAATATCTTTACCTACTTCTTTCGTTTTAATAACAAATCCCATAGGAACGATATTGCAAAACATTTAGACGACTTGTTTGTTGGTAGGCCATACATGATTATGATTCAAGTAAATTTTATAATACTAACTATTATTTGCTAGTATATTTTGAGTCATAAAATAATTATAAACATGTGTTCAATAGATATGATGCTGTTGTAAACTTTGAACTAGTTTTTTAAAAATCTTACAAACTTTTTATAGTTTTAGCCCAAATAATAGTAAAGTACTGTTTTTTTCTGTTTGATGACATTTGCTGTGGATTGCCCAAGTTTTCTTACTAGTGTTTTACCAATCATAATTGTATTATGTGCCTGTTTAGATATAGGTAATAGAAGTTTTAAAACTTCAAACTCTTGGACAGATCGCCCAGGGTTACTGTTGCACATTAAAAACATTCCTGGGTTCGAAGAGTAAATGTGTGGCTCATCAAACAGTTTTTAAAGAGTGTTTCAAAATAGATCAAGTTTTTTTCCACTGTTCTCGATGGATCCCGGCAACAAAACCTGAACATGAAAATCAAAAACAGAACTGGTAAGATCGAAATGCTCTAAATCTTTTTTACCAGAGACTCGAGAGAAGATAAACCCGCAAGTTCAACGAGTTTTATTCCCTGGGTTGGGCACTGATTGTCAAATTTTATTACTATTGTTTTGCAAAATATCACTGTATTTTGAGCACATTTAGATATACTTGTTAGAAGTTTAAAACTTTAAATCATTGGAGGAACTGCCCAGGGTTGCTGATACAAGTTGACAAAGATAGCTAAGGTTCAAAGGGTTAATTAGTGGTCAGTGAGTGCAATGACTCATATTTGGCAGTAGTTATTTGCAGTTTTATATGATAAATCTGAAAGCCCCAATTTTTAAGGACAGAAATGGTAAGGTCGGTCACTGTACTGCCTTTATGTGCATTGAATTACAGCCATTAAGTTAAAGTTTTCAGATTTTGATCAGCAATATTACTCAAGTTCAAATCATCATCCATTAAAGGTCAGAAATTGTTAGGCCTAATTATGATGGTGATTGTATAGAAGAGATTTTCTGGCATTTCAATTCCAATAAGAGTATTGAATGTTCAATAATCAGTGTGAAATTCTGCCACTAGTTTAGTATCAATGGTTAGAATAGCAACCACTCATAGTTTAAACGTTGCGATCTTTTTGAGTCATTAGGTATAGTTTGATCAGTGTAAATGTAACTCCTTAATAACAGCTATTATTATGAAATTTTTTCAAGACAGAAAGCTTTTCAATGCTACCACTTGGGCTAGAATTCTATTATTTGGTTTTTCCCATTAAAGAAAATAAGATGTGTTGTCTCAATCTTTGTATTTTGTTAATCTAAATGCACTACTAAGTTTGCAAATAAATATATAGTGTATTATACTCTACAAATTGAGACCAGTGAAAAAATAGTCTCCATTATGTTAGGAGTAGAAAAAACATAACATAAAAACTTGTTAACTAAAATTTAGCATGGCTAAACGTTGTTTCATAATCTACTTATTTAATTTTTTTTACATCTTTTAACAGCTGAGCCACAGTTGACCCACTGTAAAGATAAAAGCAAGAATGATAAACATGAACCTTCACAAGAGGCTCAGCTTGGAGGCAAGTAGCAAATTTTAGCCCATGTGGGTAATTTACATCAGTGTAGTGATCAGATTGTCATGCTGTTATAAAGGCTATAACTTTTTTAGGTGGCTACCTCTATCACACTTACTGTAAAACCTCTATTTGAACTCCACCTTCATTTTAATGCCGGTTGTAACAGAACAACACAATGGAATAATACAGTCCTGCGTCTCTAATTGAATGTGACATTTATTTTACAGCCAATTAGACATTGTTTGATCTCAATTAACCAAATAACGATTAAGAAAGAATTGTCCTCACAAAATAATGGTGCGACAATGGTAATAATCATTGGAATGATTATGTTGACTTGGTTTCATTAATTACAATTCATTTGTTGCTATAATAGTTTCTATGGTTTTAGTGCTCATCCACTTGAGAAAAACATCATAGTCATCAAAACTACAATCTGATTCAAAATCATTAAGGTCTTCATCTGGTTTATTGTTTTATGATTTGTCTAACATATGGTTCACAATCTGACATGTAGATATCAAGCCCTTTAAGGAAAATTTATAATACTTTTAGAAACACTGAATGATGTAACTAAACTTTTATGAATTCTTAAAGTCTAATTTCTAATTCAAAAGCTGTATAAATTTTCCTTAAAACTGTGAAACCAATGCAATAAAAACAATTAGGAACTGTATCTAGCTAATGCTTTTCTCAAATTAGTTTTTTTTAAAACTCAGTGTGACACTTCAACATGTGTATGAAAAGCGGTTTGGCAAAAAATGCTGAGGCCGATGGCATTCTTGTCAATCCACTTGAAGGAGTCTGCAAAATAAAGGCAAAATTAGCATTGCTTTGCCCAAAGCCATGTCAAACATATGAAAAGCATATGCTTGAATATATGGTGAAACCAACTTCATCCCTACAAAGTCATGAATAGTTAAAATTATCAAGTCATTATTAGTATCAATTTGTAGAAAAACTTCACGGGTCACATTTGATTAGTTGACTCAGGTACTAAACAGGGTTTAATAAGTTAGCCGAAATAGTGAAGGCAAAGGCTCAATGTCGTTGAAATAAATCAACCCACCGGTTCTAGCAAAAAGGTTAATAAAGTCATTATTGCACCCGGTTAGGAGTTGGAGACTCGCCTGTTTCATTTAGTACTGTTGAGCATAAAACTATTTATGCTCTTTTTATCTGTTCAGTCGGAATTGAGTCAAGCTATGCAAAAGTGCCTGTATAGATATACAGGTACTTTTGCATAGGTACTTTCACATATATATATAGATATATACATGTATATATTTACATATATAAATAAAAGTTCTAATAAAAGTATAAATAAATATGTATGCCATAAATAAAAGTTTGCATGGAAGATTGAAAGTATAATTACCATAATGCCTAGGCGATGCTTATATGTGCACATAATAAACACCCTTATTTGTGTGTGTAAAAATATATTTTCCTTCATTTTGTTTCGCATTAAATAGAGCATAATCTTTTCTAAGTTTAATCCAAAACATAACATTAGCGTTTAACTACTTTCATTTAATCTGCGAAATGATGCACATGTCATTTTTTCTCTCCTAGTGCGCCAAGCAATGACAACTTTACAGACAGCCACAACTCATGGAAAAGACAACCCTTTGCTGAACTTTTCAGTAAGATTTCACGGCAGTGTTATTGAAGGTAAAAGAACCATTGATTCTTAGATGGTATTTTATTTTTGATTGCCATATAGTCGTCAGAAGTTGATTATTTTGAGATTAATACTTTCAACAATGTATATGCGGTATAGTTACAAGGTGCTGGCACTTGTTTATATCTACATGTATTCTGAAGACAAAACTGGTTGAGTTGTTCTTCTTTTATGCAACTGTGCACTTGTACAAGATCATTTATCAAGGTTAAAACATAAAATGTTTTCAAAATCGTTGATACAATGGTATCATTGCATATGTATCAAATCTTAATGTCTGGATAACTTCACTAATGATTCTGCCCCATTCTTAAATTTGGGCTATGTATGTATCATAAAAAAGGCAGATGCTGACTGATAGGGCCGATACAGCTGATGCAGCAGATATTAGGGAATCTAAATATTAGTCCATAGCACTTACTGACAATTAGTTAACTATTTGAACCCTGGTTGTCCATGTGAATGTGTTTCAGTAATCCTGAACAATTGATCCAATGATTTAAAGATTTTAAGCTTTTGTTAAATATATCTAAATACATGTATGCTCATAATACAAATGTAGCTCTAAAAAATTATTTTACCACAGTTCTTAGGGCTAAAATCATAAAAAATCGCTCAATTATAAAACTTGTAAAAGTTTTCACAAGTCGACAACACCTGTACATTTTTTTACAGCCGCATCATATCCATGTTCATCATTGTTTGTTGAGTCAGAATAATCTGGAAAGTTATAATTATTATCATATGAGTGTTCTTCTTCGTCACAACCATCTATGACCTGCTAACAGATGAGTCTTTTCTACTTTTTTGACGACTCCATTTTATTAGAAATTGTTATTATTGTTGTGGAATGTGATCAACTAAGAGGTGAGCGTAGGGCTGAGCTAAGCCAAGACAGGCTGTGCTCAGTCAGGCAGAATAACGAGGTGAGAGTTAAGCCGGTTATAGCCAAACCAAGCTGAAAAGAGCCTAGCCAACCTGAGTAGTGCCAAGCCGAATCGAGTACAGTCTAATCCAGTGGAACAAGAAGTGGGTTACCCCCTATAATAGCCTGAACATTTGTGTTAGAGAGCAGAGCAGTTCTTGGCCTGTTTATTGCATGTGCTTAACTATTCTTGTACTCTTAAGAACAAAGCAAAAAGACATGTATGAACTTCTGCATCGAGTCTTATGCTGTTGGGGTAAGGGTGGCACAAAACGTCTACATTGGTGGCAGCAGTGAGATAAGACAATCCAAAAAAATTTCACTACCAGACTCGTACTGGATCACTGGATTTCTGGATCAACTCTATGCTGTTTTGAAAGTAGCAGTAGGCAGAAAACAGACGACACAGAATAGGGCCTGCTTGAAAAACAGTTGCGCCGCTCTCACTGGAAAAACATCTCGGCAACAATAAGAAACCCAGAGAGAGCTGCGTAACACCCCACCTGCAAAAACGGACACAGTAGACAAACTGCTCTAGAGGCAGAAACCTACTAAAAGCTCTGATAGGCCTGCCTAAAAATAAAAGCTTTGCTCTTACTGGAAAAACTTCCTGGCAACAGGAAGAAACCCATAAAGAGCTATGTAAAAACCTTGTAGCGACGGAGTCGATAGATGAACTGCCCTAGGACAGGAGCAGAAACCTACTGAAAGTCTTGAGATATGGCAATTACAAGGGCACAGAGTGCTGACCCAGGACCTGACGGGCTAGTGGAAGCAGTAAAATGGGTACTATTGATACCCAGAGCCCAAGAACTGGCACCAATATTCAATGCTCCCCAGTACCTGGGTAAAGGGGACATAAAATACCTTATTACCTGCATGAAGGTGGCTGATGCTAATTAATGGCGCAAAGGGCAACGCTGTTGCACATCCGAGAAACATTGGGAAAACAAGCCGAGGACTGCGGACGGGCCAAGGACCGGGAGTCCGTAATTAATGCCCTTCGGGCAAAGTTTGGGCTGTATGTCAGACAAGCACTAAGCCAGCTCAAAACCTTCAAACAGGACGAAAAAGACGTCACTCCAGTAGCATGCCATGGGAGGTGGAGAAACTGGTACGCATCGCGTGCAGAGACCTCCCGAACCCTCACCAGAACAACATGGCCACGGATACATTTTTCAGCTCACTAGGGAATCCTACCCTGCAGTGCCACTTGTTGACTGTGCATACGCCCACACCAGCCAACACTGTATTGGCTGGAAATTACTACCTTCAGATTCAAGGAGGGGGAGGCAAACCTGCCGGATCATTAGTGCGAGCCCTGGAAGAGAAATCCCCGGTCAGGTAAACATGGCCAAAATTGACGTGATGTGTTGACTAGCCCTGCTAGTCCAATCTTTCATGGAAAAAATGACACAAATGCCGGTGCGAGGCAACACACAGACTGAGAGAGAAAGCCATCCAGATAGTCTTTGCTGGGATTGTGGCCAGCCAGGGCACAATCGGAAGAACTGCCCCCACTACTCAAAATCGGCTTCAGGAAACAAAGGGAGGCCACAGCAGTAGCTCCGGCTACTGACTCCGTCAAAGTCAAACAACCCCGGAGATATAACAAAGCCATCCGGGATTTGGTGAGCGGTGACGGATGGTCTCAACCAGCTAGGATTAAACTAAGAGAATTTCATGCACAGGAACAGCCTATAGAGACACCTAATTATGGTCACTCCTTGATTGAGGCCTCCCCCGACGTTTTTCCGATCCCGGATGCCAATTACACCCTCTGCATGAACGGCAAGGATGTAATCAAAATTGTAGGAAAGTTACTACCAAATCTCGTCACCCAAGACACTGAGGACCACTCCCACAGAACAGACTAGTTGAAAGCCAGTTATAAAAGCAGCAGGGCCAGCACCTTCCCCGCCTCAGAAGCGGCGACCTCAGGAAACCCGAGTCAACCCCAGACACGAGCTGCTCCAAGGACTAACCTTGCCCCGTTGCAAAAGGAGGGTACTCCAAGCCCCTCAGAGAGTGCCCTGGAGAACACCACTATGGTGCAAGCTCTCAGCTGACCTCACTCCATCAGCTATTTCTTTCCAGGAAAAGTGGATGGTGGCCCATTCAGTTTCTCTTTGCCACGGAGTGTACCATGAACCTACTAAATAAACAGGTCTTTTGACTGACTACCTGGAACCATACTAGACCAGCTTGAGGAGAGCGACAGCAATCTCCTACACGCTGGCGGGACACGGTTCCCCTTTTATGGAATAATCCAGTTGCCAATTCGTCTGAGGGACGTAGGGACGAAGGAAGTCTTTGTAGTCAGTTGCCTGAGTGAGGATGCCATGTTGAGTATGCCATTCTTCGAAACCCATGGATGTTTTCTCGAGTTTGAACAGCCTGTGGTTCGAGTGGATGGCAGGCAAATAGTCTGCACAGGCTGGCATGAAAGACCACTATAGAGTAAAGTGCAAGTGATCAGGAGAGCGGTGGTACTAGCCCGGACAGAGATGGCAATACATTGTCACATTACTGGACAGCAATACTGCTCTGTGGGGCTGGTTGAAGAGCTCCCAGACAGACTCCTGTGGCAAGTAGCCTAAATCAGCCGTAACCCAAAGAACATGTCATCACCCGATGCATAAATACGATAGAACGGCTATTGACCTTCTGGTCTGGAGCCACTCTCGGCATTTACAGGAGGGTGGACACCTTGCGGGTCAAAGAGGACAACTCCTTATTGTATGAAGCCGGTCCGACTTCAACCGATGAAGTGCCGGCTCACCTTGAAGAATTGTTTCAGGTGGCCCGACCGAACTGTGAGGATACAGGCGAGACGGCGAGGTTGGCTTCCTTGCTGAGTCGGTATGTCACTGTGTTCATCACAGGCGACGACGACGTAGGAAAGACCTCCGAAGTAGAAAATTCTATTCCTCTCAAAAAGGGCACTCAGCTGATCCGACAACCTCCCACAGGCTCGGGTCGAAAAAGAGGACAGAGGCTGAAAGGCAGGTCCAGGACCTACTCAAGAGAAGGCTTAGCAAGCCCGCTGGAGGAGCTTGGAGCTTGCCCGTGGTGCTGGTCTCAAAAAAAGATGATAAGCGGCGCTTCTGCTTAAATTTCCGGCGTCTGAAAGCCGTCACCGAAAAGGACAGTTACCTCCTACCCAGGATCGAAGACAGCCTAAACACGCTGTCCAGCAGTCACTACTTCAGCACGTTTGATCTGGTGAGCGAGTACTGGAAAGTGCCCCTGGATCAAAAGCCAAATAGAAATCGACATTCTTCATCCAATCCAGGTTGTGGTAGTGGAGGGTACTACCCTTCAGACTGACTTCCAACTCAGCCATCCTTTCAAAAGCACATGGAACCCGTCTCACATGGCCTCCAATAGATGATGCTGTTGTTATACCTCGATGAAATTATAGTCATAGCACTGGACTTCAACACACACTTGCACCAAATGGAGGTGGTCTTCCAGAGACTATACAGGGCCGTACTGAAGTTAAAGGCATCCAAATGCAAAGTATTGCAGCTCCAAATCCGCTGTTTAGGTCATGAAGTGAGCAAGGACAGAGTTTCCACGGACTCCATTAATGTCAAAGCGGTCACGGAATGGCGAAACCCGCGCAGAACCAAAGAACTTAAAAGGTTCCTCAGGACAGTCAGCTACTACTGACAATACATTCCAGAGTTTGCCACGATGGTGCATCCCTTGCACCGGTTGACAGCAATAGAAAAAATCCTGGAGATGGACGGAAGATGAACAGACTGCTTTCAACCATCTGAGGGACAGCATCAAAACCGCCCCAATATCGGGCTATCTGAACCCTCGGTGGCAGTATATATTGTATACAAGTGCTAGTGGATGTAAAGTAGGGGCCATGCTGTCCCAAGTACAACAAGGTTGTGAGAGGGTCATCGCTTTTTACAACAAAACCCCATCCCCTAAGGTCGCGATTACTGCGTCAGACGACGAGAATTGCTCGCGGTGGTCATTGCAGTGAAGCACTTTCAGGCTTATCTGTATGGAAAAGAGTTCTTTCTATGAACAGATTGTGCATCATTCTGGCGGTTGTGTAGGAGGAGGGAACCTTTGAATTAGGTGACTAGGTGGCTCGAGATCCTGGCAGATTTACGATATACCCTTGAACACCGGTCAAAAACCCGACATGGGAACGCAGACGCGCTGAGCAGGCAAACCTGTGAGAACTGCTGGCACTGTGCGAGCATTGAATGTGTGAGGATGTTGTGGAATGTGATCTACTAAGAGCTAAGCCTAGGGCTGAGCTAAGCTGAGCCCGTCTGTGCTCAGTCAGGCAGAATACTGAGTTGAGACTTAAGCCGGTCAGAGCCAAGCCGAGCTGATTAGAGCCATGTCGAGCTGAGTAGAGCTAAACTGAGCCGAATCTAGTCTAATCAAATGGAAAAAGGCGGGGCTATCCACTATATAAGCCTAAAAATTTGCGTTAGAGAGCAAAGCTGTTTTGAGCCCGCTCATTGTATATGCTTGGCTATTATTGTACTCTTATGAAAAAAGCAGAACTACATGTATAAACTTATGCATCGAGTCTTATACTGGTGGAATAAGTAAGGTTGGCACAAAACCTTTGCATTATAGTGAAAGAAGTAGATAAATATATTCAAAAACATTTAGAAACGAAAGCGATAGAATAGTAGACAAGAAACAGAATAAATTTCATTGGTTTAAGCTAATACTTAAAAAACAGCATTTGTAAAGAGAGCCATGTGAATGCCGGTACTACGGTTTAGAGAGTTTTTGACACATCAAACGCAATGCCAGTATTCTGGCGGTTAGGTTTCAAAGAGTTAGCGGATAGAAACTGCAATAAAAAAATGACTAACTAAAATCCTGGACAGTAGTTATAGATTTCTTCTGAACCAAGACAAGTGTTCGGCACATAATTATATAAAACGTTGTTAGACACTCTCTTTATTGATGTATTCAATATGTATTTTACAAATATGTTATAGTCATAGTGTTTGGTATTGGCTACTTTTAGTCAATTTAGTTTAGTACCTACTAAGGGCACCACTTGAGCTTATATTACATAGTAATATCATAATATTTGCTGCAATCCTTTACTGCCGATTGTCCAATTTATTTCAAACGACTTCATGTTTGTCAGTTATATCGGATGTTACCATATCTTTACAAAGCTCTATGCTAAATTTTAAACATGAAAATAAAATAAAATATTTGAAGTACTCAATCATCTTACTAATTATCACTGCATTTTGCAGAAGATCATTCAAATAAACTTGTAAGCAATATACAAGAGGAAGAAAAAGTTTCTGTCACATGCATTAACAACACATTTGAAGACCTTCGTTTGGCTGAAGGTAAGGGATAGATAGTTGTATTTGTTCATAGGAACTTTTATGCAAGGATATTTTATGGCTCACGTTCCTAATGTTTTTACCGTCAACATAAATTATTTTCATTGTCATTCATTTACCGGTTATTGGCTAAACAGTTCATTAATCAATTTTGTGAGGTACCCAGAAGCAAGTAACATTTTGATAGTGGTCTTAACACTGTCTCAAACAACACGGTGTCGAAAATATATTTGTGTCACTGATGTGGAATTGAAGCAGAATAATTCAATCAAAGTACTGATTGTAATGAGAATTAGTAACGAAATAGAAGAAACAAAGAGAAAAGATATCTATCCAGACGAAAATTTCCCTTTACTGTTTGCAGATAACAACATACAAGCAAGCCATGAAAATCTCATGGAAGATCAACTTTGTTTTCAACTCCAAGAAGTCCCTTTACAGTGCTTTAAAGATCTGAAACAGTATGTTTTGCTCAGTGATGTTGGTTTCACCTCGTTATTAGTTAAATTTTAAAAGAAAAGAGTATGTTCAATAGGCTCTAAAACAAAGTAATAAAGTTTGTTGATAAAGCTTTACTATGGTTGTTAAGTGAACATTAAGAAATATGTAACCTTTGCTGGAAACAGAATCCTATCAAAACTAAAATTTAATGAAGAATGTTTAAGGCAAATGAAGTGTATCACTAAATTTATACCATATATAAAATAATTTGCAGCTTTGTGTTTTTTTGCGTCAATAAGAAGTGGTGAGACAGTATCTATTCTGAGTGACATTTATTACCTTAGGGTTGAAACTGAACCTTGAATTAGTTTTTCATGATACATGTATATTGAAAAAATGTACAATCCAGGAGTTCTGTTTTAGAATAAAGGACCAATATGGTATCCAACATCTGTTTGTTTCTTCCGCTCCTGGTCGAATCGTCTATGTCTGTGGAGAAGATATCGAAAGAGTCCGTTGTGAGATTCAAAATGTCTTTTCACGATACGAACTTGAAATCAGAATAAAAAATATTGTACTTTCTCAAGGTATTCCATACATTTCATGGCTAGCTCATCTTCGAAAGACTTTGGCAAACTCTCAAAAAAGTGTAGTTCAAAAAGAAGCTGAATGTGAACTAATTGCAACAGCTCAAGAAAAATCACCGGATGGAAGCCAGCTTGAACTAACATATGCTATTGTCCCAGCACACCTGCTGCATAGCGGCATGGAAGAAAGCAATCAACCACCAGCTTCAATAAACGTTGTTGAACCTGCCTCTCAGCAATTCATCTACACCTTTGTTGAAGATGATACTCAAACTTACAAACTCCAGGCTACTCCAATTTTCAAGTACAGAATCACAACAGGAATCCAAAATGACGAACAAAGCCACTTGCATATGAATGACATTGCAGTTCTGAAGTTTGAGCAAAAACCAAAACGAGCCCTGAATGCTGCTGTGAAGCCACTGCATATTCCAAATCAATCCTATATCGACTTTCTTGCTCGCAGACAATCTGTAGTGATGATTGGAGGGCATGTGGGACGAATCGTTTCATCACCGAATGTTATGGGAAACGGCTGCTGGATTTTGGGGCTTCACATCGCCTTTGTGATTCTTTCTACAGGATCCAGTCAAACGCAGAGGTCTGTGAATAGAGATGAAATGATGTTTGCTTAAAACAAATATCAATTTATTTATTTAAACGTTAGGGTCATTGATTGTCATTTCACAATTTGTTACTAAGTCCGTGGAGGTAAAAGCTTTCTATGTAAAAAAAGCGTAAAAATTGAAATTGCTCTTGCAATTAGTTCTGAAATTTTGTAACTGACTGTAAAACTTTTCTTACATGACAGAAAGGCCTCATGTTTGATGAAATTCTCAGTAATTTAAAGTTTAACAATTTTTCTCAATTTTAATCTCAATCTCAAATTTCACAGTTTTCACTCATAATATTGCCATCACCTTAAGTATTTTTGCACCATTTTAATGGGTAAATTTAATTTTTCTTGCAAAAATGAATGGCACAACATTCTTAATATACGAAAAGTGTAACAAAATTTCATCCTACATATATTGATAATTCTTACACTATATTAATCAGTCATCATCTGTGTGTGGATCTGTGCTAAAAATATTGCTGTTGAATAACAAAGCTATAACAGTTTTTGTAAAAGTTTATTTAGCCAGTACTAACTTGCTGTAGAAATTATGGAAGGTAGTCCTGATATAGCAGAGAATTGGGCAGCTAAATAGTCAACTATATAGTAGGATTTATGTAATTACTAGCTGCTATCATTAGACACAATGACCGTCATCATTAACTGATAAGATATATTTATAGACCTTAAGATATAGACAGTCCATTGAAGAAAATTAAAGTACACGGCAAACCGTGCTCAACCAATATAACCTTAACCATGCTTTTCTGACAGTTAATCTTCTTAAAACAATATTTAGTCCCGCAAGTAGCTGTTGCAAAATGTTGCTGATGTTAAAATATAGAGTAATAATGATAAGTTTTACACAACTGTAAAGTAAATTGTTAGCTGTCAACCAGCAATACATAACACTAACATACATATAAGAATCTTTGAAGAACGTTTCAAATCTAATGCAATGATGTTCACCGAGAACCTTTGGTCTACCACATCGATACCTTAGATTTTTCTAGATAAACATGAAATTACTTTTCATTCAAAAAACTTGTTTTGTATTTGAAAACATAGAGTTATTAGGGTGATAGTCAAAGAAAGTCATGTCTGGTTATTCATTCCGTTATTATTTGGTAACGATCGCTTGCCCTTGAAATTTTCTTTAAATGTTGATCTATAGACCAGGACCTCCTGGATATAATTTTTCTTACAAAAATATACACCGGAAAATCTTTATTCGTCAAAAACTGTTAGGAACAATTTCATATGTATTTTTTGAATATATGAATGGATATTTTTGATTGGCTAAAGAAATGAAAAATATTGCCAAAATATCAAAACAGCTTCAAGAGAACGAGTTTTTGAGATAAATTGTTTGTTGCACACATGAGACAGTGCAGTGCACCATCAGAATACGGTGTTGATCTGTTCCAGGATCGGCATTTTTTGGTCAAAAAACTGTATGCCAGGGTACAGAAACCAATGTAATTACACAATTCCAGCATGCCCTGGTAAAAATCATCCAAATTTTATAACAATGTTGTACACATTGAAAATTAGTAGCAAAATATTATGTTAACTTTAATAAATATAATTATCCACAGAAACTGCAACGTATTTAGTGGCATATTTATTTAAATTTTGAAATCACTGCAAATAAGCTTTGCTTACTAAACGCACACACAATTAAAGCTCAGTTTTAGTAATTATTTTTGACTAATTTACCGAATTTCAAATTTTCACCACTAACCTTTTATGACTTATCAGTTTCTGTCTTTGCTTTCCCTATGACATTTAGCGTGCATAATTCAATATTTCTTAACCTAACACGACACGAAAGGCCGAGCTATACATTTCTCAAAAGCGGCCATTTGCATGCTTGACAATTATTTTAGTGGCCATTAAAAAGAAAAATGAAAATTTATTTACTATGCAGGACGTACACACTTTTGGATTAACGGGATTTGAGCTGGTACATGTAGCGAGTGGAACAGAGAGAAGGCAAAAATGTATCAATGACAATTATTTCACTGTAGACTTAAAGTAAATTTAATACATCGCGAAATGGAACTGTTTAGCGTGTTAAAAGAAGTTGTCTAGTCCTTTCGAAAAGATCACAACTCCAACCTCTTTAATCTTCAAATGAAAAAATTTTCCATTTGGTTCCTGAAATGCAGACATGACCAGGAAGACCCAGATTTCCTGCTGGTGCAGAAAGCGCTCGAAAAAAACAAGCTAACTTGGTGCATGGTAGGAAATAACCTACTTCATTACCTAATGAGAATGATGTTGGCTGGTGCACTGTAAATGCTGGTGCAATGCATACAATTGCTAGCTAGCTAACGCCTATAAAAAAGATCCAGAAAAGGTTGAAGTTTGAATTGAATGAAATGTGCACAATAATCAATGTAACCATACATACAGAAAATTGTACATATTTATACCCTACATGGCAGGGCATTAGCAAGTTCTACAAGGTAATTTGGATGCATCAGTTATTTTTAGTAGCTAGTGATGTATGAGTTACATACAAAAGATGATTCGTATTCATACAGTAAGAACGGGCCAGCCTGCAAAAACATGATTAAACATGAAATGCAATAAAACATAAAATTAAATGAATAAAACATAAAAAACATGACACTCCAAAATGATAAATAATTTCACAATTTATACATGAACTGTAGAGTACTGTTTTATGTACCAGTTAACATTAGTTAACATCTGTAAATTAAACACTTAAAATTAACAATTCTTTTTAAAAATCTTAAGCTATTGGTATTTTTTCAGGTGCACTTTCTTCTATAGCTTTTTTGCTAGGTTTACTGTAATCATCTGTGCTTTTCAACACTTGTCTTTTGAAAAAAATCTATCCAATGAATTATATTACTAACAACTCCTCAAAATTTTTCTAAAATAGCTAACACGCCTTTTATTAACGTTGTCTATAAAAAGGCCTGTAAAAATCTTTTTTGAAGTTTATTTACAATAAGCCTGTTAAGGTTCTCATACAAATTTACCGTAGACACTCCTATAATGTATACCTCCTATAATGTACATTACAGATAACGTTATAGATGTATGTGAAGTTTTTTTTCCCACCATGTGAAAAACTCCATATAATGTGAATTGTCAAGTCATGCAAGTTTTCTGAATTGATTTAAATGTTAGTTTATTTTGCCAGCCTTACAGAAGAAAAGACATCATGTCTAGCTTCATAGTTACATGTAATATATATAACTTTTGCGACATTCCACTTCGTTGCAATAAATTGTTAAATGTGTCGACAAAAAGACGAATAGATTAGCTGCACATTTATTCATAAATGCAAAGGCGATCAATTGGTGCAAGTGTTACAGCATTGGTCTACCAGTCTTAATTTCTCAAGTTGGAGTATCATCAAAAATTATTTTAAACTTAGCCTTGACCCCTGGATAGTAATAGACGATGAACAAGTAGAACTGATTTTTATATTAAAAATATTTTGCTGTTTTGCCTTATTTTTGACATGCAAAGTATCTGTTATTAGCTTTACTTTACAGAATATACTTTGCTGTTTAGAAAAATAAGCAAATTGTTGTAAAGGAGCATCAAAAATGTGCAGTCCCTTTCGATTGTTGTAAATTTACTGAAATTACGATCTATAACACCAGTGAGGTTGATCATAAATAGGTGAAAAGCTGTTGATGCAAACCAGTTATTGTGCACTCATGGTACAGCCCACAAATTAAAAGGGTTAACTAAAGTTTTTTTCTTTTTGTATCTCCCAAAGAAGTTAGTTCGGAAAGATCTTGGAACCAAATAGGCAATTTACATGTATTTTCCTTTTCTTACAACGTAACCTCCCTATAGTGTAACTGTTCCTGAAACCGATTATTTACGTTGTAGTAGCGTCTACTGCATAGCTTTCTTGATGTTTGCCGATGTGGGTTTTTCTGTCTCTTCTACTTTTTCGCCACTACTAAATAATTGCACTTCTTTAATGCTGATGCAGCGCATAGCCTCTAAGTTTTTCAAGTCGTCAGTCATAAGGTTTTCCCTGCGCTTGCTTTATTGGATTTTTTGTTTTTAATAACCGTAGTAATTGTTTATTTGTTGCGACCATATTTCTTGGCAATATTAACAATACAGGCACCTTCTTCATATTTATTTATAATGTCCAACTTTGTTGTCAACAAAATCATGTTTTCCTTTGTCCTGTAACGTTTGTATCAGTCTCAGAATACGTAGGAAACAAATTAAATAGAGATTCCTTATTGTTTTATGTGTATGATGAATAAAAGTTTATAGTAAATATGAGTATAATGCAAAAAATGAATATTTGCTTTTGCTTACGTAATTTTAACAAAGTTTTTTACTTGGAATGGTGACATGAGAGAAATTGGTCGTCGTGTCTTCTTCAAATATTGTCGGAATGTATTCAGCGAACAGCATTTCAGTGTCTTTGTTATTTTGACGTACATAATAAGCCCATCGACTGCTGAATTTGAACTTGGGCAAAAATTTTCTTGAATTCAAATGGTGAAATAAAACTTGTATGATGAGGTGCAACCTTCACCACATTCAACTTTTTGAGAGAAACAAATTGTATGTCAGGTTAATCGTATCCTAAGGGTTCACTGTACTTTAATTCTTGCTGTTCAACACTAAACCTGACCCATCACTCATACTTCTGCATGCAGTTCTCATGAGCCTTGGCTCACACTCCAGCTTGTTTTTGTTTTCGTGCTTAGGCCTGCACTTCCACGTGCAAATTTTTCTACATTGCCACATGCATATTTATGAGGCGATAAGTTTATCTATATTGAAATTCAATTTAAAAGGTTTGAAGAGGGTGACTGTGGAAAGATTTTGCACATTCAACACAAGAATGGTCATTGGAGGCCAATCGCCATGTTGGTAGGAAAATATACAGTAGAAATACCAGAGTACGGATCAAATATTTACATTGCTATTATTCTGAGTGAAGCTTTGAATGAAATAGAGAAAGACTTTGGAGACATCATATCTGATATCCAGTTTCATCCAACATCATCTCTCTATTCTGGTAGGAAAAAGTTCTTATCAATTTTTTGTACAACTCCCCATGTCAAATGTTGATTGAAATGTTAATTACTGCATTGTGTGGTGAATACAGTCATGTGTGTCGAGGATTGCTTTAAACATCACAATGTGCTTTATGTGTTTATTAATACACTCAGTGGCAGATTATGCAGTCTCAATCATAATCCTCGTCAAATAATGTTCTGTAAATTAGGCTCTTTTGTTTGTTACATTCTACATACATGTATATCACAATACTGGGTTAGCTGTGTAAGGTGTTGCATGTATGGGTCAACTTATCCTCATATCAAATAGCAGCTGACTGATATAATGTTCACTAACTTATAAGTTAATATTTAGTTAACAATAATAAATAAGCTGAATCAGTCAACAAAAAAATCTGACATGAATAAAGGAACAACAATGGAATGATTTATAAAACCTTTGTTGACTTACTTTTTAAGATAAAGAGCCGTCACATTCATCGAAAATGCTAACATTTGTGTTACCTATTTATAGAACCAATTTGCTGTAAAATAAATAAATTTTGTCGAAAATTGATGTAGAGCCAAACAAATTATTTTTTTAAACTGAACCATTATCAAAAGACAGCTTTGCTGTTTTTGGGACATTTTGGTGGCACTTTTGATGAATTTGCAGACTTCTAGTTTACAAATTCCTATGAGTTTTCAATGTAGTTAATAGCTGTAAGCAATCATATTTCGTTACTCTCTATGACTATAATAATCATATTTTTACAATAAAATATACTTGGTGCACAGCATTACTTTATATACAGTTCCATAAGTTTGGCATAACTTATAAATGTTGTATAGGCGAAGGGGCGGAGCTGACTTTGAAGGAAAACTTTAACATTACGCGTGAAGTTGAGTTCAGAAATTACAAGGAAAGGTAACAAATTTCTATTAAATATTTATTTGAAAACAATGGAGCTGTAATTTTAACCCTTCTCTCTTGTGAAATTTTTTTAGAAGTGACGATCAAGTCAAGAATAGCGCTGTACCTTTCATGTAGCTCGTTAGAATTTTGGAAAGCCAAATTTATCCGGGTCAGCACAGGCTCGGCTCTGACTTGGCTCCGGCTTGACTCAGCCTAGCTTGGCTCGGCTTGGCTTTGGCTTGGCTCAGCTGCAGGTAGACGCCATCCACCACACACTCCCCCATTGGCGACTAGGGTTTCCAATTCACATCTTCGGAGAGCACCAGATGTGCCAGGGCCTCTGTTGGCGGGCTACGTAGCGCAGGCGCTTAAGTTTGTCCAGCAACCGGCGCTCTTGGTCCTCCAGGTGTCCCTGCCTCAAAATTGTCTGCATGGTTTCCACGGCATTCGCTAATCTTCTGCATCATGGGCCAACAGCCAGGCTCGGCAGCGTTTATTCTGCAGGAGAGTCTGGCTAGCAGGAGTCCGTCCCACTATCTCGGCCAGCATGTGGTGTTTGATTTGGTCCGAGAACGTCTGGCTTCTCTTGGTTGAGGCTGGGCAAATCCGGGCCGGGAAACGGGTCTTTGTCCCGGCCTGCTGGGCTCTTCTTCGTGAGCTGCAGCATCTCTTTCTTCAAACAGTGGGAGTGTGGGCAGCCATCGCCAGAGAGCCCCACATGTTCTCCTGGCAGAACTGCTCCAAGGTATGCTGGACGACCAGATAAACCACCGGCTCTACTTTCCCCTGCTAGTGAGTAGCGTGGTGCACCAGCATCTGGTTCCATGACACGTGCTGTCAATTATTAAAAAAACATACCAACACAGTGTGGTGTTGCAGCACATGAAGGCAAATCCGCCGAGTGCTGGTCGTAAACTGACGGATCTGGCACCTCCGTCCCTAAGCTGCTCTTCCACTTGCATGACAGTCCGGGCAGACAGATACTTAATTTTCGTCACTACTGGCTTTTTTCAGGGCCTGTTCTCCTCTGGTTCCAGCTCCCTCATCGGCGTACTCTCCCTAATCGCAACAGTCAGTGGAGAAGAAAGCAACGCCGATGAAGGGGCAGACCCGTGTCCTTTTTGTGCGTTTATTAGCCACCCGACACTCCTCCTCTTCTTCCTCCAGCAAGGTTTCGTTGAGCCGGGCCTCCACTCCCTCCTCCGTGAGGGTTGCATCTAGCAGTGCCTCCGCTCCCTCCTCGGTAATCTCCTGAATGGCAGAGTCCGGTTTTCATGCCATGTTGAATTCTGTACTATCCCCCTTGCAGGCCACCACATTTGTCAACATTGGGCTATCCATCCTTCTCCAGCTTCTTTCAAGCTAATCATGACCGAAGTCAGTAGATCCTGTAATGATGTGTTTCCTTTGACATCCATCTTCTCTAGCGCTCTAAAGTCGTCCAAAAAAACGAGTGCTTTAAAAGGAAAGCTTTGGTTGCGTCGTTGAAGGCTGTTTTGCTGTTTTGGCATACCACCTCCGGACCGTTTCCGTACAATTTCAGGGAGTAACATACTCCATCTCTATACCGTTCTGGCTTTCTAGTTGTACGGACCGGTCTCAGATTGTGCCGGACTGGAGCTGTTGGATTTCTGGAGTTGATGGGATTTTTAGAGTCGCAGTTTTTTTGGCCTCCTCCAGGTTTGATTCCGGTGCTCCCTGAACTTCTTCTCTTATTAGGACTTTTACTGAACTCGGTCATTTGCACTCTCTTTCTTTATTTCCGATCAAGTTTTTTTTGGGAATTGTCTCCTGTCTTCATTTTTTGCGACCTCCATCGACAATTTTTCTCAGTTTGAGGGCAGTATCATTGGCACTGGGTCGCTCCTGACTTCCTTCGGCTTTCTCTCTGGCCTGCTGAGTCGAGTCTCTTTCATGTTAGGGCCCTCCTTGGCTCCAGAGTGGCAGAGGCTAGTCCCAGCCTCACTGGGCAAACATGGTAGGGCTTCAGCCTTGTTTTGCTCTGGATGGAAGATAGACTCTGTTGCTCCACCAGATATGTGTGGTTTCCCCAAGCCTTCAGGATTTGGTGTGGTCCCATGAACTTTGCCTGCAGCTTGGGATTTTCTCCTTATCTTTAGCTTTTGTTTGTGAGCCATACCCAGTCGCCTGGGGCGTACATCAATGGCTTTTCCTAGTCCTCCTCTCTCACTTCTATCTGGTTTTGTCGTAGTGCCTCTTGTACCATTTGTAGCCTTGGCCTCACCTTGAGGGCATGCTCGTAGGCAGGAAGGAACTCAGTCGATGGGGGGTGACCTTCCAGCAGATCCGGCAACCTCAGCTTCCATCCCAACATCAGCATGTTGGCTGTTTCTCCGGTTGCGGAGGGGAAGTACTTCGGTATGCTTTCATCAAATAGAGAATCAACCGATCCCATTAAACCTGTTCCAGGGCCAAAAGAAGTACCCTCAAGTGTTCTCCGAATCCTCAGTTATTTCGGTCAATGATCCCAATGGCCTGTGGGTAGTAAGGAGATGCGCGTGTGTTTTTCACACATTTCAGAGTTGGCACAGTTCGGCCATCAGTTGTCTCTCAAACTGCGCCCCCTGGTCTGTGTGGATCTGCTCTTGCAAGCTGAGGTAGCAGAACACCCGCTCATCCAGCGCATTTGCAACCACCGGCGGCGTGGCGCTAGGCAGTGCTTGTGCGTCCTGTCATCAAGTGAAGTGGTCCGTGAAGACTAGCACCTACTTGTTTCCTTTTGGCGTGACCAGAAATGACCCAACCAGTTCCATGACACACTTTCTGCCAAGGCCGTCCGGTGTAGAGCTTTTGTTTCACTCCGGCCGCCGTTGTCCTTCCATGCTTTGCGGCCCGGCACACCTCAAAATCCTTGAGGAGCCGTCAGACTGTGGACGTCAGGCCAGTACCGAGTCAGCTGAAGGCGGCTTGTCATCCTTCTTGTTTCAGACTGAGCCAGGGTATGCGTTTGCCACACAGTGGTCTCCGCATATCCGTGGGGCGGATTGCGCACCATCAAGCGTGGCCCTGCGGGGCCACACATGCTGCTAGCATGCCATCCTGTCGTATGGGCAGTAAACCCAGCATGTGGTGCAGTATATCTAACTCTCTGCTTCCGACTTTTAGGTGGTCCACTGGCACATCTTTTGCTGTGGCAATGGCACGGTAAATGATGGCCACTGGTCTCTGTTCAGTGGCATGTAGCCTTGCCAGCTCGCCTTTCGGTCCTGATTTCCCTGGCGCGGCTGGTAGCCCCTAAGGGAACTACCGACACTCAAGTTCATTCCCGCCACTGTGAGGGTGGGAGTCCCATGCAAGTTGCTGGCCGGCCGTTCAAGGTATGGGACGTTGCCCAGGGTCGATCCCGCCTTGGCGAGGGCTTTGTCTCATCTAGGCAACTGGTCGGCACCCATGCGGCTAATGGCTATTGTTCCCTTTCCATCTCCTTCCGTGAGGGGCCTCCGTCCTTCTGCTTAATGCTCGCACATTGCCAGCAATCCTCGCAGGTTTGCCTACTCAGTCCATCTGCGTTTCCGAGGCAAGTTCCTGACCAGTGTCCCAGAATGTTGCGGAACTCCGCCAGGATCTCGACCTATTTGGCCACCTGGTTCAAAGGTTCCCTCCTCCTGCACAACCACCGGAGCAAAGCATGGTCTGTCTGTAGAAGAAACTGTTTTCCATACAGATAAGGCCAAAAGTGCCTCACCGCCTTGACAACCACGAGCGATTCTCACCGAGTGACGCAGTAACTGCGTTTTGAGGGGTGAGGGTAATGCTACCATAGCAGTCAATGGCCTTCTCGCAGCCCCCTTGTACTTTGGGCAGCACAGACCCTACTCAACATCCAATGGTATCCGTGTCCAAATATGTACTGCCTCTGGGAGTCTAGGTAGCCAAGATTGGGTCGATGCTGATACTGACCTTGAGCTTGTTGAAATCAATCTGTTCTCCTTCCATTCATCTCCCGATTCTCCCTTTGCAGGCAGTCGATGCAAGAGATGCGTTATAGTGGCAAACTCCAAGATATATTGTCGGTAGTAGCCGACTGTCCCGAGGAATTGTTGGAGTTCTTGCACTCCGCGTGAGTCTGGCCACTCCATGGCTGTTTTTTCTTTGTCTGGGTCCATAGAGACTCCGTCCTGGCTTACGATGTGACCCAGATAGCAGACTTAGGCTGCAATAGTTCACATTTAGATGGTTGCAGTTTTAATCTGGCTTTGTGGAGTCTCTGGAAGACCTTCTTCAGCCGGTGCAAGTGTGTATCAAAGTCCAGTGTGATGAAAATAATGTCATCAAAATATTGCAATAGCATTCGCCAGTGGAGGCCATATAGGACGCGTTCCATGAGCCTTTAGAAAATGGCTGGGGCGGATGTCATCCAGAAGGGCAACATCTTCCACAATCCACATTGTGATGAGAAGGTCGACTTCTCTTGTGCTTCCTCATCCAGAGGTACTTGCCTATACCCACTCACCAGGTCCAATGTGCTGAAGTAATGACTCCCAGACAGCGCGTCCAGGCTGTCGTCGATCCTGGGTAAGGGGTAGGCGTCCTACTCAGTGACGGTGTCCAATCACTGATAATCAATGCAGAAACGCTATTTCCCATCCTTCTTTTGGACCAGCACCACGGGAAAGCTTCAGGCTCCTCTAGCTAGTTTGATGAGCCCCTCTTGAGTAGGTCCTAGACCTGTCTTTCAGCTTCCGCCTCCTTTTCTGGCTCGAGCCTGTGGGGAGCTGCCAGGTTGGACGAGTTACCTCCTTGAGTGGAATGGAAAGTTTTACCTCGTAGGTCCTACCTACATCGTCGCCGCCAGTACTGAACACGGTGGCATACCGACTCAGCATGGAGGCCAACCTCGCTGTCTGAGTCGCCCCTCACAGTGCGGTCGGGTCGACTGAAAAATCTTCATAAGGTGAACTGGCACTCCATTGGCTGAAGTCGGACAGGTTTCGTACAGTAGAGTTGTTTTCCTCGACTTGTGGGGTCTCCATCCCCGTGTATGTGCCAACGGTGGCTTCGGACCAGATATCCAATGGCCACTCCGTCGTGTTCATACTAGGGGTGATGACAAGTCCTTTGGGTCCTGGCTGATTCAGTGGCTACTCTCAGTGGCTATTTGCCACTGAGATTTTGTCGAGAAACCCTTCAATCAGCCCCATAGAGCAATAATTCCTCACGGTGATGCAACAATGAATTGCCAACTCCCTCCGGGCTGGAACCACCTTTTCCCGATCACTGTACTTTGCTATGTAACAGTCGTTAAAGCCCATCTGTGCAGACTAGCTGCCCGTCATCCACTCGGACCACCGGTTGTTCATACTCAAACGAACACTGATGGGCCATGAAGAATGGTATTCCCAGTATGGCATCCTTGCTTAAGCGATTGACTACAAAGACCTCCTCAGTCCTCACATCTCTCAGACGAATTGTCAGCCAAAATATCCTATAGAAGGGTAGCCAGGTTTTGTCGGCCAGTAACCTGTGGCTGTCACTCTTCTTGAGTCGGTTTCGAACGGCTCTAGGCAGTCGGTTAAAGACCTGCTTATTCATCAGGTTTGCAGTGCATCCCATGTCTAAGAGAAACTGGATGGGCCGCCCCTCCATTCTTTATGGGAGGAAATATCAGGTGGAATGCGGTCGGCTGAGGGCTTTTTGCCTTAGTGGGGTCTTCCAGGACATATTTTGTGCGGCCTGGAAGACTTTCTTTCTGCGGTGGAGTAGGACCAGTCTTTTGGGCCGTCTAACGTCTGTGGTAGGTTTGTGATTCCTGCGGTTGCCATTCCCAAGGTAGGGAAAGTACCAGTCCTGCCGCTTTTAGGGCAGGCTTCTGACTGTCCGGTCAGGTTGGGATGGTTCTAGATGTCTGAGTGGAGGGCATTTGGGGGTCATTATTCTTTGTTTTGGATTACATCTTTGCCATTCACAGAGAGGAGCGTAGGCGGTATCCGGGATTGGGAAAGCGTCAGGGCTTGCCTCACCCAAGCACGAATAGCAATTTCGTGTCTCCATAGGTCCTTCCTGCGCACGAACTTCCCTCGATCTAGTCTATGCTGGTTAAGACCATCCATCAGCTTCCACCGAACCCCGTGTGGCTTTAACCTTTTGAACACTGTTCCTGTAATCTGACAGGCTGAGAGCGCAGTCTCAGCGTACCAAACTCGTAATTGCCCGTCAGATCTGAGTCTTCGATAGGTATTTTTTAAATTCATTTATTTATTTTAAAAACAACTTTAAACTTTTTAATTAATATTTTGAAAAGTTTTAAAATATATCATACTACTTTTTAATACTATAATTATTCTCTTCTACGCATGTGCAAAAAGAACACGCTGTTAAAAGTTGGACGTTATTTATGGAAAGCTGATCATCGTGAACGGACGCGAAACTTGAAGCGCTGCTAAAAAATTTGTTTATAGGAAGATACCGACTGGTCTTAAAGTGAAGAAGCAGATTTCAGACGAGAAAAATGTGAGGAAGACGATGAAAGTAAAAAACAAAATCAACATAATGAATTAGATTGCAAAAGTGAGACTGAAACGGCCGGTGTTGAAACGGCGAATATTGACTGATATCAAAGAGGAGCTGATTTAAAACCAAAAGAATGACATTTTGCTGACAGCCTGGCAGGAGTATAAGTTTGCATTCTTAAACAGGTAAGTGTTTTTAATTACTCAAAGCTTTTTAAACACTGGCCATAATTATTATTACATTTATCGAAACAAATAAATATGGCCTTCGAAAACATTGCGATGCTTCGGAGCCTGTTGATGATAAACATTTGGCAAGTTGTTTTTTTAGTTTTGCATATAGGTATTCTCAAAACGCCTTCTATGTTGCCATACTGGTCTACATTCCTTTATTATCTTTGCGGATTTTGAATCAACTTAAAAATTGTAAGAAAATTAGAAGCAAGTTTACACTTTATTGACAATTTTAAAAACCTTGCTGGCAATATATTTTTCAAGTTAGAAAATGTTTTTACCATGACATGCGACTGGTTCTATCCTTTTTTTCTATCTGACAAATTTATATCTGTAGATGAAAGCTTGCTGGTATGGAAAGGATGGCTCATCTTCAGTCAGTATATTCCATCTAACAGATCTAAATTTGGAATTAAGCTATTTGCTATCTGTTGCTGTCTCTGGCTATGTGCACCAGTTGTCTGTATACATCGTTGATGAGCAAGCTGAATGCACTGGCAGCGGAGTCACTTGTGGAATATCTTTGTGCGAGTCATGTTTTGATCCTTATCATGCTAACTAAATTTATTTACAAATGGTATTTTATTTAGTTTCTGCAAATGCTTCACTGCTTTGCATTGCTAGCTTTTGTACATACATTTGCTAATATATTGTATTAGTTGTGCATTGGTGTGCTGTTTTTGATGCACACTGCCATCTTCAGAGTAGCAGTGTAATTAAAGAGTTCTGTTCTCATATTGTTTTGCAATCTAGCAGTCTATGGTTTGCTGTTTCTGCTCATAATAAATGATGCTTCCTGTCTTTTGCGGCTTCACCAAATGTGTGAATATAGGCTCACCACTTAATTCTTCTTGCACACAACCAGTTAATATTTTGCTGCAGCATGCATGAACCTGTGCGATGATTTTACATGCAAAATTTTTACATAAATCTATAGTCTCAAGAAATGCATAAAAATTCAGAGCATAAAATCGTAACTGTGTATATATAGATGTCTAGCTGCAAAGTTTTTGCAAGCTATGTGGAGGAAAAAATCTCATTCTGCAGGAAAATGGCTCAGCTTCCAGATGCATATTTATTTGCAGTTTTGTGCCAATTTGGACGAAAATTGGAGCAACCTTGTCAGGTGACTGTCTTGTGCTGCTTATGGACAAGGTGTCTCGAGCATTTCCAGTGGCACTCCCCCTATACATCGGAGCTCATAACTCCGCTTTCAATGCTCTTATACGACTAATTTTTTTGCAAGTTCTTGCGAACATATGAATCCATGCAAGAATTGTTTATACAACATTGCCAAAAGCTTTTAGTCAATATAAAATACAATTGAAAAAGACGTACAAAAATGAAAAAAACTCGTAACCTCAACGAGTTGAGACTTTTGCAGAAAAGCAAATGCAAGCTAGCTACATGAAAAAAGTATCAGCTTGTAGAGGAATTTCTCAGCATTCCTATGCATGTTAATTTATGTTTCTACTTCAATTTTGATGAAAATTGATGCAGTTGTTACGCGGTGGTGTCCAAGGCTCAAATCGCTATAGTAAATGCACTGGTGCGCTGGGGAATTTCCAGCCGTAAACTCGCGGTCGCCAAAGGGTTAATATGTTTCTGTGGTTGCTTGGCCTTGGCACAGTCAGTAGTCAGAGCTACTGCTGTGGCCACTCCTCGCTTCCTGAAGCCTGTTATGAGTGGTGGAGGCAGTTTTTCCGTACAGGCCCGAGTCGGCCACAACCTCAATAAAGCTAGCTAGCTGGTTCCTCCTTTCGGTTCGAGCGTGTCCCCACCCCTGAGCCAGTCCACCTTTTCCACAAAAGTTTGAACTAGCCGGGCTAGTTGTGTAATAATGTTGGTTTCCAAAAACGTTCGGTTTACCTGGTCAGAAGATCTTCCTTCCATGGCTCGCACCGAAGATTCGATAGGTTTGCCCTTGCCTCCTCGAGTCTGGAAGTAATCATTTCCGACACGTGCAGCATCAGCTAGTGTGGGCATCAGTGTGAGCATCAGTGTGGGCGTGTGTACAGCCAACACATGTCCCTGCAGGGCAGGGACCCTTAGTGAGCTACAGAATGTCTTCTTGGCCATGCTATTCCCCTGATGGTTCAGCAGGTCTCTGTACACAATGCGTACCAGCCTTTCGACCACCATAGCATGCTACTGAAGTGTAGTTCCTTCCTCCCGTCTAAGGGTGTTAAGCTGGCTTAGTGCGTGCCAGGTAGATAGCTCGAATTTTGCCCGGAGGGCATTGAAGATGGCCTCCTGATCCTCGGCCCGTCTGCAGCCTTTAGCCTGTTTACCTAGTTCCTCTTGGAGGTGCAACAGGGCTGCTCCTTCTGTCTACCGCTACCTCCATCAAGCAAGCAATAAAATACTCTACTTCCCTTTTTTCTGTGTACTGGGGAGTCGTGAAGCGTTGAACCGGTTTCTGAGCCCTTGGATCAAAAGCACCCGTTCTAGTGCTTTGACTAGTAGGTCAGATCCTGAATTGGCTCTTCGTGCTCTTCTAATAGCCATGTTTGGCTTTTATTAGGTTTCTGCTACCTCTCCAGAGCAGTATCTTTACCGAGTCTTTTTTCAAGCTTCTATAGCAGGTAGGCCCCGCCTCTGTTCTACTTGACTGGGCCTGGCCTGGCCTGGCCCGGCCCGGCCCGGTCCGGCCCGGCCCGGCCCGGCCCGGCCCGGCCCGGCCCGGCCCGGCCCGGCCCGGCCCGGCCCGGCCTGGCCTGGCCAGGCTCGGCTCGGCTCGGCTCGGCTCGGCTCAGTCTGGCTCAGCTCGGCTCAGCCTGGCTCGGCTCGGCTCTGTCTCAGCTCGGCTTGGCTCATGTGCAGATAAACGCCATTCACCAAAATATGCATAAAAAAACATTAAAAACATATTTTGCTTTGTTTGCTTAGCAGATTTTAAAATAATGGCTGATTTTGTATGGAGTTATTGTACCTTTTTGTCGCTTAATATTTTGTAGTGCCTGCTGATCTCAACTGTTCATCTGCATTGCTGAACTAGTCGATATTAAGGTTCAGATATTTTTTATTAGCAAAGTGAAAATTTTAGAGTAACTTTGTGTAAAAATAGTCTTAAGCTTTCAACACAAGTTACATTCAAAATAGTGGTGCAGTTTCGATTATCATTTGGAATAGTTTTTTCATACGTCAAATTATCATTGCTGCATTAAACAAAATAACTGTTGTTAGTCTGAGCTAGTTATTAAGTATGTCTACGCTATTGGTTTTAAAGTTATTACAAAAATGTAAGCTTTGTATTTAATAAACAAACTTTGATTCAAACATCAACCGCTAAATAATTAATTTTTATTGATGTAGCCGAGTCATTATTAATACTATTTTGTGTACACTTTTGCTTATCACTTTCTATTGTGGGTTTCTAAAGATCAAGAAACCCAAATCACTGGTCGAAAAATGTGACGCTAAAGTAAACAGTGACATTTTATTTTTCAACTTTTTTCCCACAGTGCCAGTTCAATTGAGGCGGCATTCAAATGAAGATTTTGTTCAAATACAAGCTTTCCAGTATATAAGATGTTTTTGAAGATGTCATCGAAAAGTAAAAAATTAAGATTATGTGGAAGAGTGGTTTATATGTCAAGCTGATGTATTGCTAAGTTTAGGTTAAATAAAAAAATGCTAGCAAAGCGTTAGTGTATCTCAGAACAAAGGAAACTCCAAAATATTGACAAAAATAGCATTGCTTTGCCAACAAAAGGCAAAGTTTATTTTCTCTAGATTTTAATGAGCTGATCATTATATAGAGTGCCACCAACTATTTCATTGTCACCTCTGATAAAGCTTCACTCTACAAAATGATTGAAAAATACAGAGCCTAGGCAATAAAATTACGGTTTTTGGTAATTTTAAGCAGTATTACATGCGTTTACCTGACAAGCAGTATTTCATTATGATATTGATAAAGAGCATGAACACAGCTAAATCTAGCCAATTATTAACCATTAAAGGTAACTCAAGTGATTGATGTTTCTCTATTTTATGTATCACAATGTCATAATATGTCAACGTACTTGTTCTTGTACTTGAAGCATATCTGATTAGTGACTAGCTAACTAATGAGCATATTGTATCTATGGTTAAACGAATAGACACAATTATCTGCGAGTGTTGAGCCAATGTAAAATATTTCTACAGCCCATGCTGATCTTATTTATTTTACTTAGGTAGATTAGTTTATGTCAATATCTTATTAGCAAATTCGTCCTTGTAGAGATTTTAGTTTCTTCTTGAAACAAGTAAATTTGAAAGCTGGATTTTAAGTCATTGGATAATTTTGAATCTTTTGTTACAGTCTTGCTTCACTGCCAAGGTTAAAAGAGCTGAAGCTCTCTCACAGTAAAATGGATTTTCCTGGTCAAGTTGTTCTAGAAAATCTGGATTCCCTGGAGAAACTTGACATGGATTTTTGCAAATTCTTCAAATGCTCACTGAGGTAGGGGTAAAATAGTATCACCAAAAAACTTTTGCAAGACTCGTTTGTGTTTATGAACAATACTGTCTGAGTTCATGATTTTAATCTCCTTGCGTAGTTTTGAATCCTTAAACCCAATTTACTTGTAGATCCTAATTTAGGTTGCTTTGTAAAAAATTAGCCTGCACTGCACTGTAACTGCTTATATCATAGAAAGAGACTTGTCCTACTATAACAAACCTTTGTGAGGCCGTGTGGTTTCAATTTGTGATATACATGTACCTTTTTAAAATCAGTTTTTTCGGTTTGAAAATGTGTGGTGCAACAACTAATTATTGGCATTAGTAGTTATGATAAACTCCCCACTAATCTCTTCATGGTTAAAATCTGTGCTTATTTGCATGTGCATAATTTTTATGTGGCAAAAAGCTTCTCTTTATTGGCGCAACAAGTATATATTCTCAATTTCCAAATTTAGCTCAACTAAAAAATTGTTTGTGTGTTACAATAATATCAACTGGTTCAGCAGTGCAAAACATACTTGTGTCAGAAGATATGGGTTGTGTTCAAACAAAAGCAACAATCAGAATGCATCTGGCAAAGCGTACTATAATATATTTGATTCAAAAATTGTAGTTTTTTTCATCTGATAGGAGTATTGTTTTTTATTTTATTTGTTTTCAACATACATTTGCGTTCAAGCTTAGGTTATTATTATTATATAGCTTATAAATTGCTCTTATAAATTAATTTACATATAACTCATTTTCTATGGCACAAAAAACCCAATTTGGCTCCAAACTCTAGCAAAAATATCAATGGGTGCAATGAACTTTTACGCAATACTATTAAATATAGTTATAAAGTTAAAACATGCCTACAATTTTAGAATAATGAACCATTTGTTCAGTGTAGTTGTTTTTTCTAAGTAAGTTTTTTTGGGTATGCCACTGGTATCAGCTGTGCAGTGGGAATGCTAGCCAGTTGATGATATTATGATTTTGCGATATTGCCACTTTTTGGCACGATCTTTTTTTTAAGGACTGGACAGAGATTTGCTGGTGTTCTCCTGACTTTATCTAGAGAAAGTCGGTGTCACCCTGAGCTACAAAAGTCAGTGTAGGGGTTAGTATAGGCAGTAATTATCTAAGATAAATTATTTGTAAAACATGGTAAAAATCCATCTACTCTCGACAAGTTTGACAAAAAATATGTGGTCCAAAATAAATAAATTAGTGTTAATAGTACCAACAAAGCAGAAAAAAATCTTAGTTATACTTTTACTAATGTGAAATTTAATTGTAAATGTTATTTGGAATAATATTTTTATTATAATTTAGACTCTGTTTAAAAGATTCTTGTAATATACTTGTTGTATCCGTGTTTAAAACTAGCCTAAAATTGAAGCGAATAGAACAGGAATGAAATTCGATGTGTCAAACCTTTTCTTCCAATTTTTGCTTCAACGTGTGACAAGTAAATTTGAAGGCTGGATTGGAGATAATTTGATAATTGTGAACTTTTTGTTACAGATTTGCTTCACTGCCCAGTTTGAAAGAGCTGAATATCTCTTACAGTATCATAGAGTCTACTGCTCCGGTTGTTCTAGAACATCTAGATTCTCTTGAAAAACTTGACATGCGCTTTTGCAACTTCTCCAAATCGCCACTCAGGTAGGTGTGAAATAGTACCAAAAGTAGTATCCGATTTTAACCTCTTTGCATGATCCTGAATGTGTTCAATTTTTTCAATACTGATTTAAAAATGATCAATATGACGTTATTATTGGTTTTCAATGGGTGATTACTTTTTGTGTGCATGGTTTGACAGCTGACCTGTAGAACCAAATAAAAGAGTAGTAAATTTTGTAGAAATTTTATAATTATAAAAAATTTTGCTTCAACGTGCAACAAGTAAATTGGAAGGCTTGATTTTAATTCATTGGATAAGTTATAACCTTTTGTTACAGACTTGCTTCACTGCCCAGTTTAAAAGAGCTGAACCTCTCTCACAGCAAAATGGATTATGTTGGTCCTGTTGTCCTAGAAAATCTGGATTCCTTAGAGAAGCTCTACATGCGCAGTATTAACTTCTCTAAATCGCCACCCAGGTAGTTGTGAAACATCATCACAAAATAATTTCTGATTTTAACCTCTTTGTGCAGTGCTGAATGTGTCAATCTAATGTTGTCAATCCTCATTTAAAACGATCAATCTGATGTGATTATTAGTTTTCAATGATTGATTATTTATTGTGTGCATGGTTAGATCGTTCACATGTAGAACCAAATAAAAGAATAGTAAATCTTGTAGAAATTTCATTCTTGTAGAAAATTTTGCTTCGATGTACAACAAGTAAATTTGAAGGTTGGTTTGAAATCATTGGATAGCTTTGAAACTTTTGTTACAGACTTGTTGCCCTACCCAGTTTGAAAGAGCTGAACCTCTCTCAAAGTAAGATGGATTTTCCTGGTCATGTTGTTCTAGAACACCTGGATTCCCTGGAGAAACTTGACATGGGTTTTTGCAACTTCTTCAAATCTTCACTCAGGTAGGTATGAAGTAGTATCACAAAAAAACTTTGGCAAATGGTTTTAACCTCCTTGCGCAGTCTTGATTGTTCAATTCAATACATGTTACTCAAATTTAGATTGCTTTACAACCTAATTAGGCTGCACCGCACTGTAACTGCCTCTATCACAGAAAGAAACTAGTCTCACTATAACAAACCTTTGTGAGGCCGTGTGGTTTCATTATGTGATGCACCTTTTTAAAATCGGTTCATCAGTTTGCAAATTTGTGGTACAGCCACTAATTGTTGGCATTGGTAGTTACGAAAAACTATTTCCTAATATTTCAGAGCTAAAATCTGTGCTTAGCCTGCATGTGCTTAGTGCGTATGTGGCTGAAAGCTTCTCTTCATTGGCGCAAAAAGTATATGCTCTGAATGTCAAAGTTTAGCTCGGCTAAAAATTGTTTGAATGCTAATATCAACTAGCTTAGCAATGCAAAATATACTTGGTGTGAAAAGAGATGGGTTGTGTTCACACAAAATACAAAATCAAAATGCAACTGGGAAAGCAAATTATAACATATTTGATTCAAATTTTGTGGATTTTTTTCACGTGTTGTGAGTATTATTTTTATGTTATCAGTTTTTTAATACATATTTGGGTTGCGGGTTAGGTTATCATTATATAGCTTAAAAACTGCTCTCATAAGTTACTTTGCATATAATTCGTTTTCTTTGGCACAAAAACCAGTTTTTGCTGCAAACTCTAGCCAACATATCAATGGGTGCAATGAAATTTTACGCAATATTATTAAATATAGTTATAAGTTAAAAATATGCCTACAAGTTTATAATGATCAACCATTTGTCCAGATTAGTTGTTTCTTCCTGGGAAAGTTTTTTTGGATGCACGACTGGCCTTGACAAACGTGAAACAACTGGGGATAAGGCTGTGTCGTTCTTTTTTGCTACCACTGAACCTGCCTCATGAGCTGCGCAGCAGGAATGCTAACCGTTTGATGATAATAAGATTTTGCGATTTTGCTTGTTTTTTCGGCAATATCTTTCTGTACAAACTGGTCAGAACAGAAATTTACTGGTGTGTTCCTGACTTTGTCTAAAAAAAAACGGTGTCATCCTGAACCACACTGGTCAGAGAAGGGGTTAGTATGGTCAGTAACTATCTATATAGCTGTACCAGGTTATGAGTAAGGGTATGCGTCTATGGGTGCCATATGACTAGACACAATTATTTGAGGTTGAATAGGTTACTTTGTTATACATGCCAGTTTTTGGTATGCACCGTGAAAGTTAAAATAAAAGTCATAATGTTACGAGTAAAATGCATGAAAATTGGCAAGAATGCGATAAGAACTACGTTTATGAAAAATATTAGTAATTACCTTTTACCTTTATAGTTCTGGTACGGCTAGGTTTATGTTAGTTTATAATATTGTATAAGTTGTCAGACTGCAGCGGTCTCTAACTAAAAAAAGAACAGAGTTTTAAGAAAAGTTTATACACAAACAATTCAAGTTGGCTAAAAAGAAAATGACAAAATCAGAAGCTGGATGAATATTAAATGGTAAATACCTTGTACTTAAGAATAGAGTGGTATAGTTGTCCGATACACAATATATTAACACAACCAAAACACAGAGATCGGTGTGACCAAGTGATCTGCTCTAGACAAAAAGCGTAGAAAAACCTAAGCCGTTCCGGATGACTCACCGAGAATACGGCACTGAAACTATCAGCCAATACCGCACCGTGACCGGGCGCATTGCAACGGCAAAAGCGCACCCCAGCCAAAACTTTTCACTGCACCACTCACACACACTAATCCAGCATTGTTAGCTTTGTTAAGGCATAAATTTTCACATATTTAAAGTCACAAAGTTGATTTGTGTTTCTTTTTATGAACTAAGTTAAATAGAAGGGTAGTCCAATATAAGAGGCTTTCCTTTACAATCTAATATAACTTATTTAAAGATGATGGTAAAAAGCCATCTACTTTTGACAAGTTTGACCAAAAGTTATTGTCCAAAATAAATAAACTAGTGTTAGTATTACCAACAAAGCAGGAAACTATTGTAACTAAATTGTAACTATAGTAGTAGGTAAAAGGTCTGATCTGAACCAGAAGTTTTGTCCTACCTTTTTTCATCTACAGATGTCTAAAAATTCTAAAATTTTAGAAACTTCTCCATATACAGGGATTTAGAAAAAAGATGGATTTACAGTATAAAAAACATGGAAGAACTTATTCAGAGTTTTACGACTGCTAAAGAGCACGCGACAGCAAGACCTATGCACTGGTCACGCTTGCCATTTTTACAATCTCCTTTATTATACGCTTTTCTTTAAGCCTCTGATTGTCTATTTATTATACTCTTTACTGAAAATTAGGTCAGTTGATGTAGGGTTAAAGATATCTATAGTATAAATGAGATAGATTTACAAAATAGAAAACATGGCCAGCAAGCTAAATCAATAGAGGTTGACCAATGTGAAAAATTTATACGAAAATGGGAATAAAAGTTGGCTTTGAGAAGATGCCAAGAGAAGCGAAGTAAAAGGATATAGTATAGCCGGTTGAGCAAGGCTGAGCTGGCGTACTTCACTGCCGATCGATGTAAGGTAATTGGTAAAACTAGCAATGGTATACCGATATTGGTAGACAGTGTTCATAAAAAGCCTGGCTCGGATAATGCTCTTCGCAATGTGAAGAATTTGTATGGAGAGGCTTCGGCAAACTAAATGAGAGAGGATGCAATCCGCTTGGGGTTTGGAAATATGAGCAAGCTTCAAAAAACTGAGCTTGAAGATATTGTAAATGGTAAGTGACGCCTTCCACCAAACGATCTGAGTGCGAAAGGCTTAAAATCTTTAGCTGAAAATAGAGATATACCAGTTACACCGCGCATGAAAAAGCAGACCTGGTCAGTCGGCTGAGAGGTGGAACTGACAGAACATCGCGGGTTGAGATAATAAATGCTTTTGGTGGATGATGTAAAAAACAAGGGTACTGTGGATGTGTTTAGCTTTCAATCAGCTGACATATATTTTGTGTGGAAATATGCCCAAACCGACATTATTGATAGGATTCAGCAAACATTGGATACAAAAAAGGCTCGTGTGAGTGTAGAGGCTGTATTCTCCCATTTAAAGCGTGGTTCTATAACCACTCGGTTTTTGGGTACTCTCAGGAACGGGCGGTACCTATCTTACCGTCAACTAATCTATTTAATGAGTTGATCTGACAGCTAGCAAAAATTTTTAGAAAAATAAACGAATTTACAAAAAATGGCTCTGCATGGATTTTGGAATGAGTGTCCATATTATACTTGGAAATCTATTGTATGCAACCTCTCAGGGGTGGAACTTACAGACCAACTCCAAAAATTCTAGCAAATAAAAAGGCAGTTATTATTGTTAATAATAGAGGTGACAAGACGATGCCTGAGATTAAAGAATTTGCGAAGTCGCTAAGCATAAAGTTTACTGTCAAGACAAAAGGGTCGGAATTGGTGGAAAAAATAAAATAAATAGATCTAGAGATTTTTGTTGGCAACAAGTACTTTCTTGTGGGCGGTAGTCTCATGTCTATACCTGTCATCGAATCATGTAGACAGACTATCGAATTACATACCGTATCAAAATATCTTGCATATCAAAATGTTAAAGTACCCGCTTACAGTACACCAGATATAAAAGTTTGCCAACAAGAACAAACTTGTGATTAATGTGTTTGAGTGGAAAGGAAGTTGTAAGCAAATAAAAGGTTGTAAGCAAATTAAAAGGGGGATAGAGATTGTACACATGGATAATTGTCTATACCGAGAGGAAGGATTCCCTGAGGTGAATTTAATTATTTATAAAGATCACTACATGTGGATCAAAAGTATGTCAGCATTAATGAGGAAGCAAACTGATAAAACAGGATGTCGTAGCAAATACACTTGTGTACGATGCGTTCATCATTCTACTTGTGAGCGAACTTTTAAAGATCATGTTGAGGTGTGCCTAAAGCTCCATGATAAAACTCAGGCTGTCAAAAGGCCCGTTCCAGGGTCGGTAATGAAATTCAAGAACAATAAAAATATGGAGAAAGCACCGTATGCAGTCAACACAGATTTGGAGTCAATTATATTTAGAGAGACAAAAGCACGAAGCATGTGTGGGTATGGATTAAAGTTAATTGACAGCACGGGTGTGTCAGTAAAGTTTAAAATGTACAGAGGAGAAGATTGTATAGAACAGTTATTTATTGTGTTAGAAGAGTTGGAAGAATATTTTGTGATTTTACCGGTTGCTGCGATGATCATCACTCCTGAACAGGAGCCAAATATTTGTAAGGATTATGAAAAGGGTACATTGGAGTGTTGGGTATGTAGAAAGCCGGGTGGAGAACTGGGTGATATGACTATGGTTAGGTACCACGATCATGTATCGGGGTTGTACAGAGGTCCGGCTCACAACAAATGCAATGTTAAACTAAGACAATTTAGAAATATTAAGGTGATATTTTACCAATTTCGTGGCTATGACTCTCACCTTATTGTCAAAGCTTGGAAAGGTAAACAAATAAAATACTACGTGGGTAAAAAAAAGGCCGACGTTGATGCGGATCTAGTTACTGAGTACAAACAGAATTTTGATGAATCGTTTTTACCTAAAAATGCAAACTTTATCAAGACTCTGGTGTTGATGAGTCGCAGAATGATAAATGCTGCTTTGCATGCGGTTTGGAGGGATATGAAGATGATCCCTTAGTGATACAAAAAACCTAAACAAAAAGTTGGGAGTGGCGCATAACGCCTGTGCAAATGAAAAGTCATCCATGTGGCAGCAGATGCACAAGTGTACAAAATTTGAGGGGACAGACGATAATGATGTTATAACCAACACTGATGAGAAGTATGTGTCTATGAGAATATGTAGGTTTTGAGTTTATGGACAGCCTTCAGCACCTCAATAGATAATTGGTCAAAGTGATGGAAGGTCTGAATGATCTACCCCAACTTAAACGAGATTATCCAGAGCATGCCAGCCTACTTTCCAAGAAGGTTGTATTCCTGTACGAGTACATGTATTCTCACGAGCGGTTTAAAAAACGACAACTCCCAGATAAAGTGCACTTTAGTTTATCGATTGAAAATTATGCCGGTGTACGTGAAAAGGACTACCGGCATGCTCAAAAAGTGTGGAAAGAGCTGGGGTGTGAGACTTTGGGTGATTATCATGATCTCTATCTTAAAACAGATGTCTTGCTTATGACGGATGTTTTTAAGAGCCATAGATCAACAGCCATGGACATATACAGTCTTGATCTGTGTCATTACATTTTAGCACCCTTATTGTAGTGGAATGGATTGCTTAAAATAACAAAACAAAGACTGGAGCTCATCAGTGATGTACACATGAACAATTTTATAGAGAGTGGTAAAATAGGTGGTGTGTCTACATGCAGAGGCTTGCAATACGCCAAGGCCAACAATTCTTATGTAGAGGGATATAATGAACAAAAAGATAACGCTTACATAATTTACTTAGACCAGAACAACTTGTATGGGTGGGTCATGTCGCAAAAGTTACCGACTGGTAAGTTTCAGTGGAAAGATAAACTGCGCGACATTAATGATGATGAAGGCTACATTGCGGAGGTAGATCTAAAATACCCAGCAAAGCTACACGATGAACACAATGATTATCCGCTGGCACCTGAATCTACATATAAAACCTGATCAGTGGTCAGAGTATTTGCGTGATGTGGGAGAGCTTGACAAGCACGGTGAATCGTGCTATGCAAAAGTTCCTAAGCTGGCGCCAAACATTCAAGATAAGTGCAAGTACATCGTGCATCACAAAAATCTAAAGTTTTATTTGAAAAAGGGTTTGCATCTGACCAAAATACACCGAGTCCTTAAATTTAAGGAAAGTGCATGGATGGAGCCGTACATTCGGCTAAATACCGATCATTACAAAAGGCCAAGACTGATTTCGAAAAGGACTTTTTTAAGCAATTGAACAACGCGGTATTTGGAAAATCTATGGAGAATGTTTGCAAATGAATAGATGTGGAGTTGACTACTGTAATGAATCGCAAACAAAAGCTCATAAATAAGCCGCGATTTAAGTGTAAAAAGAATTTAATGACAACTTGGCAGCCATTCTCATGAGAAGTTCTACATAGATCCTAAGCAAACCTATTTACTTCGGTCAAGCGATCTTAGATCTGTTCAAATTGCTCATGTGCAAATTATTTTATGATGAGATACGATGGCAATACCCTGATGCTCGAATGACGTATACTAACACGGACAGCTTTGTTTTATTTATAGAGCCAAATTATTTTTATAAGGAAATGCCACTAGAAAGGTATGATACGAGAAACTGCCCTAAAGATCATCAATACTAAAGTTGGAAAAACAAGAAAGTGATAGGTCTGTCTAAGGATGAAGGCAGTGGAAAACCAATTGTAGAATTTGCAGCTTTATGTGCCAAGTCTTATAGCGTTGCAGGGGTGGGCTGGAGACTGACAAAATGCAAGGGTGTGAAAAAGTGTGTAACTAAAAATCTAAGCTTAGAGACGTACAAGCGGTGTCTGATTACCGGAGAACCTGCTCCAGAAACGGAAATGACAAACCTCTGATCACAACTGCACGAGATTTAGAACTAGACTTTTACAAAAGAGACCGTTTCCGCCTTTGATGACAAACGTTATTACATGGATGCGGCAAACAACCTCGCAATGGGCATTATAGAATAAAACACTCGCTTACTTTGTAAAGTTCTTGAAGGTCTGGGGCTCTGTGAGAGGGTAGCCTTAAAAGTTTTGAGTAGTAGTAAGTGGAGTTGTCTGATCTCATCAGACCTGGCGTGTACGATGAATATAAAGAGTCTACTGAAAAATAAACACCACAAGGTAGACCGTACCTAGGTATGAAATTCCACCGGAATGGCATGTTAAGTTACCCAAACTCAAAAACTTGGCCAAGGCACAAGGTATACCCGCGTAAAAAACCATGAAAAAGGCTGCTCAACAAGCCGCATTGTCATAATTTTATACGACCGCAAAAAGTTACATCTTAGAATAGGCTATACCCGTGGCAACTATTAATAATAGAGCTGCTGATGAACAGTTTATTTCCTTTGCGAACGTCACCCTCTCTTACGGATGGATCAGTCGGTGAAAACAATTTTGTGGATGGTTTTACAGAAGTCATTGATTTTAGGTGTAGTAGTGGCACAGGATTGGGTGGTGGCTGTTTTAGCGGTGCAAGTTTGTGTTTCGGTGGTGGAGGTTTTATTCTTACGCTATCAAATGTTTGAGCTATTTTAATTTTTCGTTAAATCCTTTTATGTTTTGTCCTTAAGTGTTCAAGTCTGACGGTATCATGTACAGACCTTTGACTATAGCATAATTTATTTGCCCGAAAGTTTTATGAAGGGCGTCTTCAAAGATTGGTATAGAATCTTGGAAAGCTTGTTTTTTCATGATAAAGTCATTGACAAGAACTAAAAATCCTTGTTGAGACTCGAGGAAGGAACTCGCTTATCTCGCTTGCACCTGAGCCTCCAGTAAACAGTAAACGTAAGATCTAATACTATCATTAAGTCTAACTATTCCGAGAGATATGAATGACTTACTATGGTTGGGCACTACCCTTTTGTAGTCAAATGGGGTATTGAGTTACAGAAGGCATTTTAGTACCCACACTTGAATTACACTCAGGAAGCCGGTAGTAAGTACCTTAACTATTGGCACCACTCCGTTGCACATCCATATCCGTCTTATGTTTACTGTTTGATGGGTATTTTGGAGACGGTTTGTGATGCATGCCTAGATCAGACAATTGTTTTTGTAGAGAACCTACTTTACAACTACTGTCTTGTATGATAAATCTGAGAGCTCTGGCTAGTTGATCAATCTCAAGAATATCTTCAGCGGTTACTCTAAACTCATTGGGCAATTTGCAGTACTTGGTTTTGTTGTAGGGATTGTTGTACGGATCAAAATCTCAATCTCAGGGATTTTTTATCTCCATTTGTGCCAACACCATTTTATTTTGCTATTTAATTTGAAAGTTTGAAATAGTTTTGGTAAGAGGTAGACCTCATGCCAGCTGATTTTTACTCACACTGCACAAAGCAGTCGTGCAGTATAAGGATAATTTATATTGCTTCAAATAATATAAGATGGGATCATCATGCCATCAATTGACATTGTCAAATCATTTTCTTGCTACCGCTGCTGATGAGATTCGACAAATATTTTGACAAACCTATGTAATATTTTGTTATGTTCGTTGATCGCTATGATGAGAGTTAAGTTGTAAAAATCTATAGGATAACCGCTAAATAGTTGTTCAGTCATATTTTTAATAAATGACTTCATCGACAATAAAAAACCGGTCGCATGAAACTTGATCAGCCCGTGAAGGCAACCGGTATTAGTTTCAAGACAATTACGTTATATTTATCTTTTTACAATTTGACTGAAGTGACCAGTTAGACGTACAACTGTAGAACAACTACTATTCAGCTGGGCTATTACACGTATGAGCAGCTCCTTTCCAAATTACCAGGCTCATTTAGAGTTCATCAAAACGCTTTAAAAGTTAGTACTGACGCAATGATTATGGGTGGACTAGCCAAACTAATAGTTAATGAATATTTAAATTTTACCCCAATATGTTTTATTTATATATCAATGGAATTGGCACGTCAAAAATTCCTGGAACGGTAAACAGTCAAATCTCCTTTCGATTATTCCCAGAGTAAAGCTGATGTGGTAGAAACCATACCACGCCATCCTACCAATAATTACAAATCCATGTTCATTGGGAGCTCAACGGTTTAAACTTGTCAATCTCGGATGAATGAGGTAACGCCTATATTGGCAAATTTGTTGCTGAGGTTGAGTTGTTGTATAATACATGCATGGCAGATCAAAATCAAAATCTGTGAATGTGTATCAAGTCAGACTAAAGTGGATAAGTGCTTCTGATATAAAAGCATTGTTTGAGCTAGTTATTCCTCGAGGTGGAATATTAAAGATATTATTCTCTACTGGACATATGCATCCAGTGTGCGATTCAATGTACAACTTTTAATGACAAATTCAAGATTGTCAAGTATTCCGGGGTGTTAATTAATAAACTACACGCAATCAACATTCAAATAGATGGAATTGTGTTATTTATCGTATCCAGTAATGATATGAAGAGCTTATAGTATTTTATGGCACACAATAGATTGCTTGTATTACGGTTATGGTAGTGGGAGTCGTCGTAAACTCATTAGCGTTTGCCGTTAGAAGTTATCTATTTTCAAAAATAAAAATGATAGAGATGGAGATAAAAATGGATAAAAATGGAGCTCAAGAAAAAGCCAAGAGACATATTGCGGCACTAAAAAACTAAACGTTGAACAAGCTGATTACAACATCAAACGAGCAACAATCCAAGATTGGCTAAATGAGCAAAATTCGCAAGTAAAGTGGAAGGCTTGATGTTAATTCATGGGATAAGTTATAACCTTTTGTTACAGACTGGCTTCACTGCACAGTTTAAAAGAGCTGAACCTCTCTCGCAGCAAAATGGATTCTGTTGGTCCTGTTGTCCTAGAAAATCTGGATTCCTTAGAGAAGCTCTACATGCACAGTATTAACTTCTCTAAATCGCCACTCAGGTAGTTGTGAAACAATATCACAAAAGAATTTCTGATTTTAACCTCTTTGCACAGTGCTGAATGTGTCAATCTAATGTTGTCAATCCTCATTTTAAACAATCAATCTGATGTGATTAATAGTTTTCAATGATTGATTATTTATTGTGTGCATGGTTAGATCGTTCACCTGTAGAACCAAATAAAAGAATAGTAAATCTTGTAGAAATGTCATTCTTGTAGAAAATTTTGCTTCAACGTGCAACAAGTAAATTTGAAGGTTGGTTTGAAATTACTGGATAGCTTAGAAACTTTTGTTACAGACTTGTTGCCCTGCCCAGTTTGAAAGAGCTGAACCTCTCTTGCAGTAAGATGGATTTTCCTGGTCATGTTGTTCTAGAAAACCTGGATTCCCTGGAGAAACTTGACATGGGTTCTTGCAACTTCTTCAAATCCTCACTCAGGTAGGTATGAAGTTGTATCACACAAAAAACTTTGGCAAGAGTCTGTTGCGTTTAGGAACATTACTGTCCTAGTTAATGGTTTTAACCTCCTTGCGCAGTCTTGATTGTTCAATTCAAAACATGTTAATCAAATTTAGGTTGCTTTACAACATAATTAGGCTGCACCACACTGTAACTGTCTCTATTGTAGAAAGAGACTCGTCTCACTATAACAAACCTTTATGAGGCCGTCTGGTTTCATTTTGTGATGCATCTTTTTAAAATCAGTTGATCGGTTTGCAAATTTGTGATACAACCACTAATTGTTGGCATTGGTAGTTTCGATAAACTCTTTAATAATATTTCAGAGCTAAAATTAGTGCTTAACCTGCCTGTGCTAAATGCGCATGTGGCTGAAAGCTTCTCCTCATTGGCGCAAAAAGTACATGCTCTGAATGTCAAAGTTTAGCTCGGCTAAAAATTGTTTGAACGTTGATATCAACTAGTTTAGCAATGCAAAATATACTTGGTGTGAAAAGAGATGGGTTGTATCCACACAAAATCAAAATTCAAAATGCGACTGGGAAAGCAAATTATAACATATTTGATTCAAATTTTGTGGATTTTTTTCATGTGTTGTGAGTATTATTTTTATGTTATTAGTTTTTTAATACATATTTGGGTCGCAGGTTAGGTTATTATTATATAGCTTATAAACTGCTCTCATAAGTTACTTTGCATATAATTCTTTTCTATGGCACAAAAACCAGTTTTTGCTGCAAACTCTAGCCAACATATCAATGGCTGCAATGAACTTTTACACAATATTATTAAATATAGTTATAAGTTAAAAATATGCCTACAAGTTTATAATGATTAACCATTTGTCCAGATTAGTTGTTTCTGCCTGGGAAAATTTTTTTGGATGCACGACTGTCCTTGACAAACGTGAAAGAACTGAGAATAAGGCTGTGTCGTTCTTTTTTGCTACCACTGAACCTGCCTCATGAGCTGCGCAGCAAGAATGCTAGCCGTTTGATGATATTAAGATTTGGTGATTTCGCTTGTTTTTTTGGCAATATATTTCTGTAAGAACTGGTCAGGACAGAGATTTACTGGTGTTCTCTTAAAATTGTCGAGAAAAAAACCGGTGTCATCCTGAACCACGCTGGTCAGAGAAGGGGTTAGTATGGTCAGTAACTATCTATATAGCTGTACCAGGTTATGAGTAAGGGTATGCGTCTACGGGTGCAATATGACTAGACACAATTCTTTGAGGTTGAATAGGTTACTTTGTTATACATGCCAGTTCTAGGTATGCACCGTGAAAGCTAAACTAAAAGTCATAATGTTACGAGTAAAATGCATGAAAATCGGCAAGAATGCGATAAAAAATACGTTTTTAAAAAAGATTAGTAATTACCTTTTACCCTTTATTGTTCTGGTACGGCTAGGTTTATGTTAGTTTATAATATTGTATAAGTTGTCAAGCTGCAGTGGTCTATAACTAATAAAAAAACAGACTTTTAAGAAAAGTTTGTACACAAACAATTCAAGTTGGCTGAAAAGTAAACGACAAAATCAGAAGCTGGATGACTATTAAATGGTAAATACCTTGTACTTAAGAATAGAGTGGTATAGTTGTCCGATACCCAACATATTGATACAACCAAAACACAGAGATCGGTGTGACCAACTGATTTGCTCTAGATGAAAAGCGTAGAAAAACCTAAACCATTCCGGATGACGCACCGAAAAAACGGCACTGAAATTATCGGCCAATACCGCACCGCCCGTGACCGGGCCATCGCAACGGCAAAACCGCACCCCAGCCATAAATTTTCATTGCACCACTCACACGCACTAACCCATCATTGTTAGCTTTGTTAAGGCATTAATGTTTACGTATTTAAAGTCACAAAGTTGATTCGTGTTTCTTTTTATTAACTAAGTCAAATAGAAGGGTAGTCCAATACAAAAGGCTGTCCTTTACAATTTAATATAACTTATTTGTAGATGATGGTAAAAAGCCATCTACTCTCGACAAGTTTGACCAAAAGTTATTGTCCAAAATAAATAAACTAGTGTTAGTATTACCAACAAAGCAGGAAACTATTGTAACTAAATTGTAACTATAGTAGTGTGTAAAAGGGCTGATCTGAACCAGAATTTTTGACCTACCTTTTTTCATCTACAGATGTCGAAAAATTCTAAAATTTTAGAAACTTCTCCAAATAGAGGGATCTGGAAAAAGATGGATTTACAATATAAAAAACATGAAAGAACTTATTAAGAGTTGTACGGCTGCTAAAGGGCACGCGACAGGAAGACCTATGTGCTGGTCACGCTTGCCATTTTTACAACCTCTTTTATTATACGCTTTTCTTTAAGCCTCTGATTGTCTATTTATTATACACTTGATTGAACATTAGGTCATATAATGTAGGGTTAAAAATATATATAGTATAAATAAGATGGATTAACAAAATAGAAAACATGGCCAGCGAGCCAAATCAATAGAGGTTGACCAATGTGAAAATTTATACGGAAAGTGGAATAAGAGTTGGCTTCGACAAGATGCCAAGAGAAGCAAAGTAAAATGATAAAGTATAGTCGATTGAGCAAGGCTGAGCTGGCGTAGCGCATTGCCGGTCGATGTAAGGTAATTGGTAAAACTAGCAATGGTATACCGATATTGGTAGACAGTGTTCATAAAAAGCCTGGCTCGGATAATGCTCTTTGCAATGTGAAGAAATTGTATGCAGAAGCTTCGGCAAACTAAATAAGAGAGGATGCAATGTGCTTGGGGTTTGGAAATATGAGTAAGCTTCAAAAAACTGAGCTTGAAGATATTGTAAATGGTAAGTGACGCCTTCCACCAAACGATCTGAGTGCGAAAGGCTTAAAATCTTTAGCTGAAAATAGATATAAATCAGTTACACCGCGCATGAAAAAGCAGACCTGGTCAGTGTGCTGAGAGGTGGAACTGACAGAACATCATGGGTTGAGATAAGAAATGCTTTTGGTGGATGATGTAAAAAACAAGTGTACTGTTGATGTGTTTAGCTTTCAATCAGCTGACACATATTTTGTGTGGAAATATGCCAAAGCCGTCATTATTGATAGGATTCAGCAAACATTTGATACAAAAAAGGCTCGTGTGAGTGTAGAGGCTGTATTCTCCCATTTGAAGCGTGGTGCTATAACCACTCGGTTTTGGGGTACTCTCAGGAACGGGTGGTACTTATCTTAGCGTCAACTAATCTATCTAATGAGTTGATCTGACAGCTAGCAAAAATTATTAGAAATATAGATGAATTTACAAACAATGGCTCTTCATGGATTTTTGGAGTGAGTGTCCATATTATATTTGGAAATCTATTGTTGGCAACCTCTCAGGGGTGCAACTTACAGACCAATTCCAAAGATTCTAGCAAATAAAAAAGCAGTTATAATTGTTAATAATAGAGGTGACAAGACGATGCCTGAGATTAAAGAATTTGCGAAGTAGCTAAGCATAAAGTTTACTGCCAAGAAGAAGAGGTCGGAATTAATGAATAAACTAGAATAAATAGATCCAGAAGTTTTGGTTGGCAACAAGTGCTTTCTTGTGAGTGGTATTCTCATGTCTATACCTGTCATTGAAACATGTAGACAGACTATGGAATTACATCCCATATCAAAATATCTCGCATATCAAAATGTTAAAGTACCCAGTTACAGTAGACCAGATCCAAAAGTTTGCCAACAAGAACAAATTTGTGATTAATGTGTTTGAGTGGAAAGATAGTTGTAAGCAGATTAAAAGTTGTAAGCAAATTAAAAGCGGGATGGAGATTGTACATACGGATAATTGTCTATACCGAGAGAAAGGATTCCCTGAGGTGAATTTAATTATTAATAAAGATCACTACATGTGGATCAAAAGAATGTCAGCATTAATGAGGAAGCAAACTGATAAAACAGGAGGTCGTAGCAAATACACTTGTGTACGATGCGTTCATCATTCTACTTGTGAGCGAACTTTTAAAGATCATGTTGAGGTGTGCCTAAAGCTGCATGATAAAACTCAGGCTGTCAAAAGGCCCGTTCCAGGGTCGGTAATGAAATTCAAGAACAATAAAAATATGGAGAAAGCACCGTATGCAGTCAACACAGATTTGGAGTCAATTATAATTAGAGAGACAAAAGCACGAAGCATGTGTGGGTATGGATTAAAGTTAATTGACAGCACGGGTGTGTCAGTAAAGTTTAAAATGTACAGAGGAGAAGATTGTATAGAACAGTTATTTATTGTGTTAGAAGAGTTGGAAGAATATGTTGTGATTTTACCGATTGCTGCGATGATCATCACTCCTGAACAGGAGCCAAATATTTGTAAGGATTATGAAAAGGGTACATTGGAGTGTTGGGTATGTAGAAAGCCGGGTGGAGAACTGGGTGATATGACTATGGTTAGGTACCACGATCATGTATCGGGGTTGTACAGAGGTCCGGCTCACGGCAAATGCAATGTTAAACTAAGACAATTTAGAAATATTAAGGTGATATTTTACCAATTTCGTGGCTATGACTCTCACCTTATTGTCAAAGCTTGGAAAGGTAAACAAATAAAATGCTATGTGGGTAAAAAAAAGGCCGACGTTGATGCGGATCTAGTTACTGAGTACAAACAGAATTTTGATGAATCGTTTGTACCTAAAAATGCAAACTTTATCAAGACTCTGGTGTTGATGAGTCGCAGAATGATAAATGCTGCTTTGCATGCGGTTTGGAGGGATATGAAGATGATCCCTTAGTAATACAAAAAACCTAAACAAAAAGTTGGGAGTGGCGCATAACGCCTGTGCAAATGAAAAGTCATCCATGTGGCAGCAGATGCACAAGTGTACAAAATTTGAGGGGGCAGACGATAATGATGTTATAACCAACACTGATGAGAAGTATGTGTCTATGAGAATATGTAGGTTTTGAGTTTATGGACAGCCTTCAGCACCTCAATAGATAATTGGTCAAAGTGATGGAAGGTCTGGATGATCTACCCCAACTTAAACGAGATTATCCAGAGCATGCCAGCCTACTTTCCAAGAAGGTTGTATTCCTGTACGAGTACATGTATTCTCACGAGCGGTTTAAAAAACGACAACTCCCAGATAAAGTGCACTTTAGTTTATCGATTGAAAATTATGCCGGTGTACGTGAAAAGGACTACCGGCATGCTCAAAAAGTGTGGAAAGAGCTGGGGTGTGAGACTTTGGGTGATTATCATGATCTCTATCTTAAAACAGATGTCTTGCTTATGACGGATGTTTTTAAGAGCCATAGATCAACAGCCATGGACATATACAGTCTTGATCTGTGTCATTACATTTCAGCACCCTTATTGTCGTGGAATGGATTGCTTAAAATAACAAAACAAAGACTGGAGCTCATCAGTGATGTACACATGAACAATTTTGTAGAGAGTGGTGAAATAGGTGGTGTGTATACATGCAGAGGTTTGCGATACGCCAAGGCCAACAATTCTTATGTAGAGGGATATAATGAACAAAAAGATAACGCTTACATAATTTACTTAGACCAGAACAACTTGTATGGGTGGGTCATGTCGCAAAAGTTACCGACTGGTAAGTTTCAGTGGAAAGATAAACTGCGCGACATTAATGATGATGAAGGCTACATTGCGGAGGTAGATCTAAAATACCCAGCCAAGCTACACGATGAACACAATGATTATCCGCTGGCACCTGAATCTACATATAAAACCTGATCAGTGGTCAGAGTATTTGCGTGATGTGGGAGAGCTTGACAAGCACGGTGAATCGTGCTATGCAAAAGTTCCTAAGCTGGCGCCAAACATTCAAGATAAGTGCAAGTACATCGTGCATCACAAAAATCTAAAGTTTTATTTGAAAAAGGGTTTGCATCTGACCAAAGTACACCGAGTCCTTAAATTTAAGGAAAGTGCATGGATGGAGCCGTACATTCGGCTAAATACCGATCATTACAAAAGGCCAAGACTGATTTCGAAAAGGACTTTTTTAAGCCATTGAACAACGCGGTATTTGGAAAATCTATGGAAAATGTTTGCAAATGAATAGATGTGGAGTTGACTACTGTAATGAAACGCTAACAAAAGCTCATAAATAAGCCGCGATTTAAGGGTAAAAAGAATTTAATGACAACTTGGCAGCCATTCTCATGAGCAATTCTACTTAGATCCTAAGCAAACCTACCCAACTAACAATTTTACGTTCCCAGAACGTTTCAGGGATGTTCCAAAAAGTTCCAGAAATGTTTCATCATAACACTGTCACAAGATTATTTGTATACACATTTTCAACGTTCCAGAAACGTTGTCGGAAATACATTGCTGGAACGTAACTCTCACAACGTTCCAGCAATGTTGTGGGAAATACTTTGCTGGAACGTATTTCCCATAATGTCCCTACAACGTTGTGGAAAATACGTTGCTGGAATGTTAGCAAATGATCTCGCATAACATTCCCACAATATTGGGAGAACATTGCGTAATATTCCACAAACATTTTTTCCATAATATTGGCTCAAGGCTATTAGCTAACATCCCAGGAAGGTTACGCCTAGAACATTGATGGGACATTAATGCGTAGGGATTTTCCAACTTAGTAGTATATAGTAGTATTCCTAGCTATTACGCATCGCTTTCCTTTCCGCGTTAGTTCTTTGAGCTGAAACAAAACTTGAAGGCAGAAAAGTTGTTGACACATAGTTGGGCATTGGGTTCGCTCAACGAAAGTAATGATTTTATACTCGTTAGCTAGTCAGATGGACATCGTAGCTTTAATCTATCGTAAAATAGACTAGCACATGACACTTGAAACCAACCGTACTTGTGGCAGTGTGATCAGTTGCAATGCACTCACACTGTCGCGTCATGGTATGACACTTTACTGCACCCAGAAAGCTTAATGGACCCTAGTCATTTTTGCGATACGTTTAATGAAGTGCGAAAATTGAAATTTGTAGTGACTTTTCAATTCATTTACATAAATCATTCAAAATTATCATTATTGTTTTTCATTATTTTGTTTGTTTCTATATCTGTAATGAAAAATCTATGAAATCTTTAATTTGCATCATTTTAAATAATGTTTTGTTATGAAAGGGTGACAACTTCCAAAAATTAAATCATGCGTTTTTGTACCATTTTAGCTAGAAAGTTAGAGAAAAAGGTTTGCTAACGTTATTATAACGTTGTTACAAAACATTGTTATTGAATGTCCTAGCAATGTTACAGGATTGCTGCTTTGAAATGTTTGGGTGTAAACATTCACATAATATTGTTTTCTAATATATTCGGAACAGTATGGAGTTTAACCATTATGGAACATTGAGCAGATGATCTGGTGCAAAATTCCTACGACATGGGGAGAATATGTTACAGAATATTCCACAAGCATGCCTTCCATGATGTTGCCTCAAAGATACTAGCTAACATCCTAAGAACGTTTTCGTCCAGAACATTAGTTGGGTGTAATTGTGTAGACAATTTCTAACATTTTGATGTTTCACAGAATGATCCTCTAATGAAGTTCGTACAACGTTACTGTAATGTACCGAGCATAACCGTTGACAATATTTTTTCCTTAAGCTATACAACATTCCACCAACATTACATCTCCAAAGCAACCTAAATATATGAATGTTAACACTCAAACATTCAAAAGTAACATTCCTGAAACATTGCTACAAAATTCATTTGAAGTTAAATATGGTGTCACACCATAATATTCTAGTTACATTGCAAGCCTATAATATATGATTGTTAACCCTTGAACATTCAAAAGTAACATTTCTGTAACATTGCTAGGACATTCATTTGAAGGTACATTTGATGTAACACCATAATGTTCTAACTACATTGCAAGCCAATGTTATATGAACATTAACTCTCGAACATTCAAAAGTAACATTCCTGAAACATTGCTGGGACAATTATTTGAATGTAAATATGATGTCACCCCATAATATTCCAGTTACATTTCAAGCCAATGTTACATGAATGTTACCACTCGAACATTCCAGGGTAACGTTCCTGGGACATTCCTGAAACATTCATTTTAAGTTAAATATGATGTCACACAATAATATTCCAACTACATTGCAAGCCAATGTTATATGAATGTTAACACTCGAACATTCCAGAGTAACATTCCTGGGACATTCCTGGAACATTCATTTGAAGTTAAATATGATGTCACACCATAATATTCTAGTTACATTGCAAGCCAATGTTATATGAATGTTTTCACTCGAACATTCCAGAGTAACGCTCCTGGGACAATCCTAGGACATTCATTTGAAGTTAAATATGAGGTCACACCACAATATTCTAGTTACATTGCAAGCCAATGTTATATTAATGTTAACACTCAAACATTCAAAAGTAACATTCCTGAAACATTGCTACAAAATTCATTTGAAGTTAAATAAGGTGTCACACCATAATAATCTAGTTACATTGCAAGCCAATGTTATATGAATGTTAACACTCAAACATTCAAAAGTAACATTCCTGAAACATTGCTACAAAATTTATTTGAAGTTAAATATGGTGTCACACCATAATATTCTAATTACATTTCAAGCCAATGTTACATGAATGTTTGCACTCGAACATTCCAGGGTAACGTTCCTGGGACATTCCTGGAACATTCACTTGAAGTTAAATATGATGTCACACCATAATATTTCAACTACATTGCAAGCCAGTGTTATATGAATGTTTTCACTCGAACATTCCAGAGTAACGTTCCTGGGACATTCCTAGGACATTCATTTGAAGTTAAATATGATGTCACACCATAATATTCTAGTTACATTGCAAGGCAATGTTATATGAATGTTAACACTCAGACATTCAAAAGTAACATTCCTGAAACATTGCTACAAAATTCATTTGAAGTTAAATATGGTGTCACACCATAATATTCTAGTTACATTGCAAGCCAATGTTATATGAACATTAACCCTCGAACATTCAAAAGTAACATTCCTGAAACATTGCTGGGACAATTATTTGAATGTAAATATGATGTCACCCCATAATATTCTAGTTACATTGCAAGCCAATGTTACATGAATGTTTGCACTCGAACATTCCAGAGTAACGTTCCTGGGACATTCCTGGGACATTCATTAATAATGTTCTCTAACGGCGTTATGATAACGTTAGCAAAGTATATTCCTGTAACATTCTGCTGAATGTTATGATAATATTTTTGCGCGACATTCTATGCAACGTTCCTGCGACATTGTTGGAACATAATTCTACAATGATCATCAAATAACGTTTGTAGAACGTTATGACAATGTTTGTTTAGAACCTTATTTCAGCGTAACGTTACGGAACATCCCAGGAATGTCGTTGTTAGTTGGGTATTTACTTCGGTTAAGCGCTGTTAGATCTGTTCAAATTGCTCATGTGCAAATTATTTTACGATGATATACGATGGCAAAACCCTGATGCTCAAATGACGTATACTAACACGGACAGCTTTGTTTTATTTATAGAGCCAAATTATTGTTATAAGGAAATGCCACTAGAAAGGTATGATACGAGAAACTGCCCTAAAGATCATCAATACTAAAGTTAGAAAAACAAAAAAGTGATAGGTCTGCCTAAAGATGAAGGCGGTGGACAACCAATTGTAGAAATTGCAGCTTTATGTGCCAAGTCTTACAGCGTTGCAGGGGTGGGCTGGAGACTGACCAACTGCAAGGGTGTGAAAAAGTGTGTAACTAAAAGTCTAAGCTTAGAGACGTACAAGCGGTGTCTGATTACCGGAGAACCTGCTCCAGAAATGGAAATGACAAACCTCTAATAACGACTGCATGAGATTTAGAACTAGACTTTTAGAAAAGAGACCGTTTCCGCCTTTGATGACAAACGTTATTACATGGATGCGGCAAAAAACCTCGCAATGGGCATTATAGAATAAAACACTCGCTTACTTTGTAAAGTTCTTGAAGGTCTGGGGCTCTGTGAGAGGGTAGCCTTAAAGGTTTTGAGTAGTAGTAAGTGAAGTTGTCTGATCTCGTCAGACCTCGCGTGTACGATGAATATAAAGAGTCTACTGAAAAATATACACCTCAAGGTAGACCGTACCTAGGTATGAAATTCCACCGGAATGGCATGTTAAGTTACCCAAACTCAAAAACTTGGCCATTGCACAAGGTATACCCGGGTACAAAACCATGAAAAAGGCTGCTTTACAAGTCGCATTGTCATAATTTTATACGACCGTAAAAAATTACATCATAGAATAGGCTATACCCGCAACTATTAATAATAGAGCTGCTGATGAACAGTTTATTTCTTTTGTGAACGTCACCCTCTCTTACGGATGGATCAGTTGGTGAAAACATATTTGTGGATGGTTTTACAGAAGGCATTGATTTTAGGTGTAGTAGTGGCACAGGATTTGGTGGTGGCTGTTTTAGCGGTGCAGGTTTGTGTTTCGGTGGTGGAGGTTTTAGTCCTTCGCTATCAAATGTTTGAGCTATTTTCATTTTTTGTTAAATCCTTTTATGTTTTGTCCTTAAGTGTTCAAGTCTGACGGTATCATGTACAGACCTTTAGACTATAGCATAATTTATTTGCTCGAGAGTTTTATGAAGGGCGTCTTCAAAGATTGGTATAGAATCTTGGAAAGCTTGTTTTTTCATGATAAAGTCATTGACAAGAACTAAAAATCCTTGTTGAGACTTGAGGAAGGAACTCGCTTATCTCGCTTGCACCTGAGCTTCCAGTAAACAGAAAACGTAAGCTCTAATACTATCATTAAGTCTAACTATTCCGGGAGATATGAATGACTTACTATGGTCGGGCACTATCCTTTTGTAGTCGAATGGCGTATTGAGTTACAAAAGGCATTTTAGTACCCACGCTAGAATTCCACTCTTGAAGCCGGTAGTAAGTACCCAAACTATTGGCACCACTCCGTTGCACATCCATATCCGTCTTATGTTTACTGTTTGATGGATATTTTGGAGACGGTTGGTGATGCATGCCTAAATCAGACAATTGTTTTTGTAGAGAACCTACTTTACAACTACTGTTTTGTATTATAAATCTAAGAGCTCTGGCTAGTTGATCAATCTCAGGAACATCTTTAGCGGTTACTCTAAACTCATTTAGCATTTTGCAGCACTCGGTTTTGTTGTAGGGATTGGTGAACGGATCAAAATTTCAATCTCAGTGATTTCTTGTTTCTATTTGTGCCAACACCATTTTAGTTTGCTATTTAATTTGAAAATTTGAAATAACTTTGGTAAGAGGTAGACCTCATGTCAGCTGATTTTTACTCACACTGCACAAAACAGTCGTGCACTATAAGGCAAGTTTATATTGCTTTAAATAATATAACATGTGGTCATCATGCCATCAATTGACATTGTGAAAGCATTTTATCACTACCGGTGCTGATGAGATTTCAACAAGCTTTTTGACAAAGCTACGCGATATTTTATTATGTTCGTTTATTGCTATGACCCAAGTTAGGTTGTAAAAATCTATAAGATAACAACTAAATAGTTGTCCAGTCATTTATTAACAAATGACCTCGTCGACAATAAAAAAATCGGTCGCATTAAGCTCGATCAGCCCGTGAAGGCAACCGGTATTAGTTTCAAGACAATTACGCTATATTTATCTTTTTATAATTTGACCGAAGTGACCAGTTAGACGTACAACTGTAGAACAACTACTATTCAGCTTGGCTATTACACATATGAGCAGCTCCTTTCCAAATTACTAGGCTCATTTAGAGTTCATCAAAACGCTTTAAAAGTTAGTACTGACTTGATGATTATGGGTGGACTAGCCAAACTGATAGTTAATGAATATTTACATTTTACCCCAATATGTTTTATTTACATATATATCGATGGATTAGACGCATCAAAAATTCCTGGTACGGTAAACAGTCAAATCTCCTTTCAATTATTCCCTTAGTAAAACTGATGTGGTAGAAATCATACAACACCATCCTACCAATAATTACAAGTCCATGTTCATTGGGAGCTCAAACAGCTTAAATTTGGCCATCTCGGATGAATGAGGTAATGCCTATCTTGGCAAATTTGTGGCTGAGATTGAGTTGTAGTACAATAAATGCATGGCAGATCAAAATCAAAATCTGTGAATGTGTATCAAGTCAGACTAAAGCGGATAAATACTTTTGATAAAAGAGCATCGTTTCAGCTAGTTATTCCCCGAGGTGGAAATAGTAAAGATGTTATTCTCTACTGGCCATATTCATCCGTTGTGGGGTTAGATGTACAACTTTTAATGACAAATTAAAGATTTTCAAGTATTCTGGGGTGTTAATTATTAAACTACACACGCTGAACATTCAAGTAGATGGAATTGTGACCTTTATCGTATCCAGTAATGATATAAAGAGCTTATAGCTTTTATGGCACATATTAAACTGCTAGTATCGTGACTATGGTAGTAGGAGTCGTCGTAAACTCATTAGCGTTTGCCGGTGAAAGTTATCTTTTTTCAATAATAAAAATGATAGAGATGGAGATAAAAATGGATAAAAATGGAGCTCAAGAAAAAGCCAAGAGACATAATGCGGCACTAAAAAAACTAAACGTTGAACAAGCTGATTACAACATCAAACGAGCAACAAACCAAGATTTGCTAAACGAGCAAAATGCGCGAAAGCCGGAGGCTACTGAAGAAATATACTTGATAAATTCTACCTTTTATACTGAAAAACTCTGGTGAAAAGCCAACACTACCTCACCCTGATATAAAAGCGGCTTCTTTAGAACACACCCCTAGCTCTGAATAAAAAAAAAGAGCTAGTATTTGTAGGTGCTGCCACGGCTGCAGGTGTAGGAGGTTTTGCGCTAATGCAATAAACTCCAACACACTGGACAGGGTGATCCGAGACTCTTTTCAGATTTGGACAAGGTTAGCATAAAATTTCTTTTTGAACAGAGGTTTTTTTTTGTATACTTTTAACAGACATTTTTACACATATCTCGTGTAAAAACACTTTTTTGTACCTGCTATACCTTTCATTTTGATAAGAATCCAGTTTTTGTTGATGAATCTTCACACCTATCAGTCGCAACAATCTTCGCAATGAACATTGTAACAATCTTTGTAACAATCTTTGTAACGATCTTCACAACCACCTACGCAAAAATCTTGCAACAATCTTTCATAGCGTCATAAGAGATCTGTGCTTATTTGTTTCATACATTAACAAAGTTAACGGCGATGATTATCTACAAGTTGCTTTCGAGAAACTCTACAGCGTTTTCCATCATGTGCCAAAGCGCTTGTACAATGCCGGATATGTTTAGATATCTGTCATGAAAGTACGCGACTAAGTCTTCCAGGTTTTTCTTGATAATTTTGCCAATGCCGCTTTCGATAATACCCTTCGGATCAGTAGATTTAGGAATAAGATCTTTTACCACATCAGATCCCAACGCATTCGCTACCACTTGGAAAATGGCTGTTAAAATTCCTCCAGCGGCTAATCCACCAACAATGCTTAAAATTAGGTTGTGGTGCTTTTGCATCTTTGTCGTATTATCCACAAGTTCGCTTTTTATATCGCTTATTAAATCATTTTGGGCATCCAACTCATCTTTCAGTTTTTGCAACTTTGCGAGTTCATTACGATATTTGTCCTCTTTCGCATCGAGTTGTTGTATCTGCTCTGTCAAGTCTGCAGCTTTTTAAACAGCCACTGAAACTTTCTGCAAAAAAAGTCTTTAATAATCATTGATGATTGTAACGCCGAACAAGATCTCAACACACATCGCACCTCCCTCAGCAAAATTGCATTTAGTGGAAGCCACGCTAATCTTACCACTCAATTTATAACCCAGCGTTATTCGTCCGCACCAAAAGACATTAGAGAAAATGGGTCGCGATCTCGGTAAGTGGGGTTAAGTCGCGCGTATTGAATTTGCGTTATAGCGATCGCAAGTTAGTAAACTCAATTCCACGTGCATTTGTTGTGTTTTGAAAATTACATTTATTTAGGCTAATCAAGAATGCTCTTTCAAAATCTGAACTCTGTTTAACGAACAGAAGCTTAAAACAGCCTAAATTTGCCTCGCCAAGCCGTTGCTATGCAAACCGGAAATAGTAAAACATGGCGTCGCAAAAGTCGAACGAGCGTTTTTTTTTCATTGACTCGAGTGTTAATAAAGAAATAAATGATACATTCGAAGAATACTTTGGCAATGTAACTGATACAGAATCATCTGATGAAGAGGAAGGTTTTGATGTGGATGATGTTCCATGTTCGATCGATGCTGAAGATAATTATGAAAAGGTAATTGCACGGTTAGAAGAGCAAGAAGCCGTTAGAGTTCAGACTGCGTTAGGAAATTTCCTTCATGAAAGTGAACTTCACGCTGGTAATGAAAATGTTAACTTTCCTAACCACTCTCTTTTTTGTAAATGTTCCTGTAAGTTGGGTCCAGAAGGCTCCAAGTGTTTACTTCAATTTGATAACAATGAAATCAGTCTCTGTAGATATGTTTGCTCTGAGCTATCCACTACTGAGTTGGACATTGCTATCTTAGCAAAGATTGAATGTGGATTTCATGCTAGTGAGCACACAGTTTCGACAAAAAGAGCTAGTAATCTACTTAGACAGAAAGCTAGAACTGAATATAAGCATTATAATAAGCCAGTATGCAGACCTATGTTTGCATATATGCACACAATATGTGTCAACACGCTGGACAAGATGGTAAAGCGCTACAAGTCGGTCCGGTCAATCATTCCAAGGAAGCTAAATCGCGGAAGCAAAACAAAAATCCCATATGAACAGTCCGTATGCTTTCAAAGATTCATGACAAATTTCCTGCAACAGCACAGTTTACTGCTACCTGGTAGATTGAACGGAATATCTAGAGAAGCTACTGAAGTGTTGCCTTCACACATGACTAAAAAATATGTCTACAGCAAATATTGTGAAACAAACTCTAATGCTGAATTTTTAAAAGTCAGCATCTCTAGTTTTAAACGACTGTGGAAGTTGCTGTTCCCTGGAGTACACTGCTGTAAACCAATGTCAGATTTGTGCTGGACTTGTCAGCGGAACAACACCTTTATTTACCAGTAAGTATACTAAGGTTTGCTACTATAGTCTAATGTTTGATGTAGCTAAATCTTGAATTATCTTTATACAAGACTCTTTAGTGTGCTTCTATACAATAATTTAATTTTCAGTCTGTGCTATGATTTAATAATCAATTGTTTTCATATCAGTTTTTTCTTGTAAAAGGTTTGATATTGTTTATCGTAGAAGTACATCTAAATCTGATGAGGAAAAACACGCAGTCTTGAAGCAACAGGAAGATCATCTAGCAGTTGCCTCCCAGGCTAGATTACATTACAGAGATATGATAGCTAAAGCTAAATAAAAAAAAATGCATGCACATTTCATTTGATATGGCGCAGCAAGTGCATTATCCATCAAATCCATTACAGCCAGGACCTGTATACTTTAAGACACCAAGAAAGTGTGCAATATTTAGAATCACAGATGAATCCCTACCCCGTCAGACAAACTACCTAGTTGATGAGGCGATTAGCATAGGCAAAGGATGCAACAGTGTGATATCCTATCTGCATCACTACTTGGAGACACACCAGTCTGACGAAGCTAAAAACTCCCTGATCATACACGCAGATAATTGCGCAGGACAAAATAAAAATAATTACATGCTTATGTATGCTCACAAGATGGAAAAGTACTTGTGCCTACGTATGATTGGAGTTCATACCTACAAACTTACTACAGAAAAATTCCTGGAATCAAAACAGCACATCAGTTTGTATTTGATAGTAAATCACCAGAAAATCTAACAATTAGACAATTCAGCAATTCAACCCTCAGCGCTACTGAACCCTCAATATAAAACCAATCGATAACTCCATGCCTGACCAGCTGATGCCACTTGGATTGCCAGTTGATCAACAGCATTACCTGTACAACAATATAAGAGAATTTTGTAAGGAGCATTGCCGAGACTTAGTTTGCCCCCCGGTGAAAATACCGAAAACTCTTTCCAACACTTCCGATGCATCTAGTATGAACGAGTGTCCATCTAAACAACGGAAGAAATATTAACAGTGAAGTAGCCAAAATCAGCCACAAATCCGCCCTTGAATTTGGACTCTTTATAGATTATTATTAGTATGAATCATTACTAATGAAAATATTTTAATTGAGCTATTGGTATTTGCAATTAAATTTTATTGTATTGCCTATAAGGTGAAAAGCATTGTTATGCTACATGTTGCCATATGCTTACAAGTGCAATAACAAGTGCAATAACAGTGCAATAACAAATCGATTTTTTTGCAATCAACAAAATTTGGTTGTCCACTTGTAGCTAATATTATCTATAAACATTAAATATTTACAACTTTCTAATTTAGATATTCAGATTCAGAATAAAATTCTGTCTTAGAGTCTAGGTATTTGTGTAATTACGGTTAAATTTAGTAGTGGTTGCTATGGTGATTCTAACGGTAAACAACTAGTTACGTGACTGGAAACTTTAAGGGCAATTTTCTCGAGTTATCGTTTCGACTGTTTTAACAAGATATATGTAGACTTTTGACTATAAAATCAGTTCTAATTAACGTCGAAACAAAATTCTTTCTGCAGAGAATTGTGTAGGTTTTTCTTTGTTAAGCTGGGCTACTATCTAAATTTTGATATTTTCCAACTTGACCCCACTTTCTGAGATCATGACCCAAATACTATTTACAGGCTACTAGTCACTAAAAACACGTGTAAAAAAATATTTTAAAACATTGTTTAGCAAAATGATATAATTCCCCAAGCGCTTTCCACTGAAATAAAAGCGGGCCTTGTAAATGTTTTTGTGATTTTTCTCAACATCGACCTGGTAAATATCTAACCCTCAGTAAAAAAATAGAACAACTATTTTACCTCGCGGGGCTGATCTTTTTTACAGTAACCAGCTTCGTAATCGTAAAAGCTTACACGTGAATAATATTTCTATATAATAAACTGGCAGAACTATTGATAAGTATTCCTGAATTCGCAACTCGACAATATGAGTCAGATAAATATTGCCAGAGATTAGTCAAATTGCGATTAAATATTGAAAATGATATTTGTAAGATGTCGGATGAGGATGTAAACAAGCTGTATCTAAAACACAAACAAGGGGTCATCGAAAAGAGGCAGATCAAATTCCAAAAAAACTTGCTAAAACTTGGACCAAAACTGTGGTTAGAGTAGTGTCAATAAATCATGAGGAAAAATTGAAAGATGATCTAAACAAGGACATTTTCTCAAGGCTGCTATAAACGAGTATTTTCCTGCGTTTTATTACGACTACGGAATGTACCTCGCGCCCATTTCTGTTTTAGGTACTACAGCGAGCCACATCAATTTTGACAGAAATGTATTAATAAACGTCGGACCAGACAGAGCAAACGCGGTCGGAGAAACCGACCATCAAAAAATATCAGAATAAACTGCCCAATAATCAGTAATGAGGTGGTATCTGAATTTGTCAAGACATCTGAGAAAACTCCCGAGACATCCCAAAAGTATATCTGATGTGTTTTAACCATTGGTCTAGCTGTAGAAGTCATATATTTACATTGGCTCCCACAAAAACTATTGCCTCAAGCGTGTGAATCGGAAGTGCCAGCAGTGAAACCCACCACCAAAACTCGCAAAGTTTAGTATATAATAAATGACTACAAATTTGATAAAAGACTTAGGGAACGCACTATACCAGGGGGGTCTAATAGCCTTGGCAGTTGCAGGATCAAGGTACGTGGCAAAATCTATGGGTTTGAAAAATAGACCCATAAAAATCAAACCAAAAAGTTTGGCAATGCTCGCTTTAGACATTGGAGCTGGTACTTACATAGTACAAAAATTGCAAGACAGCAATACAATACCAACCAAAATATTCACATAAGATTTTACAGGCAGCCTATGAAATTGAAATCTTTTATCGCACTCGTTGTAATAATTTCTGATCACTTCCTTAGTAAAATTTTTTCTGGCTTCAGCTTTTACTTTATCAACATTGATAGTTTCCAACAGACAAAAAACCTTTTCTTGCTCATCGTCTATAACATTAAACTCATCATCCGTAATTAAATCATCCTCTAATGCACTCAAGACTTTTTTTGGCACTAATGATATTCCAGCGTTCAGTATAGAATGCTTCCTAGTGTGATTTTTTTACTGCTTTTAAACCGGATGCGGCTCCCAACAAAGTAAGCACTAATCTTACTGGTATACCCACTACGGTGAGTGAAGTTACAATCCTAGCAGTTGACTCCGCCGCTGCCAAAGATTCTAAGACTTTTGTGATATTTTGTAAAAAACTCATTACCTTACTATATTTTTATACAAGCTCCACCTGCTAATATTTAGATCATAAAGTTCATTGCGAATTGGTCACACACAATTATATCACTCCAAATCACCATCAGGCGCTGACGGCAATGTGGACATATTTTGTCTGTCATGCATTATACCTTCAGTACCGGGGGTACAACTCGCCACTGCTCTTTTGTAAATGTTCTGTTTTCAATACCTCGCAAAGTGCACAATGCTGGCTGTTTTTCAAATAAAGAAAATTCATCAATTTTGTAAATGACGACAGACCATCAGTAGCTCAGTACGTGTGTCATTGTGTTCTTCATCTGGATTATAGAGTTGTCGAACTAAAGAATTTCAATTGGCAAATCTTCTAGTATTTTTTGGTATTGAGGCTGTGGAACATTGTCTAGCTTTGTTGCTTCAACTGGTTTCATTCCGATCATTCAAGTTTCCTCATCATCAATTGAATTTAGCAGTGCTGGTCGCATTTTAACCAACTGACGTGATGCATTTTTTGTCTCAATCTATTCAGTGTACTGAAAAGCAAAAACCTTTTCCACTAAAGTGCAATTAAATCTCTTAATAAATACCATTTTTTTCATGTTTAGTGCTCTTTTAACTTTTACACCACAATCTTTCATCAGTTCGATAAACGCTTCAATAAACTCATTACCCTTATCTGCCATAAGCTCTTTTGAGTAGTTTAGTGGTGATCTAGAATATATATTCTGTATCGCTTCTACAGTCTCCGTTGTTCTTTTAGTTTTGAGAGGTTTGGCTTCTTTGTATCTAGAAGCTATGTCTATTACAGTCAATGCGTATTTAGATTTTCCTTTGTGCAAAAACCTTCGTGATAAAGTATATCTACTTGGTAAGTGTTATTTGGCCATTCTTAACCGAAATGGGGAAACATTACTTTTAGGCTTTGGTTTGTAAACTTGGCATACAGGTTGTCTATTTAACCAACGCTGAATATATTTTCTAGATAGCTCGGGAAGATTTTTATGGAGTTTTGCAGAGGCTCTTGTACCCCGCTGATAACCGGCTGATGAATAATACAATTTTTAAAGTTTTTCTATTTATTACAACAAATTTGGAAAATGTTTTGGTGGATTTGTAAACTGTCTTAGTGAATTTGTAAAATGTTGTAGTGAATTTGTAAAATGTTTCAGTGAATTTGTGAAATGTCTTAGTGAATCTTTGAAATGTTTTAGTGAATTTGTAAATTGTTTAGTGAATTTGTAAAATGTCTTAGTGAATTGGTAAAATAGCGAGCACACATCCATTACAAACTAAGCCTGTCAGAGAAAAATTGTGCTTGATGATCTGATATATTAAAGAAAAGCTATAATAAATGGAGAAGTTAATACAAATGACAGATATTTTAAACTTGGAATATTCCATTGTTATAATATTCCATTACTTACCAGTAGTATGTAAAAGGGCTGATCTGGATGATGTCATGAAAACCATATTTTCATGGCATGACGTCTATCTAGAATGAAAAACTTTAGATTTGATAAAGGAAGCTGTAAGCAATTTAAAAGAGTGATGTGATGAGAGGAAACGATTTGCAGACATATTAGAAGTAAAGTAGGACGGTGCGGTAAATGGAGATAATCCTATCTTTCTTTTTGAACTATCCAATCTTTTTGAACAAAGAGAAGAAGAAAAGAATGTTGAAAGAGTGGGTGTGAAGGGATACAGTAAAATGATCTCTGATGAAATAAACGATTCTATATTTCGATTATAACAATATGGATAATGATGAATTGAATGTTGGAATTGTGTGATTGGGAAAAAGCAAAAGTTTTTCCAATAAGAGAAGGGTGGGAATTTGAGAAGATTAAACTTCCTCACCATAGATTTTGGAAGTTGAAAAGAGCTGAAATGTAAGTGATTGTCAGCCCAAGTAACTTTTAATACCAAGTGTCTGACCTGATGTTCAGTCAAGCGTATCAATTGATGTATGGTTAAATAAAAGCATATAATAAAGGAGATTGTACCAATGGGAAGCATGACCAGCACTTAGTTGCTGCAGTTCCGTGCTCTTTGGCAACCGGACCACCCTCTCTGTATAGATTTCTAATATTCTACATTTTTTTCAAAGTCTCTGGACTTTTGAAAATTTTTAAAAAGATTTATTCATCTTTTTTCAAATTCGAGGATTTGAAAAAGTTTTAAAATTCTATACTTTTTAGACATCTTTAGTTCAAAAAAGCTAAATCAAAAATTCTGATCTAGATCAGTCCCTTTACATACTACTAACTATTGTGGAATTTGAATCTAAAGGTTATTTGGAAATATATTTTAGTATAATTAAGACTCTGCTTAATAGATTCTTGTAATATACTTGTTTCATCTGTGTTTAAAACCAGCCTAAATTTGGAGTGAACGGAACTAGAATAAGACTCAAACTGCCAAACTAAAAAAATTTTCTTCGTTGTGCAACAAGGTAATTTGAAAGCTTGATTTGAAATTATTGGATAATTTTAAGCCTTTTATTACAGCCTTGCTTCACTGCCCAGTTTGAAAGAGCTGGACCTATCTTGCAGTATCATAAAATCTACTGGTCCTGTTGTCTTAAAAAATCTGGATTCTCTAGAGAAACTTGACATGCGCTTCTTTGACTTCTCCAAATTCCCACTCAGGTAGGCGTGAAACAGTATCACAAAATAATTTCTGATTTTAACCAGTTCTGAATGTGTTCTATTTTGTCAATCCTGATTTAAAAGCGATCAATATGATGCGATTATTGGTTTTCAATGAATGATTATTTATTGTGTGCATGGTTAGATTGTGGACGTGTAGAACCAAAAAGAGAAATGTATACTTGTAGAAATGTCAATCACGTAGAATTTTTTGCTTCAATGTGCAACAAGTAAATGTGATTATTTGACTTGAAATCATTCGATAACTTTTAGCCTTTTGTTGCAGCTTTGCTGCCCTTCCCAGTTTGAAAGAGCTAAACCTCTCTCACAGTAAAATGGATTTTCCTGGTCATGTTGCTCTAGAAAATCTGGATTCCCTAAAGAAACTTGACATGAGTTCTTGCAACTTCTTCAAATCCTCACTCAGGTAGGTGTGAAATAGTATCACAAAAAAGCTTCTGCAAGACTATGTTGTGTTTATGAACGTTACTGACTTAGTTTTTGATTCTAACCTCCTTTTGCAGTTTTCATTGCTTAAATTCAATACCTGTTAATCGTAAATTAGGTTGCTTTAAAAATAATTAGCGCGCACTGCACTGTAACCACCTATATTGTAGAAAAAGAATTGTCCCACTATAAAAAACTTTTGGGAGGCATGTGGTTTCATTTTGTGATGCACCTTTTTAAAATCAGTTGATCAGTTGGCAAATTTGTGGTACCACAACTAATTATTGGCATCAGTAATTAAGATAAACTCTTTACTAGTTTTTCAGGGCTAAAATCTGTGCTTAGCTTGCATGCACACAATATGGCTGAAAACTTCTTTCCATTGGCACAAAAATTATATCTTCTAAGGGTCAAAGTTTAGTTCGGCTAAAAGATGTTTCAATGGTCCTATCAACTAGCTCAGTAGTGCAAAATCTACTTGGTGTAAGAAGATATGGGTTGTGTTCAAACAAAAGCAACAATCAGAATGCATCTGACAAAGCAAGTTACATTCTATAATATATTTGATTCCAATTTTGTGGATTTGATTTCTTCATGTGTTCTGAGTATTATTTTGTATATCATTTTTTTTTAATATATATTTTGGCAACAGGTTAAGTTATAATTATATAGCTTATAAATTGCACCGATAAATTAACTTACATATAATTCCTTTACCATAGCACAAAAAACCAGTTTTTGCTCCAAACACTAGCACATATATCAATGGGTGCAATGAACTTTTACGCAATATTATTAAATATATTTATAAGTTAAAAATACGCCTACAAGTTTAGAATGATCAACCATTTTCCAATTTAGTTGTTTCTTCTTGAAAAGATTTTTCTGTATGCGTGACTGGCCTGTGAAAATGTGAAACGACAGGGAATAAGGTTGTGTCATTCTTTTTTGCAACAGCTGAACTTGCCTTATCAGCTGTTCAGCAGGGATGCTAGCCGTTTGATGATATTACGATTTTACGATATTGCCACTTTTATAGCAAGATATTTCTCTAAGGAATGGACAGAAAATTGCTGGTGTTCTCTTGACTTTGTTTAAAAAAATTGGCGTCATTCTGAACCACGTCAATCAGCGTAGGGGTTAGTATGAACAGTAACTAGCTAATATAACATATTTGTAGACAATGGTAAAAAGCCATCTACTTTTGACAAGTTCCCCAACAAATTTATTGTCCAAAATAAATAAGTTAGTATTAATAGTACCAACAAAGCAGCAAAATATTGTAGCTAAACTGTAACTATTGTGGAATTTGAATCTAAAGGTTATTTGGAAATATATTTTAGTATAATTAAGACTCTGCTTAATAGATTCTTGTAATATACTTGTTTCATCTGTGTTTAAAACCAGCCTAAATTTGGAGTGAACAGAACTAGAATAAGACTCAAACTGCCAAACTAAAAAATTTTTCTTCATTGTGCAACAAGGTAATTTGAAAGCTTGATTTGAAATTATTGGATAATTTTAAGCCTTTTATTACAGCCTTGCTTCACTGCCCAGTTTGAAAGAGCTGGACCTATCTTGCAGTATCATAAAATCTACTGGTCCTGTTGTCTTAAAAAATCTGGATTCTCTAGAGAAACTTGACATGCGCTTCTTTGACTTCTCCAAATTGCCACTCAGGTAGGCGTGAAACAGTATCACAAAATAATTTCTGATTTTAACCTATTGCGCAGTTCTGAATGTGTTCTATTTTGTCAATCCTGATTTAAAAGCGATCAATATGATGCGATTATTGGTTTTCAATGAATGATTATTTATTGTGTGCATGGTTAGATTGTGGACGTGTAGAACCAAAAACAGAAATGTATACTTGTAGAAATGTCAATCACGTAGAATTTTTTGCTTCAATGTACAACAAGTAAATGTGATTATTTGACTTGAAATCATTCGATAACTTTTAGCCTTTTGTTGCAGCTTTGCTGCCCTTCCCAGTTTGAAAGAGCTAAACCTCTCCCACAGTAAAATGGATTTTCCTGGTCATGTTGCTCTAGAAAATTTGGATTCCCTAAAGAAACTTGACATGAGTTCTTGCAACTTCTTCAAATCCTCACTCAGGTAGGTGTGAAATAGTATCACAAAAAAGCTTCTGCAAGACTATGTTGTGTTTATGAACGTTACTGACTTAGTTTTTGATTCTAACCTCCTTTTGCAGTTTTCATTGTTTAAATTCAATACCTGTTAATCGTAAATTAGGTTGCTTTAAAAATAATTAGCCCGCACTGCACTGTAACCACCTATATTGTAGAAAAAGAATTGTCCCACTATAAAATACCTTTGGGAGGCATGTGGTTTCATTTTGTGATGCACCTTTTTAAAATCAGTTGATCAGTTTGCAAATTTGCGGTACCACAACTAATTATTGGCATCAGTAATTAAGATAAACTCTTTACTAGTTTTTCAGGGCTAAATTCTGTGCTTAGCTTGCATGCACACAATATGGCTGAAAACTTCTTTCCATTGACACAAAAATTATATCTTCTAAGGGTCAAAGTTCAGTTCGGCTAAAAGATGTTTCAATGGTCCTATCAACTAGCTCAGTAGTGCAAAATATACTTGGTGTAAGAAGATATGGGTTGCGTTCAAACAAAAGCAACAATCAGAATGCATCTGACAAAGCAAATTACATTGTATAATATATTTGATTCCAATTTTGTGGATTTGATTTCTTCATGTGTTCTGAGTATTATTTTGTATATCATTTTTTTTTAATATATATTTTGGCAACAGGTTAAGTTATCATTATATAGCTTATAAATTGCACCGATAAATTAACTTACATATAATTCCTTTACCATAGCACAAAAAACCATTTTTTGCTCCAAACACTAGCACGTATATCAATGGGTGCAATGAACTTTTACGCAATATTATTAAATATATTTATAAGTTAAAAATAAGCCTACAAGTTTAGAATGATCAACCATTTTCCAATTTAGTTGTTTCTTCTTGAAAAGATTTTTCTGTATGCGTGACTGGCCTGTGAAAATGTGAAACGACAGGGAATAAGGTCGTGTCATTCTTTTTTGCAACAGCTGAACTTGCCTTATCAGCTGTTCAGCAGGGATGCTAGCCGTTTGATGATATTACGATTTTACGATATTGCCACTTTTATAGCAAGATGTTTCTCTAAGGAATGGACAGAGAATTGCTGGTGTTCTCTTGACTTTGTTTAAAAAAATTGGCCTCATTCTGAACCACTTCAATCAGCGTAGGGGTTAGTATGAACAGTAACTAGCTAATATAACATATTTGTAGACAATGGTAAAAAGCCATCTACTTTTGACAAGTTCCCCAAAAATTTATTGTCCAAAATAAATAAGTCAGTATTAATAGTACCAACAAAGCAGCAAAATATTGTAGCTAAACTGTATCTGTTGTGAAATTTGAATCTAAAGTTCATTTGGAATTATATTTTTATTCTAATTTAGACTAGGTTTAATATTTTTTTGTAATATGCTTGTTATTGGTGTGTTTAAAACCTGCTTAAATTTTTAGTGAATAGAACTGAAATAAAACTCAAACTGCCAATTTAAAATTGTTTGGTTCAATATGCAACAAGTAAAATTGAATGATGGATTTGAAATCATTTGATAACTGTAAACATGTTGTTATAGACTTGCTTCACTGCCTAGTTTGAAAGAGTTGAAACTGCCTTCCAGTATCACAGAATCTATTCATCCTGTTGTCTTAGAAAATCTTGATTCTCTGGAGAAACTTGACATGCGCTCTTGCAACTTTTCCAAATCGCCACTCAGGTAGGTTTGAAGTATTATCACAAAAAACCTCTTTGTTCGGTCCTCAATGTGTGAACTTTTGTCAATACTGATTCAAAAATGATCAATATGATGCGCTTATTGGTTTTTAATGGGTGATTATTTATCGTGAGCCCGGTTAGATTTTGACCTGTAGACCCAAATAACAGAAATGTATTCTTGTAGAAGTTTCATTATTATAGAAACTTTTCTTCATTGTGCAACTAGTAAATCTAAAGGCTTGATTTGAAATCATTGATTAATTTTAAACCTTTTGTTGCAGACTTGCTTCACTGCCCAGTTTAAAAGAGCTGAACTTCTCTCACAATAATATGGATTCTTTTGGTCCTGTTGTCCTAGAAAACCTGGATTCCTTAGAGAAACTCAACATGTGCTTTTTTAACTTCTCCAAATTGCCACTCAGGTAGGTGTGAAACAATATCACAAAATAATTTCTGATTTTAACCTCTTTGCACAGTCCTGAATGTGTCCAGTTTTGTCAATCCTCATTTAAAAATGATCAATATGATGGTATTATTGGTTTTCAATGATTGATTAATTATTGTGTGCATGGTTAGACTGTTGGCCTGTAGAACCAAATAACAGAAATGTATTTCTGTAAAAATGTCATTCTTGTAGAATATTTTGCTTAAATGTGCAACAAGTAAATGTGATTATTTGACTTGAAATCATTCGATAACTTTTAGCCTTTTGTTGCAGACTTGCTTCACTGCCCAGTTTGAAAGAGCTGAACCTTTCTCACAGTAACATGGATTTTCCTGGTCATCTTGTTCTAGAAAATCTAGATTCCCTGGAGAAACTTGACATGGGTTCTTGCAACTTCTTCAAATCTTCACTCAGGTAGGTGTGAAATAGCATCAACAGAAAACTTCTGCAAGACTCTATTGTGTTTATAAACATTACTGTCTTAGTTAAGGGTTTTAATCTCCTAGAGCAGTCTTCATTGTTTAAATTCAAAACCTGTAAAATGTTAACTAGGTTGCTTTAAGAATTAATTAGCCTGCACCACAAGATTCAATTGCTATATCACAGACAAGGTCAATATCAAGCTGTTTTATCTTGAGGAAGATTAGCCTCGAGATTCTCTCTCTACCCTGTGATACAAAAACTGTCCGATATCCCATGTTTACATTTGCACCAGCGTCGAGAGTACAGTATAGCTGTATTCAAAGTTTTGGTGGATAGCTTCTGCTGGAACAGTAACTTTTTTATACACACAAAATATGCATGAATTGTTGTTATTATTTCAATATATTCAAAACTTTTATTTGTTTCTCAGTTCTTATTAATTTGTATCACTACCTAATTAACTTTTTATTGTAATTGTAGCAAAACAGATTTAATTTACATTTGTTTGACAAAGTTTGAAAACCTATACAGGGGTTTTATGTCTTCTCTCAATTCGTTTAAACTGCAAAACACTTTTTCATGATATGAAGTTTAAAAGTTAGAAAGGTACCAGTTGGCACATGTCAAATAAAAATAAAATTTTTGTGCAGACTTGTATTGCCAAGGCAACACTGCCATTTACCTGATGACAATAAATTTTGATTCAAAGATTGCTAAAAAAAGTTTTCATGTGACATGAGTACTGTTTTTATGTTATCGGTTTTTTAATAGACATTTAGGTCACAGGTTAGGTTATTATTGTTATATTGCTTGGAAAATGCACTTATAAATTAACTTACATGTACATATAGCCCATTTTCCATTGCACCAAAAACCGGTTTTTACTTCAAACTCTAGCAAACATCTAGCTTTTACGCAATATTGCTAAATATAGTTATAAGTATGGATGCTGGGCCATGATGTTACATTTCTTATTTTTTGGATGTGTTGTGATTTTTTATTATTATGTTGTTTTACTTGTTATGCTATCACTTATCATCACTTGCTGCCATACAAACGCACTAGCGATTCTGTAAATTCACCTTGTTAACCGGTATTTTTACTGTTTGCCGTTAGCCGGAACGAGTGATGCTGTTATATATTAAGGAGCACGCTCACATATTTGAGCAGAGCAAATGGCCTACACTTCTCGGCTAGTGGATTTCTTTTTATAATAGAACATTAAACGAAACCACACGCAATTTAATCTGTATGAAATAGTCTACATTGTGCGAAGGAAAGGCTGGGAAATTCTTTTACACTGGTGGCAACAATGGAATTGTGTTGAACCCGGCAGGCCCTATCTGGAAATTTAGAAATCAAACTTCCGCAGACCTCCTGCCCTGCTTGCAAAAGCAGCCTCAGTAGTTCCGAATCTGGCAAAAATAGCAGTACGGCTATCCCCCATATTCTTAGAGAAACCTGGTGTTTGAGAATAAGCAAGTTATCTAGCACTCCAGAAAAGGATTGATGACTGAAACTACGCCGCGCTCGATACAAGGCGCTTGATACTGCAAAAAAAAAACGCTTAAACACTCCATGTCAGGCTACGATTGTATAATTATAACGGTCCCCATCACTAGGAAAAAAGCTAAAGTCATGTCTCAAAGGAGGGCAAGGAGTGTAGACCGGGACACAGACCGACTAGCTGACACCATTGGGTAGCTTTTCAGATTAAGTCGGAACCCAGAACAGGCCTCCCAGTTCCAAACGCCCGAGTATAATGGTGTCGGGGACCCAGAATATTTCATTACTAGGTTTAAAGAATTTGCAGCTGCAAAGAGGTGGGCCATCGAGGCCAGCACACTGCACCTCAAAGAGGCTTTAAAAAGAGATGCAGAGTCTTGCGGACGGACGGTTGGAGTTGCAGCATTCTTTGAAGACATTCGAGCCCGATTTGGACTATTTCCCCGACAAGCCAGAGCCCAGTTGAGCAGTTTGAAGAAAGGAACCAAAACTTCCCTGCAGGAAAATGCAACGGAAGTTGAATGGCTAGTCCAAATAGCCTACACTGACTGCCCTAACCGTTCAGAAGTAACATGGCAAAGGAGTACTTCTCAAACTCCTTAGACCATCCATCCTACAGCGGCAACCTTTAGCGGTACTCACAGAGACTCTCGTGGATGCAATGCAAGCTGGAGAAGAATTTCTCCAGAACAAATCTAGAGAATGGAGTTTGGGCAAAGCCGCCTGGACTGTAGAAAACTTGGAGGCCATTACAAGACATGGTGTGATATGCAGTGTCAAACAATACACCTTGAATGTACTGCTATCCACAGTAAAGCAGCTGGCGGACCAGGTCAAACAGCTGCAAAACAAGCCAACAGAGCTTCCAAAAACTAAGCCTGCTATTTTTTGGAATAAGGAGGCACAAGACCCCTCCAAAAGGAGTGCCCCAGTCAAGGGAAAAAGGAGCTGAGAAATGGAAGATGGCTGCAGCAGTAGCAACCACTACTAGCTGCAATAAGGCCCTTGCGGAAACCAGGAAAAACCAAAGTACTGATTCAGCCCAGGCCTCACCCAGGTGGACCTACCCGAAAAAATCAGGCTGACCTAGAACTCTACCCCAAGTCACCCCACAGCTACCTAGAATCTATTCCATACATTACACCTAGAAGAGTCAGGCATGAGTCCTCCAGAAGTAAGCACTTTGGCTTCCTCTCAGGTACCTTGGTGCCCTGTCTCGCAGAGGACAACCCTGCCATCAAAAGAGACTTGCGCAGGCATGTTCTATACCTGCACAAACGGAGCAGCCTCAAGCAGCCTCCTTTGAGCACAGAGACCTTGCGCAAGCACACCTGCTGGAGCGTCCACACTCTGCCAGTTACTTCCTCTCAAGTAAAATCGAAGGTCGAGCAGTGCACTGCCTGTTTAATACCGGATGCACCACTAACCTGCTGGGAAAACAGGTGTTCGACCGACTTCTTGTGGTATAAGAGAAACATTTGAGGAGAGTGACAC